>NC_092747.1:90311108-90645170 GCF_047496795.1 Chiloscyllium punctatum
CCTTCAAAGATTAGCAAGGCGGCCTTTGTGTGGAGCCGCAGGAAATGGGGGAGATACTAAATGAGTATTTTGCTTCAGTATTTACTGTGGAAAAGGACTTGGAAGATATAGAATGTAGGGAAATAGATGGTGACCTCTTGAAAAATGTCCATATTACAGACGAGGAAGTGCTAGATGTCTTGAAACGCATACAAGTGGATAAATCCTCAGGACCTGCTCAGGAGTACTCTAGAACTTTGTGGGAAGCTAGGGAAGTGATTTCTGGGCCTTTTACTGAAATATTTGTATCATCGATAGTCACAGATGAGGTGCCTGAAGACTGGAGGTTGGCTAACATGATGCCACTGTTTAAGAAAGGTGGTAAGGACAAGTCAGGGAACTATAGACTGGTGAGCCTCACGTTGGTAGTGGGCAAGTTGTTGGAGGGAATTCTGAGGGACAAGATGTATTTATAGAGTCATAGAGATGTACAGCATGGAAACAGACCCTTCGGTCCAAACCGTCCATGCCGACCAGATATCCTAACCCAATCTAGACCCACCTGCCAGCATTTGGCCCATATCCCTCCAAACCCTTCCTATTCATATACCCATCCAAATGCCTCTTAAATGTTGCAATAGTACCAGCCTCCACCACATCCTCTGGCAGCTCATTCCATACACGTACCAACTTCAGCGTGAAAAAGTTGCCCCTGAGGTCTGTTTTATATCTTTCCCCTCTCATCCTAAATCTACGCCCTCTGGTTCTGGACTCCCCGACCCCAGGGAAAAGACTTTCTCTATTTATCCTATCCATGCCCCTCATAATTTTGTAAACCTCTATAAGGTCACCCCTCAGCCTCTGACGCTCCAGGGAAAACAGCTCCAGCCTGTTCAGCCTCTCCCTGTAGCTCAGATCCTCCAACCCTGGCAACATCCTTGTAAATCTTTTCTGAAACCTTTCAAGTTTCACAACATCCTTCCGATAGGAAGGAGACCAGAATTGCACGCAATATTCCAATAGTGGCCGAACCAATGTCCAGTACAGCCGCAACATGACCTCCCAACTCCTGTACTCAATACTCTGACCAATAAAGGAAAGCATACCAAATGCTGTCTTCACTATCCTATCTACCTGCGACTCCACTTTCAAGGAGCTATGAACCTGCTCTCCAAGGTCTCTTTGTTCAGCAACATTCCCTAGGCACTTACCATTAAGTGTAAAAGTCCTGCTAAGATTTGCTTTCCCAAAATGCAGCACCTTGCATTTATCTGAATTAAACTCCATCTGCCACTTCTCAGCCCATTGGCCCATCTGGTCCAGATCCTTTTGTAATCTGAGGATTACAACATTTATACCATGACCAAAGTTGAATTAAAAATTTGTGTCAAGTGGTTTATTTCTTATGGGAAAAAGCAAAAAGCTCTGTTCATAACACAAGTACTTTACTAAAAGCTTTTTTAATCCAAGTCAAGCTGTGAGTTCAGAACCCTCTACTGAGATATTTGTAGCTTTTGAAAGTCAGCCATGCATTAATGATGAATATCCCGTAGAAAAAATACCAGCAAAGAACTCAACTGAAACAACAAAAATGGATTCTAGCCTTTCAATTAAAGCAAACTATCAGAGATCTTTTCTTAATTATCATTATCAGTTACAGCTGGTTATATTTTCCAGTTTAAGGAGCTAGATATTTGAAAAAAATGATAGCCAAAGGGACATCATCCTTCCTTAATGAATATATGTGTCCACCCTTCAAATTTGTGACTCACAGTCTTGATACTCCTGTGTCAAGCCCTTGTAACCTGAAAATGCAGTCTATTTGAACTCAACACAAGTTTCAAATAACCTCACTGATTTTTGGTCTCTCTCCTGTGAGAATCAAGATTCATCCCTTCACCCCACAAAAATGAAGATCTTTCAGAATCAGTTGGATTTCTGCAAACAGGTCCTGAGCATCCTCCCAGGAGGACCAGTTCCACCACAAAACCCACCAGATGGCCTCTTTCTTTAGAGACCGCAATTTCCCTTCCCACGTGGTTAAAGATACCCTCCAACACATCTCGTCCACATCCCACACCTCCGCCCTCAGACCTCACCCCTCCAACCATAACAAGGACAGAACGCCCCTGGCGCTCACCTTCCACCCTACCAACCTTCGCATAAACCAAATCATCCGCCTACATTTCCGCCACCTCCAAAAAGACTCCACCACCAGGGATATATTTCCCTCCCCACCCCTTTCCGCCTTCCGCAAAGACTGTTCCCTCCGTGACTACCTGGTCAGGTCCATGCCCCCCTACAACCCACCCTCCCATCCTGGCACCTTCCCCTGCCACCGCAGGAACTGTAAAACCTGCGCCCACACCTCCTCCCTCACCTCTATCCAAGGCCCTAAAGGAGCCTTCCACATCCATCAAAGTTTTACCTGCACACCCACTAATATAATTTATTGTATCCGTTGCTCCCGATGTGGTCTCCTCTACATTGGGGAGACTGGGCGCCTCCTTGCAGAACGCTTTAGGGAACATCTCCAGGACACCCGCACCAATCAACCACACCACCCTGTGGCCCAACATTTCAACTCCCCCTCCCACTCTGCCGAGGACGTGGAGGTCCTGAGCCTTCTTCACCGCCACTCCCTCACCACCAGACGGCTGGAGGAAAAACGCCTCATCTTCCGCCTTGGAACACTTCAACCCCAGGGCATCAATGTGGACTTCAACAGTTTCCTCATTTCCCCTTCCCCCACCTCACTCTAGTTCCAAACTTTCAGCTCAGCACTGTCCCCATGACTTGTCCGGACTTGTCCTACCTGCCTATCTCCTTTTCCACCTATCCACTCCACCCTCTCCTCCTTGACCTATCACCTTCATCCCCTCCCCCACTCACCTATTGTACTCTATGCTACTTTCGCCCCAACCCTACCCTCCTCTAGCTTATCTCTCCACGCTTCAGGCTCTCTGCCTTTATTCCTGATGAAGGGCTTTTGCCCGAAAAGTCAATTTCGAAGCTCCTTGGATGCTGCCTGAACTGCTGTGCTCTTCCAGCACCACTAATCCAGAATCTGGTTGCCAGCATCTGCAGTCATTGTTTTTACCTCAGCAGAGATATTTGGCAAGTCTATTTTACAAGTTTGTGAAACAGAACAAAGTATTGGTCACAGAAAACAATTCCAATTGCTTTCAATTATGTTTATTCATACATTTTATTGATTACATGCTCTTGTTTCCCAAACCAGCAGAGAATATACAGTAGACCTAATTGACTTAACCTCTTCTGTCAACAGCAACACTAGACAAATCAGAACCCCTGGTGAAATCCCCCTTGATAGACTACAAGTTTTATCTTTTTGTGGAGGTCAGCCACTAAAAATATCTCACATGAGGCTGCAATGTACATTCAACAAAATAACATTGAGCTTCATTATACAAAGGAAGAAAAAAGGAACTATATTACCAAAAAAAACTGCTAGAATATCTCATTACAATTTCAGAAATAAAGATTAAATCCTTTTACTCAGTAATATCCTTGAGTCATTAAAACCTCAGTGAGTTAAATTCTTACCTCCATGCTAATGACTCTAATGCAGTTGGCATGACCCTAATTCCAGTCAGGAATGATGGTGAGCTGATGAAGAGCTTATGCTTGAAATATTGAGCTCATGCTCAAAACGTTGAGTGTCCTGCTCCTCAGATGCCACCTGACCAACTGTACTTTTCCAGCACCACACGTTTTGACTCTGATCTCCATCATCTGCAATCCTCACTTTCTTCTAATTCCTATCAGCAAACATTTGCAAAGTGTACTGACCAGAATTGGATGCAATGCACAATTAATGGCTGAAGCAGAACTTTATAAAGGTACTCAATAACAATTTTCATAAAGCCCAAGTGTCTTTGTGTGCATCTTTTCAATTTATGATTGGAATCATAGATTCAAACAATAGCCTTGGTCAGTCCAAAGAGCAAGTGACTTAATTGCACATTCCTATTTGATCAAAATTTTGCAGTTGGATAAGAATGAAGGTGCTATTAGAACAAGTGGGAAAACATGTGTAGGATTAGTCTTAAAGTTAGTCTTAGCTTTTTCTTGTTTACTATGCTGTCAATAGAATGGACCCATTTCTTCCCTACTTCTATCCATCCTTTACCACAATTAACAATCTTTGTCTTGTGTGATGGGCCACCCTCCCTCCTTTACCCTGATCAAAGTTATAAAAAAACACAATTTTTGCAAATTTGTTGGATGCTATTTTCTGCAGTTAATACCTCTCCCCAAAACCCTTAAAACAAACTGCTAACTCAGATCACCATTCCGTAAAATAAGTTCCCCAAATTTAAGCCTTTGGCAGCTTTTTGTAGGATGTCTTTTTCTCTGAAAATACCACAACCTTCTGCTTCTAGAGCTTTCTTCTCAGTGAATTCAAACATCTTAGGACTTCTGCCCAGCTTTGACTGCTTGTAACAGCATGCAGATAAGTTGAATTTATTTTTCATAAAACCGTCAATAAACAAAAGCTACTAAGAACTGCATCTCTTGTTTCATTTTCACCTTCAAGGAATTTTGCATGTTAAGCTGGAAAACGTGCCTGCAGATTATTCAGGTTAGAAAAATGAAGGCAGACAGAAATGAACAAATTAACTTTATTTCAAGCAACAAAACCTTCATTTCAAACATTTGGAGAGAGCAGAAAGGAAAAAAAAATGATTTGAGAAAGTCTTTCAAATTGCCTCTTTGAAGCTAATGCCCAGTGAAAAAATATTTGAAGAAATATCCATTCATCACAAAAAAAACATAAAAGCATTTACAAATTTCACTACTGCTCTTGGTATGAGTCAACAATTAAGCATTCATGGTCTCAGGTTAGAATATAACGTTTCAAGAACTCTGAGGAATTTTAAAACTTCATATTCCTCATTCTTTTTACTCAGCACATTGGCTTCTTTTTAAATATTTACATCTGAGTTTCTGTGTTTGATCAATGTAGTATTCCATTTCTTTTCCTCGGAATTCAAAAGAAATAAAATTCTTCTTTCTTTCACTCAAGATAAGCTTGTAATTAGCTTCTTAATGTTGAACTAGCAAATTACATTTTAGTTGAGTTTGATACAGCTCTGTGCTGAAAATAACTTAATATCTTTGTTTCAAAGAATGGGGACCTCATTTCATTCCTTAGCTGGTCATCACAGTGCCAAGATGTTTTGAGCTTTCCTTGTTCTTGCTTTATCTGCTTTCTGTGTTTCTTGTACAGGTACAACTCAGTCTTTCTGACAGCTTATTTGCAAGTTTCAATCCTTTTAAAACATTTTGCTTTTCTATTGTTACTGTCAAAGTGAAAAGCCTTATATTTCAATACGTCATACTTCATCTGCCATTTTGTTGCCCAGTCATTTAACCAGTCTTTTGCAGTGTCTTTCTGCACAGCTCACAGTTTTCATTCCCAGCTAAGCTTTGTTTAGTTAGCTAAGTTAGATATATTACACTATATCTTAATCAAACTCATTGAATAGCATTGATCCTTGATACAAATGTTTGATTTGAAAATGCCCAGCCATTTCTATATCTTTGCTGCCTGCCAATTAACCAATCTTCTTTTAATGTTAATTATTATCCCCAACTCAATGCACCTTTACCTTATCTATTAACCTTTTGTTTGATACCATTATGGATGCATTCAGGCATACTACACCATATTGATTTCTATAATTTGTAAAAGGTGCATCCTCAAGTCAAATTTGTCACCGATGTTTGCAGTTTTATACAGCCATGTTGTCTTTGCCTAATTGTAATATGATTTTCTCAGACATTATTAAGATATTCTTATTTCAACACTTTCTTGACTGACTTGAAGGAATGTAACTGGGCTGTTATTTCCCTGTTTTCTTTCTTCAAGCTTTATTGAAAATTGGTGTTACATTTGCTAAGTTCCAATCCAGTGGGAGCATTTTAGATTCAAGGAAAATTTGGAAATTCATAACCAGTGTATCCATTGTCTCTGCAACCATTGGTTATGGAACATTAGAATATGTAAGCAACCAGGTCTAGGGGATTTGGTGAAAATTAGTCCATCAAATTTCTTCAGTATTTTTATCTGCTGGTACCGATTGCCTTAAGTTCTTCACTCTTATTCATCCATTGATTACAGTCTATTTCTGATATTGAACAGATATGTTGTGCTGTGAAAGCTGATGTAAAATGTTTATTCATATCTCTGCCATTTTCTCATTCTCCATAATAATTTATCCTGATTCTGACCTAGAATGCTGCCAGTAAAGATTACATTATTTATTTAATGAAGAAATAATTTGAGACATTGCATAGTTAATACTAGTGACTTATGGTTTGCCGAACAGTTTGAATCATAGGGTTGGAATCCAGAAGTCTGACGCATTGCACTGAAAGATACAGACAACACAGTGGAAATGTTTCCTCCCAGACTGCAGCTTTAGTCTGCATGCATCATTACTTCACAGAATGAGGTTTTAAAGAGGGCTCACTTAATGAAAGCAAAAATATAATTGGGAAAATGGTGTAGCCAATACATTTCCAGAGAGAATTTAACGCTGGCCTCAAGTATGTCTGCGCAGAGGCCTTTCATGATGTGACAGGAGATAAATTTTGAAGTTGCCTTTGCCCATTGTTGAGAGACAGGCAATATATTCGTAATTGACTTCCTAAATGATTGTCTAAGATAATAAGCGATATCTGTCAGTCAGCAATATCACTTGACAGAAGCATCTTTATGCTCACTCCAACTGAGCTTTGAGTATATAGACCTACTGAAGAATTAGTGTCATGCAATTAAATCCTGCTGCACAGGTTGTCTCTCACGAAGCCCTTAATTAACAGTGAGCAAAAGAGAAACTCCAGAAAGTTAGGCAGCATAAAATCAGATTTCAAAGGGCATATTTATAATCAGCGCAGAAAAATGCAAGACTCACAAGGGGCTGTGAAGCCAATGTAGAATTATCATCACGTAGCTTATAAAGTTGAAGGCAACTTCATGATGAATTGATTCCAAGTAGGGAACTGTGATCTAAGGTACTGTGGGTTAGAGAATAATGCAGTAGCTGTCTCATGCCTGCATTTCTTTCAAGCGCGAATCCCTGCTCAGAGCCTTCTGTCAGTGAATTTACCCACAACTCTTACGTCTTGCCAACATGTACTGTGGTGAAAGACCAAACAACCTATATACATCAAAAACTTAACAGAAATGAAGAAAGAAAACATATCCAAAGAAAATAATGCTGGCCAATTCCACAACTCAATGAAAAAATATGTTTGTTGCGGTCATTCCCTCACACAGACCACAGAAGAACACAGGCATGCAGGTTAACATTGTGTTTACTCACACAAACTCTTATACTGGCTAAGTAGAATTCTGTCTGAAACTCAGTCCTACCTCACTTTGGTTCTACTTCACTGGTCTTTAAACCATACATGCAGAAATTCATCAACATTTAAATTCATGATTCATTGTTTGCATTTTATCCGTGTACGATAATCAGAAATCTTCCATCCTGGGTCTTTCTTTTATCTTGTCTATCGGAAATGGTTTATACTGTAGTCAACTCCGAAGGAGATACTAACCTTAGGATATGCAAGGTTCTTCTGCTATCATTTATATTGTTATGGACCTAAAGGGTGCTTAAGGCTCCTGCCTCCTAAAATGTGCCTTACAGAGAACAGCCAGGGAATTCCTAGAGGCATGGCACTCTTCCACAGATTATATCAACCAACACATTGACCTGGACCCAATATACCGGCCACTGCAGCGGACAGCTAGAACTGACAACTGGAAGTGGCAGACTCAAACCACTAAAAATGCCGGAGGAAACATCACAGAAGCGCTTCTCAGGAGGCTCCCAAGCACTGAGGATGTCACCTAGACAGGGGACGAAACGTCTGCAACACAAATTCCCAGCTCAGCGAACAGAACCACAACAATGTGCCTTACAGTATTAGCTTGTAAGTTGTCTTGCTCCTGTTGTAAACATTTTTTTTTATCATAAAGACTTATTTTATTTCAATTACAATTCAATTAGCCCTGATTGCATTTTTGTTTCTTATATCTTTGAATGGCAGAAGTTGTCAGAACACAAACAAAAAACATAAAATGATTGAGTTTGCCAAAAGTTTTGCAGCATCTGTGGACAGGGAATCAGAGTTAACCATTGAATAATGATGGTTTGTCAGAACATTGATTACTAGCAAAAAATGTATTATGAGTGAAGTCTAGTGAGTCATTACCAAATGGGTAATATAGTACTACCAGTACCTCAAGCACTTTCTCACCATTTGTATTCTCATTGACAAGTAAATATCTACACATTAATTTATCTAAAATATCACAGACAGGAAAATGCAACTGTACTCTACAGTAGCTGAATGCATACATATGAATAGCAATTTGAACTCTTTGCTTCTGTTGGTTCATCAATCTATGACAGCCCTGTATTCATTCAGGCTATTATTGGGTGATTTTCTTTCTAAGGTAAATGTTTGTTCACATGGATATAACAGTTTTTTTCCATCTCAAATTACATTTTGGACAGGTTGAAAAGTCCTAACCTAACTTGACAGGGGAAAGACGCTTGGAATCGGGTGAAAGCTAATTTTATGATACAGACAGTATTACCATCCATTCAGTTCAACAGCAAATAAAATCAGCCACTGTGCTAAATCAGATTTACAGTCAATCACATCGGATTCCTGATGGCAGGGTTAGATTAAGGCTGGACACATTTCTATTGACCATAAATACATAATGATTGGCCAACAACAAGAAAATATCATTGAATCTTGCCGCTGTGGAGAGACATTAGGCATTGTGAACTGCATCATTACATACCACATTATTACAAACCACATCATTACAAGTCATGTCATTGTAAGCTACATAATTACAAGTCACATCATTACAAACATATCATGTAAATAAAATATTCAGCTTTCTGCTGTTAAATATTTAACACATGAAAATTTATGTCTCTATTCTTCAAAGTTTAAAACTCTTCTTTGTTGCTGTAGAGACTGCAATAATATTAGTCTTGATGCAGCGACTAAATGCTTCTTCAACTGTTTCTCAAAATCACGCCAATGATGTTCTCAGTCACTGAGTGAGAGCAAATTCAATTGAAATGTTCAGAATTTTACGATGTAGCTTATGGATTGTTAAGGGATAAATTCTATTTTGGGTGACTTAATGGAGAGATGCTCCTTGGAATCTTTAAGACAATATACAGAAGGTTTCTCATCATTCAGTATTGTTGACGAGTCCCATCTCTCAGCCTACTGATTGGGAGCTTGCAGACATGAACCTGGAATTCTGGAACATTGGCATGTTTTAGGTGAGAATAAAGATAGGAATGTGAGAAGAAACAACACCTTAGTGGTGATGATGTCAGATTTTTTTTTGAAAACATGGAAGTTCCTTTTTACAAGCATGATACCACCCATCATTTTAGATTGATATTCTCTGGTAATAGTTAAGGATTATCTTAATGAAGCATAATTTGGAGATGCTGGTGTTGGACTGGGGTGTACAAAGTTAAAAATCACACAACACCAGGTTATAGTCCAACAGGTTTAATTGGAAGCATACTAGCTTTCGGAGCGATGCTCCTTCCACCTGATGTGATTTTTAACTTAATGAAGCAGTCAGCATCACAGATTTAGAATGTTAGTATAAGACCATAAGACCATAAGACATAGGAGTGGAAGTAAGGCCATTCGGCCCATCGAGTCCACTCCGCCATTCAATCATGGCTGATGCGCATTTCAGCTCCACTTGCCAGCGTTCTCCCCGTAGCCCTTAATTCCTCTAGACAACAAGAACCTATCAATCTCGGCCTTGAAGACATTTAGCGTCCCGGCTTCCACTGCACTCCGTGGCAATGAATTCCACAGGCCCACCACTCTCTGGCTGAAGAAATGTCTCCGCATTTCCGTTCTGAAATGACCCCCTCTAATTCTAAGGCTGTGTCCACGGGTCCTAGTCTCCTCGCCTAACAGAAACAATTTTCTAGCATCCACCTTTTCAAAGCCATGTATTATTTTGTACGTCTCTATTAGATCTCCCCTTAATCTTCTAAACTCCAACGAATACAATCCCAGTATCCTCAGCCGTTCCTCATATGCTGCTAATATAAAATTGTAGCAGTATTGTTGCTGCTAATATAAAATGCTTAAATATGTTGATTCAAATTGTGCATTTTATCACAGCTCCAGAAGGGCGAGACCAAATTTGCACCTAATGCAAGTGGTGAATTAATAAAAGACATAAAAAGAAGCAGGAAGAGAACAAGAGCCAGGAGCAGGTCATACAGCTCCATGAGCCAGCACCACCTTTCAATAGGCTCATGGACAACCTTCTACATCAACTCCTCTTCCCCATTTACTCCCCATGTCTTTTGATTCCCTTCGGCCCTCGTTTTTATTCCTGAGTCAGACGCACAGCGATGGGAGGATTGTCAGCTCCTTGTTTTCAGTCCAGGCTGAGGTGGGGAGTAGACTGGCTGAGTTTCAACTTGAGCCAGGCAATCTAAGAAGAGCTGAGGAGGCTGCCAGTTCCCAAGCCAGGCTGGCAGAAAACCTGCCTTCGGTCTTCAGTACTTCCAAAAAATTAAAATAATTTGAGATGAAACACTCTTCTAACTCTCCCTGTTCATATACCCCTCATTCCACCTCACCACCATGCCCCATCCACATCCATCTATGCCATCTATGTGCCTTAATGCTCCATGTGCCTTATGCTATCTACTCAACACCATGGCCTCTTCTACCCCTGTGTCAAGTAAGCGTACTACATGGAGCCATCAACCTTACCCCTTCACCAACATGCCAATGTATATAGTGTTCACCAGTTCCCATGCACAAAGAAAAAGAAAAAAAAGTTCTATTGCTTCATGTTCTATACTGCAAACTAAAATATTGAAGAAAACACTCTCCCTGAAAATCACATCTTGACAGCTCTTGACAGGTATGATGGTTCTTTTCAGCTCATGTTAAATTTAATTGGTCTTTTATAGATGTGACAGTTCAACTTTAAAAAAAAATCTTATTTAACAAACCTAAAGCCAATAGGTAGCTGACCCCCCACTCCCACAGAGTCCCTATATCATATCCAGAGGGGTACCTTTGCTTTCCATGGAGGTACCTCAGCTTTTAAAAGAAATGCACTGAAACTGGACCTACAGTGATCTCATCTGTGCTGTGAAATTCAGGCTTTACACAGCATGGTTTGTAAAAAATGGGATAGAAGGGCAGAGATCCATGAACCATATTTGAGTGAAACCTAAGCTGACTCCATTTCCTGCCATTGGAAAACGAGGTGCTGCATTTGGGGGAGAAGCCAGGATATCCAAAGTCTTCCATCAGTTTTGCCACAGTAGGAAGGGTCTTTGCCATCATGAAAATTTTGCTTTACAATTAAAAATCTACAGATCTCAGCCTTGTGCATATTCTGTTGAAGACAAGTCTGAAGATTCGTTCCCCACTAAGTGAAGCATTTTTTCTTCATTTCAGTCCTAAGTATGCAACCCATTCACCCTGGTGTTAGAGGCAAACTACCTCTTAGGTGATGACACAAAAAATTCATACTATTGTACTAGTAATACAAGGTCAGGCTAATACTTTGGGAATTTTGACTTCACACCCCACTGCAGCAGCTGGGAATATTTGAGTTCAATTAATAAAACATCAGCATTTGAAAGTAGTCTCAGTGAAAATTGATCAGGCTCATTTGATGTTCTTTAGGCAAGGACAACTGCCACTCTTACCTGGTTACTCCAGACAGACAGCTGTTGCTGGGTCAAAAGTCTGCCTGAAAGCATTGCACATGTGAATATGCAATCAAAGACTGTTGTGCTGGAAAAGCACAACTGGTCAGACAGCATCTGAGGAGCAGGAGAATTGACATTTCACACATGATTCCTGATGAAGAGCTAATGCTCAAAATGTCAATTCTCCTGCTCCTCAGATGCTGCCTGACTGGCTGTGCTTTTCTAGCAACACACTCTTTGATTCTGATCGCCAGCATCTGCAATCCTCACTTTCTCCTGTATGTGACTACCCTCCAAGTACTGCAACAGTTATGAGGTAATTGCTTTGTGCAGCACCAGAAGCCTTTGCTACTATCATGTTATGGCAAAGTCCCACAGCTGCATCTTTAACACATAATGATATCACAACATATGGCATTCTGGATTTAACTAGATCTGACCCACCTTCAATCACTCTCACTGTGTTATGGAGTCAGTGTAGTCAATCAGTTATGTGTGTTTTGTATCGTAGCATCAATAAGGGCAATACTCAGACTATCAATGTAAGTCTGTGATATTATGACCATGTAAACATTGAACCGAATTAGGTTTATTGTCACATGCGCTCACATGAGTGCAGTGGAATGTTTACAAAATTGCCACTTATGTCACTATTTGAGGTATAAGGTACCTAGGTACAGGATTTTAGGGACAAATTAGAAAAATAATGAAATAAAAAGTCAAGCATGACAGTCTTTTGCACCATCTTAGGTACAAGGTGCACAAGTACAACATCTTAGGGATAAATTAGAAAAATAAAGAAATAAAAAAAACTCAGCATTTACTGTCCTTCAAGCAGTCTGCACTGGGCCTCACCTCCGGACTGCACTGGACTCAATCTGGGTCTGCCTGTTGCCTCAGTCTGCTTGTTCTTGCTGCTGCTGCAGATGCCGGGGGTTCCTCACTCTCTGACACGTTGGGCTTGCAATAGATGAATGGACACTGTGCAACAATCACCAGACAGGAGTGCTCCCTCCCAGTTGGGGAAGACTTCTGTGGTCAAGGACATTCGGATCTTCAGGTAAGCATCATCCAAGGTGGCCTCCAGGATACACAACAATGAAGAATCTCTGAGCAGGAACTGATAGCTAATTTCTGTACCCATGAAGACAGCCTCCGCCGTGAACTTGGGTTCATGTTGCATTGCATGTAACCCCACCACACTGTTCTGTATCTGTAAAATCATCGTCACTGTACTGTTTTGACACCATCACCTTGATAACCTGTTATGATCTCTCTACCTTAATTTGTTTGCACAGTTTTAGATTATTTGTTACTTTAGTTAGACCCTCAGCATGCGACTCTTATACGTATCATATTATTCCAGCCATTTGTTTTGTCTCCAGCACCATCTTATATTTAATTTTTTTGTAATTATCTCTGCACCTTAATTAAACAATAGGGTCATCCCTTCCCTTGCTATTCAGCTGTTGACAGTTTACTCACACTATCTAACACTTATGGTCACCTGCAGAAGCTTGTTTTTTAGCCTGGCGACACTCAATTCACACCATTTGTACTACCCTTTGATCTCTCTTTCTTTAAATTCCATGCCTGTCTGCTTCTCTTCACTTCACCTGACGAAGGAGCAGCACTCTGACAGCTTGTGATTTCAAATAAACCTGTTGGACCATAATCTGGTGTGACTTCTGACCTTCAAGTTAGGCAGGTATCTTGTCACTGTCAATGGAATTCATAGCAGGGAATTAAATTAAATAAGAATGCAACTCAGGGAGTCGAAGTGACAATTTTATGGCTATAACACTAAACACCATCATGTTGATTTGTGTGCTGCTTATGTTTTGATAGCCCACGATTGCTGACTTTAACCTTATGTACATTTACTTTCTTTACTACTTGCTTTACAATTACACATTTTCATAAATGTTTTCAGCATCAGCATAGTGATTTATGCTTAAACTAATGAGCTTTAGGCAGTCAAGCTGCGTGAATCACAGTGTCATCAATACTGATCAAGGTGTTGACAATTGAGTTAAAAATCACACAACACCAGGTTATAGTCCAACAGGTTTAATTGGAAGCTCACAGGTTTTCGGAGCGCCACTCCTTCATCAGGTGGTTGTGGATGGCACAATTGTCATAATCAGAATTTATAGCAAAAGTTTACAGTGTGATGTAACTGAAATTATACATTGAATAATACCTTAATTGTTTGTTGAGGCTTTCATCTGTTAGAATACTATGATAGTTTCACTTCTTTCATGTGTAAATCACAAAACTTTTTTTAAAAGTTGCATTCTCCGGTTAACTGTAACAATGGGTGTTAGCTAGACAATATGTTGAAGGTGTTAGCCCTCTGTGTTCTCTATCTTTGCCATTATGTTTAGACTGATTGTAAACTAAAAAGTGAGATAACAGGGTTTTACATTAATTCATGCAGTCTTTGAGCAAAGTACAATGTAACTCTGCAAGTCCAAATTCACCCCACAAACATATATGTATATGTGTGTGTGTGTGTGTGTGTGTGTGTCTGTCTGTCTGTCTTGGTGAGACCTACCCCACACATCCACTGCTTGCCTTTAAATAACTGCCAAACCTCAAACAGATCACTGTTCGTAGCAAACTGCCCGGCTTTCAGGAGAACTCCATACAATCCTGTCACGGTAGCGCTGTAAGATGTGTCAGAGTGTGGACATGGATACCACCATTACATGTGGGGACATCTCCCACCATGTATGTGGCAGGTACTCATGTGACTCAGCCAGCGTTGACTATCTTATACGTTGCAGGCAAGGATGCCCGGAGGCATGGTACATTGAGCAAAGTATACGGCAACGGATGAATGGGCACTGCACAACAATCAACAGACAGGAGTGTTCCCTCCCAGTTGGGGAAAACCTTAGTGGTCCAGGACATTCAACTTCAGACCTTCGGGTGACCATCCTCCAAGGCGGACTACGGGACAGGCAGCAGCGAAATGTGGCTGAGCAGAGGCTGATAGCTAAGTTCGGTACCCATAGGGAGGGCCTCAACTGGGACCTTGGGTTCATGTCACATTACAGGTGACCACCATTGCACTACACACACACACAGACACTCCTACACACACACACAGGCATTCCTATACACACACATACACACAGACACACATGTACACAGACACACACGCAGACACTCACATACACCCTTTACAGACGCACATGCTCCCACACACTCACATGCATCTTCTCAGAGACTTAGATCCACTCTACACTCATACACACACATACACACACTCTCTCTCACAGACACTCACAACCCCCCACCCCAGACACACACACACAATCCCACACTCACACATGGACCTCCTTATAGACTTAAGACACTCTACACTCACATACACACACATATGCACTCTCTCTCTCATAACCCCCCAACCCAGACAGACAGACACATACGCACACACACACACACACACACACACACACACACACACACAAAAAGAGCCACATGCACACACATACATATACATATATGTTTGTGGGGTGAATTTGGACTTGCAGAGTTACATTGTACTTTGCTCAAAGACTGCATGAATTAATATAAAATTCTGTTATCTCACTTTTTAGTTTACAATCAGTCTAAATATTATGGCAAAGACAGAGGGCTAACACCTTCAACATATTGTCTAGCTAACACCCATTGTTACAGTTAACCGGAGAATGCAAATTTAAAAAAAAGGTTTTGTGATTTACACATGAAAGAAGTGAAACTATCATAGTATTCTAAAAGATGAAAGCCTCAACAAACAATTAAGGTATTATTCAATGTATAATTTCAGTTACATCACACTGTAAACTTTTGCTATAAATTCTGAGTCTGACAATTGTGCCGTCCACAACCACCTGATGAAGGAGCGACACTCCGAAAACCTGTATGCTTCAAATTAAACCTGTTGGACTATAACCTGGTGTTGTGTGATTTTTAACTTTGTGCACCCCAGTCCAACACCGGCATCTCCAAATCATGACAATTGAGGAAAGCCATGAATGGAATCCACTCGCCTACATTTCTTTGGTCAGTGTTCCTCGACTATGGTATTATGCATGATTTGGAGATGCCGGTGTTGGACTGGGGTGTACAAAATTAAAAATCACACAACACCAGGTTATAGTCCAACAGGTTTAATTGGAAGCACACTAGCTTTCGGAGCGACGTTTCTTTACCTGATGAAGGAGCGGCACTCCAAAAGCTAGTGTGCTTCCAATTAAACCTGTTGGACTACAACCTGGTGTTGTGTGACTTTTAACATGGTATTATGCAGTTGTGTTACACACTTTGTAATTTTGTTATGCTGTGGAAAAGAAAATAAATATGCTGACTCTGCTTCAGCTATGCAACTATTTCTTGTGCAATACATCTGTGGGCTGCAGCATTGTTGATCTGACAGACGAAAGCAGAACTCTGAAGGGAGACGTACTCTTGACTACAATTGACATTCCTGTTCAAATAGCCAAAATTAACTGCAGATCACCTAGCCACAATGCATAACTTAACTGAAGCAGTAGTTCCAGCCTAGTTATTGCTAGGTATCTGTGCATTAACCTGTGTAGACATAGTTGCTGACATGGTAGTTTTAGGATTGAAGCTTTATCTGACCATCTTCGTCCTCTTCTGTGAAATTCCACGATGAAATGCTTTGAAAGTAAATTGATAACATTCTCTGGATCAGTAGTCAAAATAATATTACATACTATACGTTAGAGAGTTCCCCGTCAGACAAGTAGCAATATCGTTGGACTTAAAATGATAAAATTCAGCACTTGATGGTGCAGTGAGATAGTGGTGTACTCTCTGAATGTAACACAAATTAAATACGCAGATGTTGATTACTAGTAGGTTCTTAGTAGTTTTATTGACCACTAATAATATTCCATACAGAGTAATTTCCCAAAATAGTCTGTCACCATGTAACAACATCTGAGTGCATGGCTTATTTGCATGAGAGCTCTTTAAGATACATTATTTGAAATGTGACAATAAAGCCCACTTTTTTGCATCAAATCTCACATGCTACAGTGAAAACACAATATGTTCTTCATAATGGCCAAATTAGATTTGCAAATTCAGGGAGTGTAATTGAAGTGTCAATATTTCATTTCAATGGTTTGACAGCTGTTCCAGATTTTGCTATGGTGCAACCTTCTGGAAGTACGGTTCCATATTTAGCTGTTCTTGGTCAGAAGTTTGTGCATTGATTGTTGTTCTGATTTCCCATTACACTGTCATAATCAGGGTGTGCATATTTGTGTTTGCTAAACACAGTTGGTTTAATGTACACTTCCCTTAGATGGCCTTGCTTTTTCTTTAACATTTCTCCTTTAGAAGTTGGGTCCTCATAAGACCTGATCTTATTTTAGGTTTTGGAAACATCTGTGGGAAAAAAAAGTTTACTCACAATGAGGTGCATGGGATGTATGATACTGGTGTTTCTTCCCATTTGTAGTTGAAGTGGGTCAGTATTTGCATCTTAGACAATCTCATCTATTCTGTGCCCAAGTATTCTTGGTGTAGCTGTGACAATATATTCTGGTGGAGAGTTTTGGGTACAAGAACTTGCATTCCTCTGTATATAATGCATCTTGAGATACTAAGCTCATCTCTGCAACTGAAAGTGTCCGGCAGCTCCTGTTAAGCCAACTTTCTTTGATAATCTTCCACAGTGCCCTCAGTTGTGAGTTGTTAGCTTTTCCGACTTAAGTTAGTCACATGTCTGCTGACCAAAATGTAATGGATCAATTTTGAGCAGGTTTTCCAAATCAATGTCAATAATGTTGAATGGGTAGGGCCCAGCATGCTATCCATGCTTTGGATACCGTGACTTGTTTATGTATTAAAATACTTTACCCAGGCACTCTTGTTAGTGAGGCAGAGAAAGGGATACAGAAGCAGTTAGGCATTCAACTTGATTTTATTAACAAACTATTCCTTATTAAAACACTACATGAGTAATTTTCAAATTTTCACAATGTTTCCTCTTTATCTATCTCTATCCAGCTGAGAATGATCCAAGTTTTTGATGTACAGTTGGAATCTCCTTCTTGTCTGATGTATGGATGGCTCTCTTCCATGTAGGTGGATGTTGCAGGTCAGGGCAGATCTTTTCTGGGGTTTTCTTGAGTTGTTGCACAATCCTCTGCCTCAGGTCTTGCTGCAAATCTTTCCTGAAAGTTTTCTCTGAATCTTCACTGAAGAGGTGGTGTTCAAGTGTATATTTTTATTTCCCCCTCACTCCTGAACTTCCAGAATGTTCTGTGGCCTTTGGTCAATGGGATCATAAGTTGGGTTTAAATCATCCAACTGGATAGTGTCAACACCCTTCACTGTTCCTTGCAGGAAGTTGGAAAATTGAACATACTCTGACAATCAAGGTGCCTGAATGTCTGATCAGTACTTCTCCAATACACAACCCTCAGGTTCATTGTAAATGGTTCCTTTTAAACCTTTGTAACCTCTTTGATTTTGGATTCCATAGTTCTCAATGGCCAATAGCTGCTGGCTGCTGTTTAATTTAATTTGGACAATTTTCTGTCAGACCCATGGGCCAATTTTGAATGTTCAATTGTGGGTCCATTGATCCCTTGAAGTATCTCACAAAACTTAGATCACAGGCTCAGACCATACCCCAGTGCAGGCACATATCAAGTCTCAGATGGATAGCTTAACTCCCTGAGCATCTGGGTTACCCATTTACAGAGACAACAATACCCTAGACACTAACTTTCTTCCTTACAAACATCAATAAGCTTAACAGTACTATATATAGATAACTTAATACATAAATTAAGAATTAGCCACTATTTATATACATTGGCTCACCTTCAAGTCTCTTTGGTGATTGGTGATTAGCAGCACTCGATAGAATAACCATGCAACAATTGCAAAGTCCTTTCGTAACAAACTCTAGGTTCATTAATTTCTTGGCTCCTGCTGGAGGAGTACAGAGGCCACAGTTCGTTTCTGGATGAGGACCTAGTTTAATGGATGAATTTAACCATGAGGATGGTGAGAAAGATCAAAGTAAACAGGATGAACAACACAGCCAGGTATGAAAGAAGACATATCTGCAAGTTTGAGCCCCAGTCCCAGAAACCATTCCCCCAAATAGTCACTTCGATTTCCCTGATACGTTTTTGAATTTGTTCTGTCTGCTGAATAACACTAGCAAAATCTTTATATGCATTTGTCGATTCTGTCCGAATCTGCTCTATGTGTTTTAGTAGGAGTTTACTGCCAATGTCATGCTTCTCCCAATAATCACCTAAAATTTATCTGTGTTCGTCACTGACATTGACAAAGATCTTGCTCCTCCTGTACATGTCTGTGAACCCGATTAGGCCGACCCTGGTTAACATGTTGTGGCCTAATACAAAAGGTGGTATTTTGGATGTTACACATGAAGGCCCCATCCGGTAGTGTTTCAGGTAAGTTGTGATGCAGAATTCTCCCTTCCCCCTATACATCTTCCCTGGTGATATCTGTGTTAAAACACCAGACTTGTTCAGTACAATTTAGAACATCATTTGTCTGAAAATCACATCATTGGCAGGATAGCTGCAGTGTAAGATGCTCCAATCAGAGCTCCTCTGTTCGCCAGTTACTTTCTTTTTTTCTCTTCTTTGCAGTATTTTTTCTTCCCACACTACATCTACCTGGAGAATAGAGTCAAGGGAGATGAGTCATGATTGGAGGTAGTGGCAACAGAGCGGTATGTGTAAAAAGTCGATCTAGACCCCGTCATGTCCTATCAAAACTCAACAGGGGGGCCCTTCCATCTTGTCGTCTACCAGGGGTCACCCCACACTGTCCCATCTGGTACTGCACACCCACTGAGGAGAGAGGCATGGCTTCATCACACTTTGGGCAATGTATCCACTTGGTAGTACAAGGAGTTAGTACAAGTTATTTCCTCCACTACACCTGACTGTGTGATCACCCCCATCAAATTATCTGCTGCTTGTCTCTCCGTTCCTTCAGCTGTATGAATCAAGATCTTGAGCATGGTTCCTGTGGTGGTTCTAACTGCCTGAGTATGCTGCAGTCCCTTGTGAAGTTGCCTGTGTGCCCACAATTGTACCAGTTCCCTTGTGGCGGCATCTGCTGCTGATCCCTATCTCTCAGTGCAGGATGGGAGTATGGAAGTGTATAATAACTGTACATGTTCAGGTTGCCCTCTTCGTTTCTCCACACAGAATAAGGGTTTGGGGCTTTTACTGGGTGCATTTTTCTTTGCCCTGATCTGGGGTGCACTGGTTCATGAATGTCTGTCTCCCAAGCCTAGGCCATCCTCCTTATCACCCAGTGTTCTGTGTGGGTGTGATCTGTGGGATCAAAACTTTGGCAGACTTTCCTGGTTATCTCAATGATTATTTGGGATAAAATTTCAGGTCCAATTTGCTCTGTTTTGCAGTGTCAGTGCAGTGCAAGCTAGGTTACCAAGGACTCCTGTGAACAGTGTCCTCAGGTGCCTGTCGAATGCAGTTATTTGCTCTCTCTATTGTTGTCTACACTTATTTAATTCCTCCAAAGGATCTCCCCATTGTGTCATACAATGGCTATGATTGCCATTTTCGTGGGCTGCAGCTCCCCTGCTCCCACATTCTGAGGATTGTGAAATGCAGAATGGATGACAGGACTGAGGAACATTAATCGTAATTTTATCTCCTCAACATCGTCAAGTCTGTGCAGAATCCTTTGTTGGTGTATACTGAAGAAAAATATATGAAGATCAGCTGTGGGTTTGAATATAGGATTATTTTTCCATCTCACTAACTGTCCCACCTTAGACCGTTTTGAATGAGTAACTGGATTATTGTTCTCTTGTCCTGATAGGCTGTGGTCAGTGGGTTCTTCAGGGCAGAGTAATAACCTGGGCGTGCCAAAGGACCGACTCCCTCCAGAAAGGGAGATGGGGGTCTCCAATATTCACTGCTCCCAACATATCTATCAGCTTGCCCTTCCATTTTCTTTCAGTCTGTCCCACAATCTTGTCTCTATCTGGCTCTACTCTCCCAAATGTGCACATCATTCTCTTTTGAACAGAAAGTAGGGATTTTAATTTTTCAATCTCGCACTAGCATTTTGAATGCTTCACAGCAAGGGCTCTGTTTCCTTTGCCTGCCTGGTGTAGGACTCTATAGGTTTTTGCTTTTCTCAGTCAGCTTATCCACAGCATTTTGGGTTATGTCCTGATTACTGACTGTGCACTGTGCCTCCTGATAGACTCTATCGTAGTGGGTCCGAAACTGTCCCAAGTGGACCACATTCACCTGGTTCCTCTGCTCCTACTCTGCTGCTTTGCCTCTTCCTTTCTCCAGTTCCTGCTTCACTTCATCCAGCAACTTACTTAGCTCACCTTCTCCCCTTCTCTATCTCTCGTGCTCCATGCGGCTGTCTATCACTAAGGCCTTGCAGAGTTTTAAAGTGTGTTTCCCTTCAGCTTTCCATGTTGCCTCCCAATATTTCTGTCCCATAAGTCCAAGACTCAATATTTACTCACTGCAATGGTGTACTCACCTGGGCCACTTCTTATTTAGGTATTTCCTTATTTCCTCCTCCCATTCTGGGCACCGTGCCGTTTCTCCTATTGTTTCCTTTTATTGTTCTCTCTCTCCTGTGCCCATAACCTCAAATTTGCTGATTTGTTTTACTTCTCTGTGACTCCCTCAGTCCCAAACCCTTTTCACTATCTCTTACCTTGTGAGACCCTATAACTACTTTAGGTTCTCAGTATCTTCATGGATCCTGGACCTCAATATCTCAGTTCCCATCACCTTGTGGGTCTGCTGACCCTGTATTTAGCTTCTTTGTCTCTGTTTGCAATGGGGCCCTCACACTGAATTAGCCTATGCTAGATTTTCTTTTCGATGGGTCCCTGAGATATTACTAACTCTGGTTGTTTGTCCTCCACATGTACAAATATTTGGTTTGTGGCCCAATCACTGATCAGAAAGCAGCACCCTCTTTTCACCTACTTGAACCTTAACCATCACATGGAGCTGCTGCTCCCTTACATCAGGTTCAGGTTGGATGTCCGAGAATTCGGAGATTATCCAAACACTTCAAATCGAATCCCACTTTTGATGCCAATGTTTTCCATGCACTGGACACTATGGCCAGTTTATGGATTAAAAATATTTTACTCCAGCGCATGTGTTTCACACACTATGTTTGAAAATTTGAACTGGGCTTGCAATAGACCTTCAGATCTAAATGGAACTGGTTTGTCCTTTCTCAATGCATGCTCCTAGGCCTTTCTACAAACCATCAACTTCCTGGATAGCTTTCCCTTCTTACATCCTGGAAATACAGTGTGCAAGTCTCTGCTGAAAATACTTGTTTGATAGACTCAAATTTATGTTGGTGGCCTTTCTGCCTATATTTGGTTTGACTTTCTCTCAATGTTAAGCTTTGACAGAAATCTTTAGAATGTATTGTGTAAAGACATTAAAGAATCCAAGGAAATTCTGTAGGCGTTTGCTTTCTTGTGATGTAGAGATTTTTCTCATATCTTCAACTGTGCCCGCGTTGGCATAGTGACAGCAAACTGAATGTATTGAGTCAAAAAAAAGGCATATTACTTAGCTGGCACTTTTTACAGGTGAACTGTGGTGAGCTACCACCATCAGGGATTGAAGGTTCCAATCATATGCTTTTTCGATTTTATCCGTTATTGTAAGGTCATTGGCAATACATTTGCATCCTTGCACATTTACTGTAATTCTGTCCACATGATTGGTCAAACTGACAAATAAACTCTCAGTAATCCACAGGACAGTGGCCCCAGATACTGTGATGTAGCCATTAGAACGGTGAAGACAAGAGTTGTGCTGGAATCACACAGTGAAAATTCTGTTTGTCCTCTTGTAGGACATTGTTCCCTCTGGGACTTTCCTCAGATCTATTGATGTGTATTATCTTATCAGGTGTCAGATATTATTATTGCTGCTGCTACCATACTCTGGATAGTTGCACCTTGTTGAATCCTCTGATTGCACTTTTGGAGCCAGATTTCATGCATGAACGACATGCCTGACACAGATTTTGGAATACTTCACAGTAATGTGATAGGCCACAAGTTCCACCCCATTTTCTTGCCTTTGCACTCTGGCTGTGGTGTAGAAAGAGAAAAGAAGAACATAGAACAAAGAACAACAGATCACAGAAACCCTTCGGCCCTGTAAGCCTGCGCTGACTTATTTTGCCTTTTTATATTAAACTGCCAATTCTAAAACTGTCTATACTAAAATTTAAAACAGAAAGTACTGAAAAATTATCTGTAGCATCAGATGAAAGCAAAACAGAATTAAGCTTTCGAGTGCGATATAGTCTTCTTTGGAATGGAAGGGAATTGGAAAATTATGTTTTTCTTTGCTGTTAACAAAGGGAGAGGAGAACCATGGGGAACAGAAGGTGACAGGGCCCAGACCAAAAGATAAAGAGAATGCTAATGGTAGTCAAGGAGAAATATACATCCTCAGTATGTAGGTTCTAATACTGAAAAATAGATCAGTTCTGCTGAGGATAATATGGGGTATAGGTTGAAGGGAAGAGGAATATAACATTTGAGGATGATGTTCATGTACTGAAGTAGTTGAATCCTGAAAGGCTTAAGTGCCTAAGTGGAAAAAGAAGTGCTGTAGCTGCAGCTGCATTGGGCTTTGCTGGAGCATCGCAGTAGGCTTAGAACAGACATGTTAGCATGAGAGCTGTATTGAAATGGCAATCAACTTGAAAGTCAGGGCCATGCTTGTGGACAGATTGGAGGTGTTTTGCAAGGTGGTTCTTACCAGCATAGAGGAGCACACATTGTGAGCAGAAAGTAGAGAAGGCCAGATTGAAAGAAGTACAAATATCTCACTATTTTACCTGGATGTGTTACACCTGCTCCTTTAGCAATCTCAGATAGTAGATCTGCTACCGTCTACTACATGATGGGAGAGTTGGAGTCCATTCATTTTTCTTTTAGCAATGTACTTAGCCTTCCTTTATGGGTTTTTTTGGGCTTCAATTTATGGTGGAGTTTTTTCTGCTCCTTCACTACTCTGTGTGTGAGTGTGCAAATAGATAAGTCCCCTGGGGCGGATGGGATTTATCCTAGGGTCCTCTGGGAAGCCAGGGAGGAGATTGCCGAGCCTTTGACATTGATCTTTAAATCATCATTGTCTACAGGAATAGTGCCAGAAGACTGGAGGATAGCAAATGTGGTTCCCCTGTTCAAGAAGGGGACTAGAGACAACCCTAGTAATTACAGACCAGTGAGCCTTACTTCAGTTGTTGGTAAAGTGTTGGAAAAGGTTATAAGAGATAGGATTTATAATCATCTAGAAAAGAATAATTTGATTAGGGATAGTCAGCACGGTTTTGTGAAGGGTAGATCGTGCCTCACAAATCTTATTGAGTTCTTTGAGAAGGTGACCAAACAGGTAGATGAGAGTAAACCATTTGATGTGGTGTATATGGATTTCAGCGAAGCGTTTGTAAGGTTCCCTACAGTAGGCTATTGTAGAAAATGCAGAGGAATGGGAGATATAGCAGTTTGGATCAGTAATTGGCATGCTGAAAGAAGACAGAGGGTGGTGGTTGATGGGCAATGTCCATCCTGGAGTCCAGTTACTAGTGGTGTACCGCAAGGGTCGGTGTTGGGTCCACTGCTGTTTGTCATTTTTATAAATGACCTGGATGAGAGTGTAGAAGGGTGGGTTAGTAAATTTGCAGATGACACTAAGGTCAGTGGAGTTGTGGATAGTGACAAAGGATGTTGTAGGTTACAGAGAGACATAGATAAGCTGCAGAGCTGAACTGAGAGATGGAAAATGGAGTTTAATGCGGACAAGTGTGAGGTGATTCACTTTGGTCGGAGTAACCAGAATGCAAAGTACTGGGCTAATGGTAAGATTCTTGGTAGTGCAGATAAGCAGAGAGATCTCGGTGTCCAGGTACATAGATCCTTGAAAGTTGCCACCTAGGTTGACAGGGTTGTTAAGAAGGCATACACTGTTTTAGCTTTTATTAATAGAGGGATCGAGTTCCGGAACCATGAGGTTATGCTACAGGTATACAAAACTCTGGTGCGGCTGCACTTGGAGTATTGTGTACAGTTCTGGTCACCACATTATAAGAAGGATGTGGAAGCTTTGGAAAAGGTGCAGAGGAGATTTACTAGGATGTTGCCTGGTATGGAGGGGATGTCTTATGAGGAAAGGCTGAGGGATTTGAGGTTGTTTTCATTGGAGAGAAGAAGGTTGAGAGGTGACTTAATAGAGATGTATAAGATAATCAGAGGGTTAGATAGGGTGGACAAAGAAAACCTTTTTCCAGGTATGGTGATGGTGAGCACAAGGAGGCATAGCTTTAAATTGAGAGGTAATAGATATAAGACAGATGTCAGAGGTAGTTTCTTTACTCAGAGAGTAGTAAGGGTATGGAATGCTTTGTCTGCAATGGGAGTAGATTCACCAACTTTAAGTGCACTTAAGTCATCATTGGATAAACATATGGACGTACATGGAATAGTGTGGGTTAGATGGGCTTCAGATTGGTATGACTGGTCGGCGCAACATCGAGGGCTGAAGGGCCTGTACTGCACTGTAATGTTCTATGTTCTTGAATGCAGTTTCAGCCTCACCTGCAGTCCAACATATTTCCCACATTTCTTGGACAGGTGGCTGCTCCTAGTCAGTCCCGGGCATTAATTAAGAAAGTCTGATGCTCTCAGAGGTAAATGTGTGCCCCTGATGGGGTCTTGGGTACCAAGTCATGGCCTTGAGTGTTCTGGAGGGTCTTTTAATCAGTTTGGTCAGGGCAACTCAAAGTCGGGTCAATGGGGGGACAGGTATTGTTCTTGCGCTGGTTGGATCTGAGTTCTGGGTTTCCATGAAGTTGCGGAGATCAGGCCTGCAAGAGGCGAGAAATGTTCTGATCCCTCTGGGCTTGTGGTTCCAGTGTTGGGAAGGTATGTTGGTGCTCATGATGGGGTCCTGGGCACCAGTCTCATTCACCTGGGGGATCTTGCAGTTGATCTGGTCATGGTGCCTGGTCTTGTTCCTGTGCTGGTTGGGCCTCAGTTTCAGGTTTCCACGGGGAGGTTATGCTTGAGTTGGACATTTCCAATGTCGGTATTCAGGCCTCATCGCTCAGAGATTCTTTAAAACTGAAAGTAGATTTAAGAAACCGTTGTTATTAATTCTGACAGACTTAGAACTGAGCAGAATGATTATAAGATATGAAAGAATGAGATCTGCTTCAGACAGCTTGCAAAATGTCGCCATGCTATGATGCCATCTTGAATCAAAAATAAGGTCTCTTAGACGTAAGTGCCTACCTGATCATGTATATATTAAATATCACAACAAAAACAGATCAAATTACAATTGAAAATAAATCTTGCAGGATTCCAATACCAAAACTCTTTTGAGGAATCCAATCTGCTCGTCAAACGCACCAGACTGCAGGATGAACACTAGTATTTATCAAAAGAGGAGCATCACAGGAGAATGTTTCTGTTGTAACAGAATACAGCACAGAATAAAAATGAGCCAAGTTACGTCAGAATGGGAGTTAAGCATTATAGTCTTCATATTGTTTCAGGATCTGGATTAGTGGTACTGGAAGAGCACAGCAGTTCAGGCAGCATCCAAGTAGCTTCGAAATCGACGTTTCGGGGAAAAGCCCTTCATCAAGGGCTTTTGCCCGAAACGTCGATTTCGAAGCTACTTGGATGCTGCCTGAACTGCTGTGCTCTTCCAGCACCACTAATCCAGAATCTGGTTTCCAGCATCTGCAGTCATTGTTTTTACCACACCTATATAGTTTCAGGAGGTCATCTTGTTCAGAAATGGTCACAATTCCTTTTGCAAGTGAGTACCACGTTGTTGATTTAAGGCATAGTGTCTTTTTGGATTATTTCCACACTGAAGAGATCCTTGAGTATATAATGAAGGAAAATAAGGCAGCATAAATTTCTGCTGTTTCCTTACTAGAACATTTGTAATCAAACTTTTCTCAAGCAAGGCCACTTCAGTAACTACCACCTGCACAGCCTGATTTGTTGTGTGAAGTAGTGGATATGAAAGGGCTAATAAACACGCTAATAGCAACTCTTCCCAAAATGATGTATGATGCAGCTACTGGAAAGTGTTTAGGAGAGTCTTAAGGAGTCTTTGGGAGTTTTAGGCAGTTGTAGCCTAAACAGTTATCTCTCCTTCTCCACTTGTTATCAATGTAATGTTATCTGTCCATTTTTACTTGCTATCTTGTTAACTAAGATTGATGTCTCAGTTGCTGAGACTTATTAGTGGTCCATCCCTCACCAACAACTGCTAGAAAGCCTCTAGACTGACACAGGAAGAATGATTCTGGCAGCATCCTACCTAATATATCTAGGTCTAATCATCACTATTTATATCATGCCACACATTAAAGTGATAGAAGATCCCAGTGAAAAAAAAAGCCACAGCTTCCACATTTGCTAAATTTGAAATGGATTAACACCACGTACTACAATTTTGTACACTCTCAGAATCAATGAGAATATCAGTTTCTAAACAGGACTTGAATGATGATAAAACACCAAAGGCAGAGAACTGTGGATGTTGGCAATCTAAAACAAAGACAAAATGTTCTGGAGAAACTCAATGGGCCTGGCAGCTTTTATGGAGAGAGAAACAAAATTAACATATCAAAGCTAGTACGACTGTTCTTCAGAACAGTTCAGTTTGAGTTCACTTTGTTTCTGAAGGTGAGATGCACTGGACTCAAAACGTTAACTCAATTTCTCTCTCCACAGATTTTCCAGACCTGCTGAGCTTCCCCTGCACTTTTTTAAAATACCACAATCACATGTCTTGTTTATGGCATATAGACGTGGAAAACAACTGTGACAAGGTTCTATGAAATGAGCAGGTCAAAAGAGAATGGCCACAATTTACTGGATGACTGGCACAATGAGATATGCAAAAAAGTAGACTGTGGTGTTTATGCAACAACAAAATTAATGCTACCTGCGGGGAATAACCACAAAGGAAATTGAATGCAGATGATACCATCATATTAAAGTTCTAAAACCTGCTCTGTACAGTGATTGCATAGCTGTAATTCTCAAAACAAAAATCATTAGGTGCTATTGTTCCTTCATTCTGGTATATAATTTTTGAGTAAGCCCATAATTTTAAAGTTCTAGACATCAAATAAAGCTATAAAAATTAAGAAGAAAATGACTTTTTTTGCTCCTTAACATAATTCTGGCTAATTTAACTTTTTTTTAGGTGCAATACATCAAATCTTCATTCATACGTGGTTCACTGTCTTTCTCTACTTTTGACATATGACATAAGGAATTGGCATTAATAAGTACCCAGACATGGATAAACCAGTATAAAACATAGAAGAGTACAGCACAGTACAGGCCCTTCAGCCCATGATGTTGTGCCAAGCATTTATCTTGATCTCAGATCAATCTAACCTTGTCCAGCAATCACTTAAATATCCCTAATGTCTCTGACTCTACTACCATTGCTAGCAGTGCTTTCCAACCACCACTCTCTGCGTAAAGAACCTACCTCTGACATCCCCACTATTCCTTCCTCCAGTCACCTTAAAATTATGACCCTCATGACAGCCATTCCTGCCCCCAATACACCTCTCTTCCATCTTCTCTCCAGCGTGAAAAGCCCTAGCTCACTCAACCTTTCTTCATAAGACAAGCATTCTAATCCAAGCAGCATCCTGGTAAATCTCCTCTGCATCCTCTCTAAAACATCTACATCTTTCCTATAATGAGGTGACCAGAGCTGGAAACAGTATTCCAAGTGTGATCTAACCAGTGTTTTCTTGAGCTGCAGCAAAACCTCCCTGCTCATTCCCCCATTAATGAAAGGCAAAATACCATACACTTTCTTAACAACCTTATGAATTTTGGTAACAACTTTGAGGGATCTATGTACATGGGCCCCAAGATCCCACTGTTCCTTCATATTGCCAAGAATCCTGTCTTTAACCCCATATTCAGCATTCAAATTCAACCTTTCAAAATGAATCACTTTGCATTTATTCAGATTGAACTCCACCTGCCACATCTCAGCCCAGTTCTGCATCCTCTCAATGTCTTGTCGTAGCCTGCAACAGCCCTCAACACTATCTGCAACATCACCAATCTTTGTGTCTTTGGAAAACTTGCTAACCCACCCTTCCACTTCTTCATCTAAGTCATTTATAAAAAGTATAAAGAGCAGAGGGCCAAGAAAGATCCCTGTGGGACACCACTGATCACCAACCTCCAGGTAGAATACTTTCCATCCACTACCACTCGCTAATTTCTTTCGGCCAGCCAATTCTGTATCCAGACAGCCAAATTTCCCTGTATCCCATACCTGCAGCTGTGATGCACTCTCTAATTAACAATGATAGTCCCCCTCCTCTTTTATTTCTCCTCCCTGTTCTTTTTAAAAGATCTAAACCCTAGAGCATCCAGCAACCATTCCTGTCCCTGTGAAATCCATGTCTCTGTTATGGCCACAACATCATAGTTCCAAGTATTGATCCATGCTCTAAGTTCACATTCTTATTCCTGACATTCTTTGCATTGAAACAGACACACTTTAACCCATCCCTTTGCCCTGTCAACTGTGTATCCTTCCTGACAGACACTCTGTATTCTATTTCTGCCCATTCAAGAACTACCCTGTCCTCTGGTATGTAGCTCTGGTTCCCACTCCCCTGCAAATCTAGTTTAATTCCACTCGAGATGCTCGAGCAAATCTCCTGCCCAGGATATTGGTGCCCCCCCCCCACCCCAGTTTAAGTGCAATCCTTCTTTCATGTACAGGTCTCACCTTCCACAGAAGGTACCCCAATGATCTACATATCTGAAGCCATACCTCATGCAGCAGCCCTGTAGCCACGTGTTTAGCTGCACTCGCTCCCTGTTCCTTGCCTCACTGGCACATGGCACCGGTAGTAATCCTGAGATTACTACTCTGCTTGCCCTGCTTTGTAGCTTCCAACCTAACTCCCTGAAACTACTTTATCATTCCTCATCTCTTTTCCTTGCTATGTCATTAGTACCAATGTGCACCACGACTTCTGGCTGCTCACCCTACCCCTTCAGAATCTTGTCAACTAGATCAGAGACTTCCTGAAGCCTGGCATCTGGGATGTAACATACCTTCCGAGAGTCCTGTTCATGATCGCAGAATCTCCTGTCTATTCCTCTAACTATTGAGCCACCTACCACTAGCACTTTTCTATTCTCCTCCCTTCCCTTTTGAGCCACAGAGCCAGGATCTGGCCACTATGGGTTCCCCCGGTAGGTCATCCCTCCCCAACAGTGTCTAAAACAGTAAACTTATTGTTGAGGGGAACAGCCACAGGGGTTCCCTGCACTGTCTGCCTGTAACCTTTCCATCCTCTTACTGTAACTCATCTACATTTGTCCTGTACCTGAGGTGAGACTACCTCCCTGTAACTCCTCTCTATCACCCACTCTGCCTCCCGAATGATCCGAAGTTCATCCAGCTCTAGCTCCAGTTCCCTAATGTGGTTTCTGAGGAGCTGAAGTTGTGTGCATTTCCTGTAGATGAATTCAGTGGGGACACTAGTGGTGACCCTTACCTCTTACATTCTACAGGAGGAACATTCAACTGCCCTAACATCCATTCCCACTGTTCTGAACTCCCGAAGAGACAATTGAAAAAAACAAGTAACCTAACCGAATCGGTGCACAGAAGCTTTTTTTTTGGTTCGAGGAGGAGGATGGTTGGGAGATATTACATAAGTAGTGTTTCAGGTAAAGCAACCTTCCAGATATATTACCTCACTTACTCTCATGTCCACTCCTGCTTAGCAGCATTCTGTCTATTCACGAGATAATTTATTAAAGGATTAATTTACCTTCCCGGCAGCCCCCTGCTCCTTTGCTGCTGCTTCATTAACCTGGCACGCTAGGTGAATGTGGAATGTTCACTTTTATCCTGCAAGCATCTTTTGGATTTGCACTGTTTTTTGAAGTAACATACCTTTCTGAGGTTTAATTGCAGGTATTGCTTAAATATACAGCTACATTGCAGGAAGAACAGCATTCTGTAAATATGACATGACACCCTGCCTGTGGTTTTAAACATGTTTATTTTGAAAAGTAAGATAAACATGTGCTATTACAGACAATTAAAGGCAAACAAAATGCAAATACTGACTGCTCGTGTGAAATGTTTGCTGCCAGGAAAACAAAGCTGCCTACTTGGAAATTCACAGCTTTGAAAAGTCACTGAAAGATCCAATTCCTCACATTTTTCACTTTGTTGACAATCCACATTGATTTGAGATTTGAACTTTGATTTCAGTAATTTCCTTTAGGAATGAAAGTATGTTGCCTTACCCACAACTATGTGGTTGACTCTTAACCTTATAAAACATAGAGCAATACAGCATAGGAACAATCCACTCAGCCCACTATTTCTAAGCTGTTTAAATAGCCTAACAATCCATTCACTTGGTTGGTCTTGACAATGATGTTCACATTTTAGGAGAACAAAAAAAAGGACGTGCTGAAGCAAAATGTTGCAGATGCTGAAAGTCTGTTATAAAAATTGGAAAATATTGAAAATATTCCGCCTCCGTACACACACACAGAGTTAATTTTCATTTGAATGATCTACCAACAGAACTGGAAAAACTAAAGATGCCAAAAGAGAAAGTTTCACAGTTTACTATGAAGAAGGAAAGAATAATTAGGCAGATTCTGCTTGAAACTGCGCTATCTCAAATAAATGTCAATGTCTTCACATTTAAGTTGTGGCACTCAATTGCAGCATGCTGACCATTTTAACGTTTCTATATGTAGTGCACATTTTCATTAAGGGCAAGGGCACCATCACCTTCAGATTCTTTGCAACTATTATACACAAAATACACAGGGGTTCACACAGGGAATAACTTGCAAATGTTTATGTCGCCAAATTTTTTTAAAAACACACCATGAGAGAGAGAGAGACTTCCTGGAGTTAAATTTTAAAATTCAGACTCATTATATTTTGCACAGTCCTGTTGACTTGGAGTATTGAGCATCCGTGGGGATGTAAGATGGCTGCTCTGATTTCAAATCTGACCTGTATACACGGGAAAAAAACTTTTCATCCCCAATGACTCTGACAAAACAGGATAGAAATCCTGATGACAAAAGTTTCTGTCACACACTCTTGCCAAACTAGATTTAAAATTGCAGTTGCAACTCATTGACACAACATGATCCCAATCGATACTGCAAAGGGGGGAATCTGCTGGCATAGCCCTCATTAAAAAGAAAACAGGTAACATTACCAACAGTAGAATCACTGTGGCATGTTGATGAGTAAGTAAACTGCTTGATCATAACTTACTACGCACCAACTTTTCTGTTAAAATCCAGCTTAACATCACATAATCATTAATATTTCCGTTTGGTGTGGTAATTCAAGATCAAGGTTAATACAGCAGCCTTCAATTTATTCTCATGCCGAGATGCAAAGGAACCATGACTTAATGAACTTGCTCAAGGCCAATTTTCTCAGTCAGGTAATTGTGAGACCATAAGTTCATTATCCAGATTACCACCAAGTACTCACCAGTCTGCATTCTACAGTTCCATTCAAGTCACAAGCTGATGACGTGGAAGAGGAAACACTACAATTAGGTACCATTCAGGCTTCTACATGTCATCACATACTTACACAGACACAGACACAAACCCACACACTCACACACACCCTCGCTCTCACACACGTTCACACTCATAGACACTCTCTCCCACACACACACCCATACACACATTCTCTTTTTTTCTCTCTCTTTCTCTCTATCTGTCATTCACTCATTCCCATGTATTATTTCCCAGATTGCAATTAGAAGGTGAGTGTCTGGTTAATTTACTTTTCCTTTCATATTGACCACGTGCAGTACCCCTATAATTAACCTGGGAGATATTAAGTAATTCACTATATGGAGGTCTTGTAGCGCAGAGGGTAATAATACCCCCTCTGAACCAGAAGCTCCCGGGTGGAGTTCCACTCCAGTTGTCAATAGTCACCTAACAAGCGATCGCAGCAAGGCCAAGGTGGTTGATTGTCAAGTTGCAAAGCCATCCTGTATGCAAGAGGCAGCTGGTAAGAGAGGGAAAATTCCCTGTTTAGCCAGAACCAGATCAACTTCAGTGTGACAACTATCCAATCTAAAACACTCCCAGTGCCATGGGCTGTACTCAGTGACATGTAGAGATAGCTGATGAGGCTGGAATAAATCACTTTGGACCAAAAATACAGTCTTTTATTTTCCTGAGGTAGACAAACAGGAGGCTGGGAGAACGCAGCAAGCCAGGCAGCCTCAGGAGGTGGAGAAGTCAATGTTTTGGGTGTAACCTTTCTTCAGGAGTGGGGGTGGGTGTAAGGTGAGCTGCAGATAAAGGGGATGGTGGGGCAGGGTGGTGAGGTGGGCATAGGTGAAAACAGTTGGAGAGTATGACCTGGTTGGTCGATGGGAGGGATGAATCTGGTTAGTGGCTGGAAGGAAGGGCCGATGTCAGGAATGGAAGGGAGGGGGAGGAGCTGGACAGGGAGTCGGGGGATGGCAAGGGAGGTTATTTGGAATTGGAGAACTCAATATTGAGGTCTGCGGGCTGTCGACTGCCCAGGCGGAAGATGAGGTGTTCCTCCTCCACTTTGCAGGCTGATTCGCTGTGGCAATGGAGGAGGCCAAGGTGAGGTTCATGTCGGAAATGGAGTGGAAATGGGAATTGAAATGAACGGTGACTGGGAGGTCAGTTCAGCCCCTGTGGGCCCGGCTGAGATGCTTGGTGAAGTGCTATTTTCCTGAGACATACGACCGTAAAGATATTAGAGCACTCAGAAACCAACCTGTCTCTGAAGTCTTTGTTCTTTAGTTTTTCATTAATACCCTCCAGCTTATGATTTTGATTATTTTATATATTATCTGAAGTAATCAGCAAGTTTCAAATGTGAAAACAAAGCAACACCACTAAGCAATGTTGTTCTCTCAAATACTTTCAACAGTACTTCAGGGAAAGTTACATTAAAAATTTGAATCAGAATGTTTATCTTTTCTGGTTTACTTCATAATCCTGTGTTTTAGTGAACAGTAAACACCAAACACTTCTTAATTTAAATGTACTTCCGCTCCACTTAATCAAATGCACTCGACGTTCACCAAATATGTGTTTCATTTATTTATATGCAGCCTCTTTTTACATTAGTTAGTATCATAACTTACATGTAAAATAACTTTCCTGACTGCTTCAATGCTCCGAGCCTTGCTTTGATTTGTATAAAGTCAACTTATATTTCCTTTTCAAAATGAATGTTTCAGTTTGTGGTTGAATTCCTATTGCATAACCTAGCTTGGCTTTCTAGTGTGGAAGAAAATATCTTTTTCCTGCTTTCTAATCCATTGATAAACAACTGTCTTAACTAACAGGATGAACCACATATAATGCATTCCAAGCCAAATCTTCGTAGAGTCTTTTTAAACTATGGTATCCATTACCTTGAGTTAATATCAAGTTTCTGTGATATAATGGTGAATCATTAGCTGAAACAAGAAATATTTCATTCTTTTTGAGATTAAGTTACTCTTTTATGTTTATGTTTGGATTATAGCACGACACATGGGAAGAATGGTGAAGTTGCTGGAGGTCAAATTTTAGCCAACTTCAAGAATGTGGCTATGTACATTCCCATCTATGTGCAACATCCCATCTATAGAATCCATCTACCAGGCCTGCTAGCAAGGAAAGGTCGCCAGCATTCTTAAAGATCCATCCCACCCTTGCAATGTTTTTCTACAACCTTTACCATTGGGGAGAAGATACAGAAGCCTAAGCACACACACCAGCTGGTTTCGTAACAGTTCCTACATTAATATTGTTAGAATACTGAATGGACTCACAAACTCTTCCCATTCGCCTGTACCTGTGTTTTTGTTTTTGCCCATGTTTACCTCTTATTTACTCATCTATGCTACTTAACTCTGTGATCTGCCTGTATTGCTAGCGAGACAAAGCTTTTCACTGTGCCTCGGTACACGTGACAATAAATTCAATTCATCACATTCAGTTAGCCTTAAAAGTGTGTCCTGGTTTGGATTTTACCAGGCCCACTGGAGATAGATGTTAAGGATTTGAAGTTTGGGGATGAAGTTGGAAGAGGGTGTTATTGAGGATATACACTACACAGTGAGATGAGGGAGTGGTCACTTTTCCAATATCATTCCATCTTGCCAGCAGTGAAAAGGCAGTAATTGGCCATTCCTTCCTTCCATCATCAATAAGTAACCTAATAAGGCTCTCCTCCTCCTCTCATAAGACACACCATCTGGCAAACTGTGGTTACATCATGGTGGGTCTGGGTGCAATGAGAGAGGGAAGATGCCTCCTCTTCAGCCACTTTTTAGCCCACAGCAGATTGTTCCAGAAGCTAGTTCACCTGCCTGCCAAATTGATCTCTATATGACCCCAAAACTATGAGAGTGCTACTCCTTTTCTTCATCTTTTTGCAGCCCCACTAGTGGCCAGTGCTCCCAGTGATACTGCTAAGCTGTCACCCCTTCAATTTATTCCCGCTGACTGGACATAGCATCAAGATCCTGAAGACCTTTAAAAATGGTGAGCCCAAATCACACACTCCAATACAATCAGTAGGTTCCCCCATCACATTGTCCCATATTTGCAATGGCTGTCTGGTTCGCAATTTCAACAAATCATGCACCTGAATGCTCGTATTGAAATTGCTGTCTGTGAATTCAAATTGAAAAGAGAAAACACGACTGATGATTTGAAAAGTTTATTTATTTGGGGGAAAGCAGGAGAAGGGATGGAAGGAGCTTAGTAAGTAGGGAACACTGACATGCTTGTATCCAAGAAAAAAATACCAAAATAAATGAAGTGAATTTAATAGAAAAATTGTTTTTCAGCTCGACATTCCTTTGTCATTCCCATGGCAGTTCTGCTGTGTTTCCTTTACAAACTGAATTGTGACTTGTTTGACATTCAGAAACAAGAAAATAAATAAGGGAGAAAGAGGGAGGGCGTGGATTTGGATTCATCTGTTTCATTTTAATACCAATTAAAATCTTTTAATCTTTTAATTGATTTAAAATGCTGCTATTAGAGTAACGGATGACGCCCATTTTGACATCAATGTTAGTAATTTTTAATGGCAGTAAAACAATTGATGAATCCAAGCAAGACCACTGGCTGAAACATGCGGGCTGCTGTGAAATTCTAAATGTGCAAAGACAGATGAAGGGGAACTGCGTTGATCAGAAAATAACCAAAGAAAGGGATGATTGTGTAATCTTCCCAGTCACTATTCAGAATTGGAGTGACAAGTGTATTCAACAGAGTAGACACTCATACAAGTATAGTATTGATACCATCTCTCTGCTGTGATATTCAGTCCTGTTCACATTTGTCCTGTGCAAGTTACTCCTGCACAACATTCTGTTCTGTACATGCTAAATTCACCATCAGATGACGTCTTCTGTTTTGTTGTCAAATACATATTACTACGGTAACTGAGTCCACATGATTCAATGAATAAATCTGTGTAATAAGTGTTTCGGGTTCTGGGCAATATTCAGCGTCTCGACTAAGCCAGTGATTGCCTGTTTTGCAATTGGGTTGCACTCTCAAGAAAATCAGAAACATTCAGTTGCTCTCAATCTACCTGTTCGCAAGATATGGAACACTCCACCAACTATAGTGTTTGGAATTTGATGCTGGAGACTGGTATCGCTCCAACCAGTTGTGGAAGCAATTGGTCGCATTTCTCTGTGAAGATTGTTATACTAACACAGCAGGCAGGTGCATGCCTGGGCAGTGATGGGATTCCCATTGGATTAAGTAACCAGCATGACAGAAATCTTCCCCTCCCCTATTGCCCTGCCCTAGAGTTGCTGGCTATTCAGAGTTGTTAGGTCAATCAGAGATGCCACCAGGGGAAGCGTCCATTTGAGTTTTCACCGGGGATCACAACTGGCTCCCTGGAGAAGGGTTGGAATTGGGGTAGACGAAGATGGGTGATTGAATGGCCTGCAATGCTAGGGCAAGCCTCCCTCCTCCGCCACTGTTTGATCCCTTGATTAGGTACTTAGATCTTAAGAATGAGAAGCATCTCACCTTCATCCCCAAAATGGCTATCACAGAATAGTTACAGTGCAGAAGGAAGTTAATCAGCCCATCATACTTGCAAAAGCAACTCAAAAGTCATAATTACCTACTGCCAATCTCCTACTTTTTCCCCACTTCCTTGCACACTAATTCTATTGTCATAATCATCCAAGATGGTTAGGCTGCTGACAAGCCTAACTGGTTTATTTATTGGATAGTTTTTTTCAGAGGGACACAGCACTCATATAATTGTCTTGTGTAATCATTCAGCCACCATTATTTCCTGGTGGGATCAGGGATAATTGGCTTTACATGACTCATTAATGAACCTAATTGCCTTGCCACCACTAGCTGGTGGGTTTATCACGCCCATTCCTTTCTGCTCCTCACTAAATGAGAGGCAGCTTTTCTGCCTCTAAGAGCTGGACAGAGCATTTTCTATGGAATTTGCCTAACCCAGTCCACTTCAGCAGGCTTCATTCAACTGTAATCCATGTATTGCTAAATGGTAAGTGAGGGCAAAATGAAGCACATCAAGGACACCTTGCAAGAAGAGTTTGCAGTTTCTCCTCAGCTCCCTGAAATCCACCAATTGGATCATACGGCAGGAAGATGTCACAGCCTTGTTATTAACAAGAGGATCACCAATGACCCATTTCAATGGTAGTTACTTTTCTCTTGAACATTGTTTCCTTTTTATGAGGCTGGAAAACTGGTACATTAACTTGAATGCTTTTCTGTTTGTATTAGCAGCCTGTTGAAAAGCATTGTTCAATGAGTCAAACATATTGAATGCTTCAACCCTGATGATGAGCTTCTGTCTGTGTCTCATCTTCCTCAGCTGCCTCCTTGAAAGCTGTTGTCTTTGGACCTAAACCCACAATGGCATCATCAGCCTTTGGTATGACACAAGGTTGAGTATTATCACCATCAACAGCTGCGGCAGTGAAAATTTCTTGATGTGCATTGTAAAAATCAATTGAAATTGTTATCACTATCTTCAAATAAAATGGCATGCATGAAGTAGTTCTGAATTGCTTATTGCTTTACCAAATCCTAGGCTCTCTTCAAGATGTCCATTGCTTGAAGCATTTAAGTTTTCACTTGGTTCCAAGCAGGACATTTTCTTACGGGCACTTATCTTAGGGTAAAAATATTTTAATTTTTTAATTGCACCTTTGTCCATTGGCTAAGTCATTGAAGTTGAAATGGGTGGGAGAAAACAAAAATCATGTGGCTTTTAGTCCTTGTCCATTACAATGAGCTGACAATCACTCATGAGTATTAGGATCTTGAGTTTCTGAAATCCAAGCTGCTGAACCCATAAGTAAAAATTGTTGATGCAAACCACATCTTTGGTTTGCTGCATAGCTGACTGGTTGATGTAACTTTAAGCTGAAAAATGTGTTGCTGGAAAAGCGCAGCAGGTCAGGCAGCATCCAAGGAGCAGGAGAATCGATGTTTCGGGCATAAGCCCTTCTTCCTGAAGAAGGGCTTATGCCTGAAATGTCGATTCTCCTGCTCCTTGGATGCTGCCTGACCTGCTGCGCTTTTCCAGCAACACATTTTTCAGCTCTGATCTCCAGCATCTGCAGTCCTCACTTTCTCCTAAATGTAATTTTAAGACCTTGGTTTTTTTTGTTGATGAGTATTAAGTCTTTTTTTTGTTTCCAGACATATTTGCAGCAACAAAAAATGACATTTCAACATTTGGCTCCTTACTGTTGTTTGCAGTTTGGCCCTTGGCAAGGCAAATTTTATCTGGTGTGCATTTGTAGAAGATGTAAGTTTCACTAGTATTAAAAATATCAGTGGAATTATAGCCTTGATTAAGTTATTGAATAAGCTTATACCTGCCATCCTGAATGAAGTATCTGGAGATGAATCTTCCCAACATAGTGGCTTATTGAAAAGGTTATGTTGTGACTTAAAGTGCAAAAACCAGCCATTATGAGAACTGAAATTGTCAACATCCATTTCTTTGCAAAGCCTTCAGCTTTCTCTCCAAAATCTTCTGTTCTTACTTCTATGTTTGGGTCACCTTAAACTATATCAATACACCAAGTAGAATACCAGAGCAAATCACATCTTTATAATGTTTGCATTCCATTCTCACTCTCATATTCTTAATCTTTTCAGTGCTTTTTATCCAATCATTCAGTGTATTGTGTTTGACATTGAATTTGATAGTTGATTTTTGTGAAGAAGACTAAATCTAAGCTTACTATTTTAAAGATAATTAAGACCAACTATGGTGGGCATGAATGCTGAGCTAGCTGAAGTTAATTGGGATGTTAGGCTAGGGGATAGACAGCGATAAACACTAAAGGGGATATTTTAGAATAGTGACAATAAATCTTTGTGTAGCAAAAAAGAAATATTCTAAGACAAGGCCTCTGTCTCTCTCGCTATCTCTCTCTCTCTCTCTCTCTCTCGCTATCTCTCTCTCTCTCACACACACACACATGCAGACCCTCTTCCAAACAAACGTTCTTTCTCATACACACACACACACACATACACTCCCCGCACTCACACCCACGCACACATCCTCTCATAGTCTTATTCTCTTGTTATGGACCAGACCAACCCCTCAAAAACTTTTAAGCAGTTAGCTCAGACCGTAACTTTGCTAAATGTTTTAGGTAAGTGTATAGTGGATATTCCTGGGGATAATTAGCTGATCTGACTGCCAAGTTTTTAAACACACAGAGTTTATTTACAAAACTACAGAATGAAACAAAAAGGACAGAAAATAGAATACCGGACAACTTATCCTATCAGACAGACTATCCCGACGTAATGATGCTGTTCTTAAAATACTTGCAACAGTCTCAACAAACACATTCCTTAGCACAAAGATTAAAAATGAAACAAACCAGGGCTTACAGGCTTAAAGTTAGAGAGAGAAAGTGAGTAACTGGTCCCAGGAGCCTTTCTTCACATACACTGAATTAAACATCGAACTTAAATGAAGGCAAGCTACACAGCTAGCTGGCCACTCCCTTTTGATTATACTTTTTTTTAAGACTTGAAAGCCTTAGGCTGGAGGCATTATCTGTTAGGGGTAAACAAAAAGGGCCCCAATGAAGCTTTCAAACCCAGCCTACTTGGAGCCTGGCCAATTATCTGCTCTCTGGGAAAAAACTCAAGGGCATAGTAACCTTGTAAAAAGACCAACATTGTGACACTCCATCACATTCATGCACACTCTACCAAGCACACTCACACTCACATGCACACATTCACACTCACTCTCTCTCTCTCATGCACCCCCACACACATATATATGTCTATAGGGTGAATTTGGATTTGCAGAATTGTATTTGCAGACACGATCTATTTTGCTCAAAAAAACAAACAATCTGCATGCAGTCGATGCAGGCAGTCAATCCAAGTAACATTTTATAAATTCCTACTTTGTAAATAGAACAGTCTGACTCAAGATTGGGTTACAGACAGACTCTAACCTCACACCCTTAGTGCATTGTCTGAGCTGAAATGTTACTTTATAAAAATAAAATCTTAAGTTACTTCAAGAATGTGACTTAAAATAAGCTCTGGGACTTACATATTAATGAACCAAAACTTGCAACCCATTCTAAAAGATGAAAGACTTAAAAACAATCTAAGATTTTAAAAAATACATCATTTCAGTTGCAGGACACCGCAATGTTTTGCTATAAATTCTGTGTCTAATGATCCTGCTCCACAGCTACCTAATGAAGGAACACCACTCTGTACTTCCAACTAAACCTGTTGGACTATAACCTGAAACTGTGAGTTTTAACTTTGTCCTCTCCAGTTGAACACCAGTACCTCCATATTTTAGTCATAGGAGAAAGAAGGTAAGGGTGGAAGGATGCTTTTTGGAATGGAGGACTGTGATTAGTGTTGCTCCACAGGGATCAGCACTGGGACTCCTACTATTTATGATGTACATAAATGATTTAGAGGAAAACAATGATGGTCTAATTAATAAGTTTGCAGATGATACAAAACTTGGTAGAGTTGTGGATAGTGAGGAGGATGTTCAGAGGATGCAGCAGGATAAAGATCAGTTGGAGGCATGTGCAGAAAAATGACAGATGGAGTTTAAAATGAACAAATGTGATGTGAAGCATTCTGGAAGGTCAAGAGTACAAATGAAAATTATACAGAATGGCAGAACCCTTAGGAATATTGATATGCAGAGGAATCTGGGTGTGCAGGTCCACAGATCACTGAAGGTGGCAGCAGGTAGATAAGATAGTAAAAAAGGCATATGGCATGTTTGCCTTCACTGGAAGGTACATTGAGTAAAAGGTTAGAGAAGTTATGCTGCAGCTTTATAGAACTTTAGTTAGGCTACACTTGAAATATTTTGTACCGTTCTGGTCACTGCACTACCTGATGAAGGGCTCATGCCCGAAATATTGACTCCCCTGCTCCTTGGATGCTGCCTGACCTTCTGTGCTTTTCCAGCGCGACACTCTCAACTCTGATCTCCAGCATCTGCAGTCCTCATTTTTCTCCTACCAAAAGGATGTAGATGTTTTGGAGATGGTACAGAAAAGGTTTACCAGGATGTTGCCCAGTATGGGATTTTGAGCTATGAAAAATGTTTGGTGGACTGGGTTTGTTTTCACTGGAATGCAGGAGGTTGAGTGGTAAATGTTTATGAGATTGTGAATGGAAAGTATGAGGCTTTTTCCCAGGGTGATGGTGCATATTACGAGGGGACACAGGTTCAAGTTGCAAGGGGCGAAGTTTAAAAGGGATATGCGAGGCAAGTTTTTCACAAAAATGGTGGTGTGTGCTTGGAATGCACTTCCAGAAGAGGTGGTGGAAGCAGACACAATAGCAGCATTCAAGAAGCATCTGGACGAATAAATGAATAGGAAGGGAATAGAGGGTCACGGATCCTGTAAGTGAAGACAGTTTTAATATAGAAAAGCAGAATGTATCAGTGCAGGCCTGAAGGGCCAAAGGGCTTGTTCCTGCGCTGTATTGTTCTTTGATCTTTGTTCTTTGACCTGGAAAACTTGATATGCTTAAAGTGGATAAGTTTTTGGGTTCGAATTGCCTAAATTTCAAGTTGCTGGTGGAGGTGGAGGTAAGAGAAAACCTTGCCACAATTTTCTAATCTATTTGCATGCTTTTTGGGTTTGCTTGAATGTTAACTGCCAGTCGATTATCACATTCTATGTTTGCTAGTTAAATTTTCTCTTTGGCTCCCCTTTCAATGCAATCAATTGTTTCGACATACTCAGTGAAGCATGAGCATTTTTATCCTTTGACAATGCACCTTCAGAAAAAAATGCAGCCCTCTGGAGAATCATAATTATCAATATTCTGTCACACAAACCATTCATATTTTGCATCAAAATGAAAATCTTGACAGCCCTACAGTCAGTTTTCTCAATATTCAATCATTGATGAAGTCCAGTCAGCATATGGGTGTCAGAAAATTTTGAAATTCTGTCACAGTTACCTATCTCATCCATCTCTGACCAAAAGGAATGCAAATTTTGGAAAACTCAGCAAGTCTAGCAGCATCTGTGGAGAGAAAGCAGAGGTAACATTTCAGGTCCAGTGATCCTTCTTCAGAACTAATTGTAGCTAGTGGTGGGAGAACCACAGAGTAAGAGATGACAGTAGATGGAAATTAAGCCCAGAGAGGGCAAAAACAACAGTTGGGCAGATAAAGGAATAGGTCAAAGTCAACCTGGCAGAATCAAGAGCCCCAGTTGCAAGTGGGTTGTTTGAGGTAGCTGCCTACGTGATGACAAGGCTTAGTGCGTGGGGTTGGGGCAAGGAGATAAGAGAAGGTAAAATGCTGTAAAATTATTGAATTCAATATTGACCCCTGAAGGTTGCAAAGTTCCCAAATGGAAAATGAGATGCACTGAGCTTTGCTGGAGCACTACAACAGGCCTCAGATCGAGATGTTAGCCAGGCAACATAGTAATATGTTGAAGTAGCAGACAACAGAAATCTCAGGGCCATTTTTGTGGACAAAACATAGTTGTCCCTCAAAGCAGTCACCCTAGGTTGGGGTATGGACATGGAAGAAGGTGCAGAGGGTCTGAAATTTTTTTTTAGTACTTAATTTCTTTGTTTAGAATAATGTGGTCACTTTGACTTCATTCTCATAAGACACCTTGGCGCCTATAAAATGATGGTCACTAACAGAATCATATGTAATCTCCAGTTAAGATGAAGAGGATTTTTTTTTTCCTCTGAGGGTTATTAGTCTGTAGTATTCCCTTGCTCAGAGAATGATGGAAGCTGGGCAATTCAATATATTTAAGATTGAGTTGGATAGATTATTCACAGACAAATGAAGTCAAGGAAAATGGAAATGTAGAGGCTACAATCAGATCAGTCATGATCTTAACGACTGCTGGAGTGTAGGTCCGAGGGACCTAATAGCCTACCCCTGTCACTAATCTGTAGGTTCATATCCTATAATTCTTCACCTATTTCACTGCAAGACTTGATCACACCTGCTCTCCACACCAATTTTACCATTTCATTCCACTCCGAGCTTTTACATCAGTGACTTATCCAAGCTCCAATATTTAAAAAAAAAACAAAGAACAGCAGATGCTGGAAATCAGAACATCCAACATTTATACCTATGACCTATGACTGAACAGTTCTTAATTTATTTCAAACCTTAATACTCAACATAAAATAAAATGACAAAACTAGCAAATGCAGGTAAATCAAAGAGAGGAAATAAAACTTTCAACAACTATATTCCAGCAGCTGCTTAGCAATGGTGCAAACAAAATAAAAAGATTAAAAAATGGTGCCAATTCCAAAAGAAAAGCCATGGTCAGAAACAGAAAATGTTAGGAATCTTCAAAAGTCTTAATTTTTTTCCAGAAATGCTACAAATTAAACTTTAAAACCAGTTCTCAATAATTAAACAACTTAAGTGTCAAACAATATATCAAAGAAAGGTGGAAGTACAAATGTGGAAAAACAAATGTGTTTAACATGCTTGCTTATCTGTAATTAGCTCAGCTATCTCAGAATCGCTGAGACCTAAACAGCAATATACAGTGTTGTTTCAGACATCTGGATTACATGTGTGCTGACAAAACTAAATCTGTTGGGAGTGAAAACAATTATTTTCGTTCTTGATCTGTTTGTTAAATGAAGTGATTGCTTGCCTAAAACAAAATTGAGGTGTGAATGTCTCCTACCATTTGTTGCAATTTACCCACTAGGTGGAGTGCTACGTAGCCCTCGTATGCCTTGGAATCAGTTCCTGTGGCTTATAAATTTGTTAGCGAGGTAATTCTGAAACATCCTGGTGAGCATTTGAGTCTTTGGACAATTCAGAGCAAAACAATTACAGAAGACTAAGGTGGATTCTTCAGTTCGTGAAGAATTATGTGTGACTGACAGTAATTGTTAATGGACTTTGTGAGTGATTTGTGATCTGGTGCAATTTCCAGGCGCATCAGTGAATGCACACAGGAGTTAAATATAAATACGTTGATTATGAAAAGGGGTTCAAAGCATCAAGAAATCTCCAGTGACAAAATCAAACCCAGAGCGGAAAGTTTCTAAACATACTGAATGTGAATCAGCTCCACAATCTTTGCTATGTAGACCATTACCACTGTACTTGTTTCTTTGTTGTTGTTGATTGCTTTGCCGAATGCAGTTTCTTAAAATACATTAAATTCTCATCTGTGATTTATTATTTCTGGTGTGTGGCAGAACTTTAATTTATGTCCATTTCTACTCACATTACATGTAATATGCTTCATTGACCAGGTGTCTCTTGCAAGATGTAGACCATGCCCATTTCTACTTCTCCACCACTAGTGTTATCTCTAAGGCTGAGCTCAACCCAGTTAAATGCCTACCAGATATTAAATTCTGGATTATATTGAAATTTCTAATGTTTAACATTGGCAAAGACTTGCTTCTTGACTTTCACTGGGATCATTCAACATCTAGATGTGAATGTATTGATCTTATTGATTGTTAGTTGAGGGAGTCAGTGGTATGTTAGGTTTTCTCTCACTTGCAAATCAAAACCAAAATTGTATCTGCCCTGGAACATTAATTGTTGATGCAAATGCATGTAACTTAAATAGTGTCAATAGGATCCTGACACAATTTTAACTAGAATCTGATGGGATTGCAGCCTCTGATCATCCTTTGCTTTCATCCCATGAGACCCTACTGAAACTCCCAATGCAGAATTTTCCTCATATCTGATGGATTCCCAATGTCAACACAATCTTTGCCTACTGCAGATGAGTTACACCCATTTCACGTGTCTTCTGGGTTGAAAGAGGACCAGGGGCACAAACCCACCTTTATAACTATGTATTTTAGTGATTGACCAGCCTTGGTACCAACATATTCACACTGATTTGATATTTTCAGTGAATGGGGTCATAAATACAGCCCATGCTGTTTTCCTCTTTAATTAATTTAATATTTCTATAACCTTTACAGATCTTATCAATTTTGAATAACTAATGAGAACTATAAATTGTCGCACTCACAAAGGGTGAAACTACAAATTCATTTAATCTTCCTTTACAATATTCACTGGGCATTATCATCTTTTAGCCTTTACAATCCTTGTTTCAGTTCTCAGAAACCTACTGCTGCACCACACTTAGCCTCAGTATTTTGCTTTGTAAAAGGTAATTATCTATTCAGATGTTTTTTGAGATTCTTACTGAGATTTATTCACTGCATCTCAGATCAGGATATTCTTTATTTTGATTTTTCCCATAGAAATGTCCATAGGATTCTCATTGAATAGCATGGATATTTGAGAAGTTAGTGTTTATTCCTACTTATCTAAATGTGTATCATTAGAGATACTTTGAATGAATAATATTGGTACATGTGGGGACCTGGAATGGTTTTTGTGATGCAGTGTTAGTATCCCTAACTCCAGAAGGAGACCCAGCTTCTAGTCCCACCTATTCTAGGAATGTGCAATAACATCAATGAGCAGGTTGATTAACGGAAAGCAAAGATGTATATAGTCAACTGTAGACTTCAAAAAGCAGTTAACTTGAGATTTTAAAGATTTCTCCTAATCACCTATATTGATGAGATCTGTGTAGCGTGTTGTGGTTAGGAAACAGCTACTAATGTTTAAAGAAGGAAGTCTGGCTGCAGTCAGCAGTACCATTCGATGAAAATATAATGACAGCTCTCAGCTTCTGTCTCACTGGAAGCTTTCAGCTTCAACATGTGGCATCACAGTGTGAGCTGGTATTCTCTTGATGTGGCCATACAACAAGTGACGGATGCACTGTTTGACTGTGTTTAACAATATGGTAAATTGGACATTTGTAATCCTAAAACAAGAAGAAATCCACCACTTCTTGTTATTTACTGGGATCCAAGAAGTTGATATACCACTCAGACATAGCCTATTTCCTGGGAACACTGACCTATATGAGGGATGAGTTTTGCTTTGTTCCCAATGGCTGGTGGGCTGGTCAGAGGTACCGAAGAGCTCCTTCTGTGCTGTAGTTAATGAAGGAAAATAAGAACTCAGTTATAACTCTTAATACATTCTCAAAAGTGTATACACCAGAATGGTGTATAGCACAAAATGGGCTCCAGGTTGGATCTTCACTTGTGTTATTCACCCTCATAACAAGAAATAAAATTTTGTTTTCCTGAATTAAGACCATCACATACTTGAAGGAGAAATTGCAGAACAGTAGTTAACAAAGATAGTGAGATCTATCTTTTAAATTGAATTTAAACTTGTCGTACTGAGTTAATGAGGCATATTGTTCATCCTTGACTCCAGAAATTTCATCCCGAAGCATATGAAGAGTTTGGCAATGTCAAACTGACAGTCTTATTCATATTCCTCTTCCTTTACATTTCGCTAATTTCAAAGCATCATTGGTTTTACTTTATCTTCAAAAGACATTTCTGTACAGCTTCTCTGTGAACACACTCTACTGAATTTTAACAATGACTTTAGCCTTTTATTTGAAATCCTCTGAACAAATCTGGATTTTGAACCTAAAGTAATTATACTCTGCAACTTTGAAATTGACTGCCCAAGATCTGACACATAAATAATGACCACTCAAGGATATTTTATGGGACTGTTTGTGTTGGCGATGTCAGGTAGTGAGGCTGCATTGCTAAAGTGAGTCTTGTGAGTGAGACTTAGGAGAAGACTTTGGCTGGGAAACCTGCATACTTTGGGTTTTGGACTTAACAGTGTGCATCTTTTTATTCAAACAAGTTTTTGATTATTTTGGTTACAGACAAAGGATGTACGAAGCCTGTAACTGGGATTGTTTAAAGATGTGTCGATTATGAAAGGGTGTCTCTGATTGTGGGATTAACATGTTCAACAATGCAGGTTTAGGAGCGTGACGGCACAATTTCTGATCCCCAATCCTGTTACATGTTTTATGTCTTAATTCTGTGCAGCGATTACACCAGTTTCTGGTGCAACTGATTTTTTTCACAGTGCTTTTAAAGTTTTTAATTCCATGCTACAGGTCTGGATTCCAATTCTTCATACAGCTTTGTCTAATTTTCTGAATTTACACCAATTAAGTTCAATGTACATTAGTGGTAAATAGACTCATAAAGCCAAATGTGGAGCAACTGAACACACTCCCAATCCTCAAGGAATCTGATCCATAATATCTGAAGGATGATCCTGGAAGAGGTGATCTGATAAATGCTGCTTTCCTTTACCCACAAGCATTGTTAGAAAGATGTTCACCTCTTTCTTAAAGCGAGCATTGCCTTCCTATGACTGTAGTGTTTCCCAAGAGGTGAGGAAACACAACACTATCAAACATGTAGCCTCATCATTTTGTTTAATTATGTGACCTGCTAATAATTATCCAAATGGTTTTAAAGTTAGTACTGTTACAATAAAGTGGAAACGTTATTTTATTCTCACTTATCCCGAGGTTATTAGATTCCCTACGGTTTGGAAACAGGCCCTTCGGCCTAACAAGTCCACACTGACCCTCTGAAGAGTAACCCACCCAGACCCATTTCCCTCTGACTAATGCACCTAACACTATGGGCAATTTAGCATGGCCAATTCACCTGATCTGCGCATCTTTGCACTGTGGGAGGAAACCGGAGGAAACCCACATGGACATGGGGAAAATGTGCAAGCTCCACACAAACAGTCACCCGAGGCTGAAATCAAACTTGGGACCCTGGTGCTGTGAGGCAGCAGTGCTAATCACTGAGCCACCGTGCAAGCTACATAATCTTGTGTTGAGCATGGAATTCAATTGCCTATTATAATGTGACTGTAAGTAATGCTATAATGAAGCATGAATAATTATACCATGACTTGGACTTCTTGAAAGCTACAGTTAATTATTTGAAAAGGTTAGCATCAATTTAAAACTGCATCCTAATTAAATTATTAAAATTAAATTGACAATGATATGCCCTTAACTCATTACTTAAGGTCAATGATATCAAGAGCAAAAGTCTTTATGGATATTAAATGGCTAAGGTACCATATATAGTGTTTTTTCTGTACAAACTTTCAGTAATCAGAAGCCTCTTTGCATTGAATATGTTTATATATCTTGAATGCATGATGGAGAAATGTTTGTGTTTTCCTTTACAATGACATGCAGATTTGTTCCAGATTTGTTTGGGCCCAAGCTAATGTATTCGGCCATTCAATGCATTTGAATCCTGGAATTTGTTTCCAAGGTGGCTGAGTTGTCACTCCAATGTGCTGAAAGGGAGATACTGTATTTTCTGCATTCATTGAACGCATTTCTAATATTGATTCATGACTTCTTAGAATTGCAGGTCACTTGTTTTTGTTCACACCTGATCTTGTTTGATGCATGTATATATGGATCATGGGTTTTTGTATGTTACTGTCCTCTGGCAACTAATTAATTAAGACAAATTTGCATTTATAAACAGTAAACATCTTGGCTATACTACGAAAAAGAAACTGTCCATGTACATGAAGGAAGCAATGATTGTTATTTTTTTCCAAAAATTATTTTAAAATATATTTAGGTTGCATTTAACATTACCTTAATATCAAGATTCTTAGCAGATCCACTAGCAAATAATGGCTTGCCAGTCTTTCAAGACAAACCTGTTAAGTGTGACAATGTCTTAGCTCTCTGTCAATTGAATTTACTGTGACTATCTCTAGTGCTCTTCCTGGCTTGCATACTATTATGTTACTTTAAGTGGTTTTCTTGTTATTCTGGCTTTTTGTTTCTTCTTTGAGTCAACATAATATCAAACATATTGATGGATCTGCTGGAGTGTGCACATGTTAAAGATCACTGCTTTCACTAAGAGTGAAAATTATCACAGAGTCAGTAAGTATAATTGCTCTGATTGCCCATAGCATTGTTTTGAGAATGGTTGAAGAAAAGGAGTAAGAAATGATCATCATGTTATTTTACAGAGTGCTCTTTTGAATCATTTTGAAATGGGTTCAAGAGAGCAGGAGATAGGTATCATAGATGAGGTGAAATTGGAGACTGCATGAGATGAGATAGAAGAGGCAGTAGAGAAAGATGCAATCAAGTAATTATGGACATTGGAGATCTGAAACAAAAAAAGAAAGTGCGAGAGAAACTTAGCAGGTTGGCAGCATCTGTAGAGAAAAAGAAGTGAGTATTTTGAGTTCAGTGACCCTTTGTTCAGAGAAAGATGCAAGCTCAGTGATAGACACAGGAAAAAATATTTGGCCCAATCACTTCAGTGAATGGAGGAAATAGTCAAGGCAGCTAAACCATCTCAACTTAATGGCAATGAAATCAATGAGTCCCTTATATTTCTAGTTGAAAGCAAGTGTAAAAGAAAGAGTGCAGTGAGGTTTAAGATTCTGATTTACGCACAATAAAAACACGAGGATTGCATTTGCATTCCAGAAGTAGTGAGTAGCATTGGCAGGAACTAATGATGCTTTGTACAATCCATCCACATTTGATGATAATCCCTAACCCTCACACTAATCCTAACCCTATCACATGTTCAAATTTACATCCATTGAGTTCAAAGGAATGGAAATAAGGTGAATGATCATTGTGGCGGAGAATGTACCTCTTTTATTGGGGACTAAGACATCAAAGGTGATTGTGAGAATGTGATTCGATTGTCATACAATAGTAATTTAGAAAATGGAGGGTCAAAAGTTATAGAGTTGAGTTTGAAAGGGCACTCATAATGTTATTGGGAAGAGATTTATTCTAATTCCAATTACAAAATGAACTGGGGCTGTGCTAAATTCTGAGGATTCATTATCACAGTTACCTAATATAGACAGTAAACCATAAGCAATTCCCAGATAGTTTTTTGAGTTTGTTATGAAGCAGTTTTCTAGCTAAACTGCTAATCATTATTTAATTTGAAAAAGGAAAGAAAAACATGACTTGTGACAGAAGAAACTACGTTTTACCGATTTGAAGCTGTTCTTTAGAGTGGTAAAGCAAAAGAACTGAACCCCTACAGCTTGGAGTGGTGGAGCTTCACCATCTTGGTGGTAGTCTTTGGTTGTAGCAGCCATTTTTTAAAATCATACCCTTAGTTTTCTCCCAGAAAGTGGGTGCTCATTCCCCTGGACCTTCCTCCCTTTACCTCTCTTCCCACACATCCCTTTTGATATATCTTGTTTTGGGGACTGGCAATCTATGCTGTGTCTATTACCTACCTGAACTCACTTGGGCAACAATTATGGTCAACTCCTCTTGGCAACAGGATAGCTGTTATCCCCTTGCCCAATATCCATGTGAAGGTTAGTTGCCAATCCATCTCAGACTGACACATAATTTTCTCTCAAATACTGCTTTAAAACAAGGTAATGTGGGCCTGACAAATCTTTGACATCAGTCCAATAGAACATCATGCCCTCAGTGATTATTGTGAACTTTCATTTGTTTTCAAGTACTAGAGATTTAGTTTATGTTGGGGGAGACTAGTCACTACTATGACACAGTTAAATGATGTCTCGTGCTACACTGGAAGTACTGTATGAAATGTCAAATTAGTTCAATTTAAAGGGGAATGTCAGTTTCAAACAGGGAGGGAGAAGTCAGTATGAGTGAAGAGAATTTAAAGGAATTGGCAAAGATGACTTCAGTGTGATTGACAAGATGGTGTTGTATAAGACTGTTAGGATTTCAAAAGGTTATTGAAACAATGAGAAGCCAACGTAGTAAGAGTAAGTAGTAAGAGTAATTCCCTTTAAGAAGCGCCAATGGGATGACACAACCAAACACATGGTCCCCTCAGCTCCAATGTCAGTATTCTACAGGGACCTTTCCTTCAACAATACCCTTGTCCATCATTCCTAATACTTTCTTACTCCCAATTAGAATGACGGCAGAAGAGATACGTTTAGAAGGAATAAGTGGGAAATTGGAACAAAATTGGGAGAAAATAATTAAAATAAAAGTAATGGGTTCAAGCCCAACAAACAGGATCTATTCTTGTATATAAATTGATAGAATCAGGGCAATGTGGAAAAGTTTCATGACAAGTATATTGCATTGAAATATTTTGTATATGGGTGGGATCAGGGAAATAGATCAGCTATGTCAAAATTCTGCATCTTGAAAACTATGAAAGATGCCACTGGATGTAATGGAGTTAAATATAGTGGACAGAGGGTAATAATATTTCACTGTTGTGAATATTGTTTATTCATATCCAAAGATCTCAGCAAAACAATTCCAAATGCTACTTGGAGGAAGATTTTAGGAAGATTTTACAGATACAAAAGAAGAACATTGTCTAATCTTTACCACTTCAAGGAATCATATAAAGTTTATTAAATATATCATGTTGCTTGGAATACAATCAGACTATTTAATATACGCTATCTCTCCAATTGCACTTTTCACACTTTTTATTTGTAAAGAATGCAATAGTTGCCTGACACTGACATTAAGCGAATGAATTCAGGCCCCCAGATTTGACTAAGCTAAATGGACGTAAAATGCAAGGTATACATTGGTGTCTGTCTAGCACAAATTTTAAAACATCACAACACATTGATGCATCTTCTTAAAATTAATGGGCTGAAATATTAACTTTTCGCCAATGGAAGAAAGAAACCGTTTGTGTTTCCATAGCTTCTAATCACATGTCAAAAGCACCTTAAAACTCTTCAAATCTAGTTAATTCTGGCAAATAAAGGGTATTTTTTTTTATTCACCTGTTTTCACTACTGTGGCACTATGTTGATCCAGAGTTACGAAATGGTCTAATTTCATAAATCTTACTGCAGGAGCAGTAGGAAACAAGAAAAAAGAAGATGGTACTGCTAACGTCTTGCAGCATATGACTATCGATCACAGTCTGCTGGATTACAATTATTATTGTGCGTTAGAACATGAAACACTTCATAAAATAAAATACCTGCAAAAGAAGATGGATATTCTTAGTTTCTATTTTGTTATTTTGGCACATTTTATAGTTTGTGATTCAATTTTGGATATTCCAAACTGGAAACAACAAAGCAAATAATTGCAAACATTTTCTCATTTTCTTGGATGTTTTGAAGGTTACTCTGAGCTTGAATTCTAAGGCCTGCAGTTGCTGCAGAGAAAGCCACAGGGTGAATAGCAAGGAACTCATTATCATTTTACTATCTGCACATTTTTAGGTATACACAAGAAAGCAGGGCAAAAAAAAAAGAAGAAAAAATTATTCATGTCAAACTGAAGATCAGATTGTTGAGTTAGCCTCCAGATCCTGAGTCTCACTCTGAAGGGTGATTTGCTATCCTTATTAAGACCCCACTCGAGCTTGTATGACTATTAAAACTAAAGTTTTGGTACTCTTTAGCATTATATCAAATCTTTTTGCCAGAGATTACACAGGATTAGAAATAGAAAGTGCTGGAGAATGTCAGTAGCTCTGACAGCAGCTGTGAAGTGTGAAACAGAATTAACATTTCAGGTTCATCATGATTCTTCTTGAACTCAGTTCCAAAGAAGAGTCATATTGGACCTGATGCATTAACTCTGTTTTCAAAGATGCTGCCAGACCCATTGAGTTTTTCCAGCAGTTTTTGTTTTTGAATCAGATATCCAGCGTCGGCACAATTTCTGTTTCCATAAGCAGTGGGGGTTGTTTTGTTCCTGATTTCTGGAAGGTTTTTGATAAAGTGCCCAGTATCTCATTGTTGGAGGGCATGGCTTTGGTAGATTACCTTGAAATCGATCAGAAAGAAGAAATAAGTTCATGGTGCACTATACATGGAACGATGCGACTAATGCCGGCATTAGTTGTTTATATTCGACATAAGCAATTTGAAATTTGAGCAGAACAGAACTCTACAGGCTTGCAAAGAGCAGAAAACTGGGAGGAAAACAAACAGGCAAGAGTAATTTCTTTTCAAACAGAAGGACCTAGTTTGATGATATGGATTATTGGATGGACAATGTCATTTAATCTGGACAAATCTAAATTTATAAGATTGAGAAGCAAGAATAAGTAACAGCAATTTGAGCTAAATTACAGGATTCTGTAAGTCATGGCGTAAAGAACAGATTTGATATCTGTGGATGTAGGTTTGCTCGCTGAGCTGGAAGGCTCATTTTCAGACATTTCATCACCATGCTAGGTAACAGTGAGCCTCCAGTGTTTCCTGCTTTCACCAACAGTGCTTCATCCGGAGGGTCACTTAAGATGTTCCTAGTATGATGACGAAACGTCTGAAAATGAACCTTCCAGCTCAGCGAGCAAACATACATCCAGAACCTCAACCTGAGATACAAATCTTCTCAAAACACGCTGATTTGATATTTGCTATGTAAATCAATTGTTGTATCATTTAGTACAGCACTTGGCAAGAAGATAGACAGCAAATAAGTTATCAGACTGTAGAGCCAGAAAAGTGGAGCACAAATTGGAGCCATTGATCCAAGATTAATCCAGATTGTTGATCCAGTACCATCAGGATTGCAATTCTAGCCACTATGTTATGAGCAACAATGCAGCATAGAAAACTAAATTGATAGTACAATTGGATGTTAAGTTATGAGAAAGCACTGCAGGTGTTAGCAAAATTTACACTGAAGAACTTAAAGCTGAAGGGAAGTCTCACAAAATCACAAGAAAACTTAGGATGAGGGAGGCTCACTTTGATAATCTTAGTTCACCTAGCAGAGAGAGCTTGATACCACATATACCTGTCGCCACCACTCACACCCTTCCTATTTTATGGTATCCCATTGATATTAAATAATTCCAAGGTCTTTGTCTCTTTTACTTTATCAGAAGTATTATTCCCTGTGGTAATTGCTTTTTTGTATGAAAAGAAATGTTCTGATATCAATCATAAAGTAATTTTTTCCTATTTTAAGCCCTATTCCCTAGATCTATTGTCACAGTTTAAATTGCAGTAATAATCTGGGGTATATTTTCCTCTACCCATAACAATATTTTATATAGCTGAAGATCATCTCTTAGAAACCCTGTTGTGTTTAAAGAGCCTCAATTTGTCCTGTTTGTCCCCATAACTCAGGCATTAATACTGGAAAATAATACCTGCCTAAAATTGTTCTCTACCCTGTTTGTGGAATTTGTGTATCTATTACTTCTACACAAGGATTAAATTATCTATTCAGAACGTGTTATGACTAGGGGACTAAAAACTTTGATTATTATGCATTCTGCCTTTCATTCTATCACTTCTGTTTTAATGAATGCTGCTGTACAATTAGGAAGGGTCTTGAACATGAAGGTCAAGATTAGAATATGGGCTTTTGCCTGAATGAAGAGTTTTTGCCTGAAACATCGATTTTCCTGCTCCTCGCATGCTGCCTAAACTGCTGTGCCTTTACAGCACCACTCTAATCTTGATTCTAATTTCCAGCATCTGCAGTACCCACTTTCACCATCTTGAACACAAAGTCTACCAAGACTCCTGAGTCTATTTCAACTATCTCCTCAGTTATTTCCATACTATTTGTAAATTATGCAAACCATTTCTATCTCCTTCCTCTGAGTAGCACTTGAAAGTTTTCTGCATTAAATGTGTTCCTCCATTGTTCTGACTGCTTACATACTTTACCTATGTCATTCTGCAATTTCTCAGCTATCTCTTCTGATTCCATTGCTCCTCTAGTTTAATTCCAATTGCCAATTTGAACACTTTGTATGGACATGTCATTACATCAACAGTATAAGTCACTGACAATTGGCCATCACCAGGATTGCGCATTGTAACTCATATTTTTGGTTGTTTATATGGTAGTAATGAGCTCAGCATAATCTTTGAACACTTGCAAAGGAAAGAAGCTATTCAGCCTTTTATGCATGCACTGATTCTGAAGAAACAGTCAATCTGTCCCACTAGTGGAATTGGATACATAAACATATCTTAAGACTAACCACTGTTTTATGAGCAATTAATACACTTCACCTGATGAAGGATCCACACTCTGAAAGTTTGTGATTTCAAATAAACCTGTTGGACTATAACCTGGGGTTGGGTGACTTCTGACTTTATCCACGCTAATCCAACACCAGCATCTCCACATTACACCTTCTTTGTGCTGGTTTTTTAAATGCCTCTAATTATAAATGTAATTTTTAAAATGTTTATTGTATTACTTTTAACATAATATTTATCTTTTAGTGCCCCAATTAACTGCAACAACATAATAATGTTATTTTATGGGTCCGTTGCTACATTCGAAGATTGGTTGCCTCATTCAGGTCATAGATCCACTTCAATATATAAATAAAATATTGATATTCCAATTGTTAAATTAGTTTGGAAATAGTCAGAGGGTGAACCAAAACTGTCAATTTTTGAGGCAGAAGTTAGTATAATGTTGTGTGGTTAGGGTCAGGAGCAGCTGGAATGCCCTTCTTGGTCCCACAAAAATAACTAGATTTGCAGTCATCCTTCGGAAAACCCACTCCTTCCATAATTATCAACTTTTCAGTCAGCCTGATATTTTGATAGTCAAAGTGAACTGTATTGGAGATCTGATTTTGTGCTCCACAGCTTGTCAATAAGCCCAATCTTAATGACGCTACAGCTTTCATTTCTATTATGAGTGCCAGCCATGGGCTAGCACACTCCAACAGTTAGCTGAATTGAATGTTGATGTTTTGAATATAAGTAAAGGCTTGTATAAAATGAGGAAAAAGTCTCAGACACGGGGGAGCAATGTACTGCTTCAATTTTATTACAACAATGTCAACTGTATAGAATGGATGGCTGAGGGAAATGGTTGTGGATTAGACCAGATGAATAAGCAACTGGCGAAACAAAGAAGAGAATGAGAGAAATTGTAGGGAGTGGCACCACAGGGATGCTGGGACCTGCCAGATGAACTGCAATGGTCGTGTCCAGCCTGAGTGTTCCCATGCTCCAACAAATAAAATGCATTTCTTCAACAACTTCAAGTTAAACAAACTGCATCTGCAAAATCACTTAACAGTTGAAAACAATAGATTTTGATCTTCATCTATTATAATTGTACTGTGATGTCAATCACCTTTCCTAGCCAATTCTATAAAGTATATTAAGTAAAATGGATGGATGTAGTAAGGATACAGATTAGCAGCAATCTCAATAAATGGCAGAACAGGCTCGAGTAGTTAAATAATTTAGTCCTGTTTCAAGGTGCAGGAAGCTACAAAATGTGTAAGTTTTGTGAGGTGTTGAGCACATAACCTACCTTTGGACAATTACAGCAAGCAAATTAAAATGATCCAACCTCCTTAGATGTAGCATTGAGAACACATTGTTCGTCTGGCTGCAGACAAAGTAAAAGGGCTGTTTGATTTAAATTCCACTAACAGAGAAAAGTTCTTTTATCTGATCCAGTTCCACATATTCTGAATTTTTGCCTTTTGTACTATGGTTTAGATTTAGAGATTGCAAGTGAGATTGAACTACTGTGCTGCAAAGTCACATTCACAAATGAATAATTTTGACCTCCCTTGATGTCAGGAATTACCTGTACACATCCAGCAATGTTACGCACAAAATACCAATCCCATACACTCAGGCTGAGCAACTGCTACTGTTGTTGCAGCAATGCATTATCACTGTTTCTCAAGTGTTAATGTTTTTCCTTTTTGTTCTATAACGGTTTTGCATAAATTACGCACTTGGCAATTGAAAGCAAAAAAAAAAGTGCCATCACAAAGATACATTAAATACTTTTACTTCACTGGTCAATCTCTATATTTGGTATTGTAAAACAAATGCACAAAACACTGAACATAGTTCTTTTGTACATTTGGGCAAGTAAATGGGGATACGCATTACACAACAAATACTCTCAGTTTTAAAAATCAGGCCTTTTGTCTAACGGATGAATAACCCAGTTATACTGTTCAGTAGACCTGGGTTTCCAATGTCCTTTTCACCCTGATAGTGTCCTACTGTGTTATTTTGGCTATATTGCCAATGGGTATAAAGTGTGTATACTCTGAAAACCAATTAAAAATGTACTAAAGGAAACCTACTGCTTTCTTTTTTGACAAAAGGCTGCTTAGGACTGTGTGGAGAGCTTGGAATGGAACATCCACTTTATTAAATACTGAAACACATGATGAACACTGGATAGCCAAAATTAACAAGGCCAGGGTGGGGGTGGGTACAGGAGTTCAAGGTCACATGATTACATAAATTGTGAGTGTGGACCCTAAGCATTTTATAACCGAATCTAGACATTAAACGATAAAACAATCTCAGCTCAAGATTACTGTTGCTTCTGTGATGTTTTGAATTCATTTTCTGGTTGTATCATTAATTGAGAAATGATAAGCATAGATTTCAAAATGATTCGAATAAAAATGTTGCAGTCATTTTGCAAAAATTGTTGCCTTTGCACCTAACCACAGTCCTCAAACTATACAAACCACACTGTTACCCCCACACTGAATCATAAACAGGCCGTATTGAACCGATAGCAGCTGATTTCACATTTGTTTTAGCTATTAAAAATCTAAATTCCAGACCTCACTGCACAGATGTATGACAACAAATATCTCTGTAAACCATTTTTGAGGCAGAATAAAATAAGAGGCTGCTGTCATTGACTTTCTCTCAGACATGCTGAAATTGTGTTTTTGATTATGTCCTTTCACAAAAATCTGATATAAATCTAATTTATTTGACAGGTTCTGTTTTATGTACCATTATTTGATTTTAATAGAGCACTTTTTTGGTTTTCCTGCAACATTCTGTGGATGACATGAAGGTAATCAGAAACATTTCAGTGTTTTCTACACTGAATTGCAGTCTGGCAATAGATTAAAGCACAGCGGCTCCTATTACTTCAGTAAAAGTAACACAATTGAACTCTCTTTGTTCAAATAGCCAAATCTAATATAATAGTAAAGTGGGTTTCACATTTCGGACATGTTTTAAACCTCCTTTATTCAAGAAACCCTCCGACTTTCTGCCTGCCATCATAGAATAGTCTGTTGTCATCAGAAACCTCAGCTTCATCCAGTTACCCTCCCACTTTAATAAATTTTAAACTTAATGAGATTTGCATTATCTTTATTCATTTTCACCTCAGAGCCCACTTCTTCAGCTAGGAATCAATAGACAATAGACAATAGGTGCAGGAGTAGGCCATTCAGCCCTTCGACCCTGCACCACCATTCAATATGATCATAGCTGATCATCCTTAATCAGTATCCTGTTCCTGCCTTATCTCCATAACCCTTGATTCCACAATCCTTGAGAGCTCTATCCAACTCTTTCTTAAATGAATTCAGAGACTGGGCCTCCACTGCCCCTCTGGGGCAGAGCATTCCACACAGCCACCACACTCTGGGTGAAGAAATTTCTCCTCATCTCTGTCCTAAATGGTCTACCCCATATTTTTAAGCTGTGTTCTCTGGTTCGGCACTCACCCCTCAGTGGAAACATGTTTCCTGCTGCCAGAGTGTCCAATCCTTTAATAATCTTCTCTGTCTCAATCAGATCCCTTCTCAGTCTTCTAAACTCAAGGGTATACAAGCCCAGTCGCTCCAGTGTTTCAGCGTAAGGTAGTCCCGCCATTCCAGGAATTGACCTCGTGAACCTACGCTGCACTCCCTCAATAGCCAGAATGTCTTTCCTTAAATTTGGAGACCAGAACTGTACACAGTACTCCAGGTGTGGTCTCACCAGGGCCCTGTACAGCTGCAGAAGAACCTCTTCGATTCTATACTCAATCCCTCTTGTTATGAAAGCCAGCATGCTATTAGCCTTCTTCACTACCTGCTGTACCTGCATGCTTACTTTCATTGACTGATGCACAAGAACACCAGGATCTCTTTGTACTGTCCCTTTACCTAAATTGATTCCATTTAGGTAGTAATCTGCCTTCCTGTTCTTGCCACCAAAGTGGATAACCATACATTTACCCACATTAAACTGCATCTGCCATGCATCTGACTACTCACCTAACCTGTCCAGGTCACCCTGTAATCTCCTAACATCCTCCTCACATTTCACCCTGCCACCCAACTTAGTATCATCAGAAAATTTGCTAATGTTATTACTAATATCATCTTCTATATCATTAACATATATTGTAAAAAGCTGCCAGTCCCAGCACTGATCCCTGCGGTACCCCACTGGTCACTGCCTGCCATTCCAAAATGGAGCCGTTTATCACTACTCTTTGTTTCCTATCAGCCACCCAACTTTCAATCCAAGTTAGTACTTTGCCCCCAGTACCATGCGCCCTAATTTTGCTCACTAACCTCCTATGTGGGATTTTATCAAAAGCTTTCTGAAAGTCCAGGTACACTACATCTACTGGATCTCCCTCGTCCATCTTCAGTTACATCCTCAAAAAATTCCAGAAGATTAGACAAGCATGATTTCCCCTTCATAAATCCATGCTGACTCTGACCTATCCTGTTACTACTATCCAGATGTGTCATAATTTCATCCTTTATAATAGACTCCAGCATCTTTCCCACCACTGAGGTCAGACTAACTGGTCTATAATTTCCTGCTTTCTCTCTCCCACCTTTCTTAAAAAGTGGTACAACATTAGCCACCCTCCAATCCACAGGAACTGATCCCGAATCTATCGAACTCTGGAAAATAATCACCAACGCATCCACGATTTCTCGAGCCACCTCCTTTAGTATCCTGGGATGTAGATCATCAGGCCCCGGGGACTTATCAATCCTCCTCACACAGAGCAAACCTGTTACCTATCTCCAGTTTTCTCTCTCCATTTGGGTTCCTCTTCTGTCCTCTTGTCATCCCTTTATCAACTCACTCAGAACTACCTATGTAACATCAGCTATCTCAACCTCTCGACACTCTTCACCACCCTCTCACTCTGAACTCATTGCACACTATTCCTTGAGGTCCAACTGTACTATTGTCACAATTCTTACTGCCAAGAGTGGTGCTATTATTGTCTGACAAACTGAGCTTGCAGAAGCTGAAGGTCAACTGTCTGGCATTACTTCCTACTTTCTATTGGAAATGACCCCATCACTAACCACTTTTAGATAGCATTCTGTAAACTAATTTAAACCTATGCTGGTTGAAGTTGTAAAGAATTACTCAGACAGATTTTCTTATATTAAACAAAGAAAGAACTAAGTTTATTGGTACTATTGCTGACCCAATTACAATCAAATAAATGCAACACCATTCATAAGGTCATACACATTTATTTGGTTCCATGCACAAACATGTCGAGGAGCCAGGCACGTTTTTGCTCCCACACCGTTTGCGCATATGCAACTTTCGTATGGTCCATGTGTTTGTTCAGGACCATCACACAGACTCGATACATCGCTGGAACTGACATAACAACAAATATACCTTCTATCCATGCAGGGTCATTCCCGTAATTCCTACTCCAAATGCCATCCCCAAAGTAAACTGGCTCTCTCACTTTGTGGAGTCTTGATTCAAACATTAGCATTCCTAATGCCATTTCACACTCCTCCTTCAGGCCCGGGAAGGTCTGATTTAACTCTTCTCTTCATTAGCAACCTAGTTGGAGTTATCCCTGTACTTGCATGAGAGATAGTACTATAATCATGCAGTTTGATATCTTGGGAAGCTGGAGGCTGATTTCTTTTAAGACTGCCTTCAAACTTTGGCTCTTTCTGCCAGACCATTGGATGATGGATGGCATGGAGCGGACCTTACATGATGAACACCATTCGACTTTAGGAAATAGCCAAATTCCCTATTGGCAAACATCAGCCCTTTATCTGTGACCTACACGGCTGCAAAGCCATGTATTGCAAAAGATACAAGTGACTCTTCTATCAATGTCCCCATGTTTGATGAATTAACTCAATGCATATCTAGCCATTTTGAATGGGTATCCACAATGATTATGAATATTGAGCCCATGAAAGGGCCTGCATAGCTGACATATGACTGAGTCCAGAGTTTACCCAGCTATTCCCGCGAATGTGGGGGAGCTGCTGGTTGTAATTTTTGTCCTTGTTGGCACTCTGGGCACTGCTGCACCAACTCATCTATATCTCTATCAAATCCTGGCCACCAGACATAACTTCTTGCCAACCACTTCATTTTGGAAACCCCTGCATGAGCCTGGTGGAGTTCAGCCAGTATCTGGTGGCACCCTTTGCTCGGGACATTCACTCTTGTTCCCTATAATAATGTGCCATCCTCTATAGTGATCTGGTCTCACTTGGTCCAAAAAAGTTCAAATTTTTGTTGTAATGGCCCTTTGGTTCCCCCCATCACAACCAGCTCTTTCAGTTTTGCCAGTGCCAGATCTTTCTGCATCCAAAATCTGATATTGTCAGCATTGGCTGGAAATTTGTCCAAAAATTTAAAAACATTACGGTTTCTTCCAGTGCAGCACCACAGGCAGTGGTATCTGCCAGCAGGAGGTGGCTCAATACATCCATATTTGTTACTTGGCCTTCCAGATGGTGTTCCAAACTTATAATTGTTCTCAATTAGTATTAGAGCTCATTGTTGAACTTGGCTTGGAGCTATGGGCAGAACTGCCTTGTCCTCTTTAAGTAGACCTAGTAGCTCTTTAGAATATAGAACATAGAACATGGAACAGTATAGCACAGGAATGGGCCCTTTGGTCCACAATATTGAGCCAAACATGACACAAAATTAAACCAATTCCTTCTGCCTGCCTTTGGTCCATAATCCTCCATTCCCTCCATTCCTTGCATATTCATGTGCTTATCTAAAAGCCCCTTAAACATTCCTATCATATCTGTCTCCACCACCACTTCTGACTTGTCAACATTATCTATGCATCTCATAGTTTTATAGACTTCTATCAAGTCACCCCTCTGCATCTGATCCTCCAGAGAAAACAACCCTGGTTTTTCTAGCCTCTCCTTATAGCTCATATTCTGTTATCCAGGCAGTATATTAGTAAAACCCTTCTGCACCTTCTCCAAAGCCTTCACATCTTTCCTGTAATTTGGTGACCAGAACTGAACACAATACTCTAAGTGCAATCTAGACAAAATTTTATAAAGCTGCAACATGGCATCCTGAATTCCTGTAGTCAGTGGACTACTCAATAAAGGCAAGCATGGCATACACATTCTTTAACACCTTATTTACTTGTGTAGTTACTTTCAGTGAGGGTGACAGAGGGACACCACTGAGGACCATTCTGGGAGAAGTTGGCTCAGTCACCATGTCTGAACAGTGGATCGCAGAATAACTGGTGTCAAGAAACAAGTGTACAACTTGGTGTACAAGTCCATAGATCCCTGAAGGCATTAACACAGGTAGACAAAGTCAGGAAGAAGCCATACAGGATGCTTACCTTTGTTAGCTGGTGCATTGAATATCGGAGTAGGGAGGTGCTTGGCGGTACAGTGGTTAGTATTCCCAGTCATGCAGCAGTTTGGGGTTCAATTCCCAGCCTGGGAGGATTCAAGCTTGCTATGTTTAGATGTTTGGTAAGGTGGTTGTTGTGATTTAAGATGCTGGATTAAGATGTTTAAGAAGTTTCTACAGCAGTGTACTTTCAAATCCCATCGCTCCTACATATGCTGGTTGCTGGTCACATTGAGTTTTTGGGGCGGCATGGTGGATCAGTGGTTAGCACTGATGCCTCACAGTGTCAGGAATCTGGGTTAAATTCTAGCCTTCTGTGAATGTCAGTGTAGAGATTGTATATTCTCCCTGTGTCTGTATGGGTTTCCTCCCACAGTCAAAAGATGAGCAGATTAGGTGGATTGGCCATAGGAAATGTAGGGTTACAGGAATACGGGAGGAGGGGTGAGTCTGAATGGAATGCTGTTTGGAGAGTTAGTGTGGATTTGTTGGGCTGAATGGCCTGTTTCCACACTGTAGAATTCTATGAACCTTTTTCAACATTGTAAAACACTGGTCAGGCCTGCTTTGGAATACTGTGTAGTTCTGCTCACCGCACTGTTGGAAGGATATAATTGTACTGGAAAGGGTGGAGAGGAGGTTGTCTGGGATGAAAAGTCTCGTTGTGAGGATAGACTGGGGTTTGTTTTCAGTTGAACAGAGTAGGCTGAAGGGAGACCTCATTAAGGCTTGCAAAAATTCAAGAGGAATATATAGAGTAGATTGTGATAATGTCTTTCCCATAGGAGACATGTCTAAACCAGAGGGTATTAGTTTAAGGTGAGGCGCAACTGGATTAGAGGAGATATGAGAAAGAATTGTTTTTCACCCTGACTGTGGTAGATTTAAGAAACATACTGTGGAATAGGGTAGCGGAGGCAGATGCTCTTGTAACATTTAAAAAAATATCTGGATGAGTATTTAAATGTTTTTTTTTGGCTGACATAGACATAGTTGTCCAAAGACCTTGTTTCTATGCTGTATGACTCTTTGGCTGTATGATTACCATAGTTGTGAAAGCAGGATTAGGGTATTTTCAGTTTTGATTTTTAAAAATAAATCTGACTGCATTGGGTTAACAGAACAAACTTGATTTGTTGGTTACTCTGTGTCATAATGATGTATCCAAATTAAATCTTCAGATAACACTGCTGGGACCATTTTGTATGAACAAGTGATCTCAACCGTTATCAGTGTGTGACAAAGAATAATTGCAGTTGCTGTAGATCTAAACAGAAACAGACATAGTTGGAGTAACTTAGAATGAAGAAGGATCACTGGACTTGCAGCATTGACCCTGCTTTCTCTCCACAGATGCTGCCAAACCCACTGAATTTCTCTCGCCATTTCTCTTTGGGTAGACTAACTGTTGAGTCATTGGGATTTGTTTATTAGTGGGGGGGAAGCAAAATAGTTTTGTCGAGTAGCATATTGATGTGCCAACACTTTCAACTAATTGAAGTGACTTTTTGTGGATCAGCACAATAATCTTTAATGAAAGAAGTTTGAAAGTTCATATTTTTCCCAGAGCTGTACAATATTGTTCATTTACCCACATCAATGGACGTTTTCCAAATTTGTAACATTTTTATTTCTTTCCGACAATGATGGCAGAGTTCACACACCATACTTGATACTGCGACATAAACAGCCCAATTTTTCATTGAAGTTAGAATGAATGGAATTAATCTCATAATTGAAACATGAACTAAAGTCAAACTTTGACACTGTAACACAGGCAGAATTCTATTCTTGTTTTGTCACTGTTGAAGTAAGGGCATGAGCAAGAACTGTAGTATTTGGTGCTGAAAAGCACCAAACCTTTCCTTGGTACACATTAGCATTGTGTTGAATTCTCATGCCCTCTTGCCAACCATTTCAGACATTTAGACTTGTCCATTGAATACTACTTTGCATGTAAAATTTACTCTATCACAACACCAGTCCAATGGAAAGCCAACTGAGCAAGTTCTCTGAAGGGGAGGCATTACATGCAGAAAATTATTTTGCAGAATACGAAAACAACGTAAGCTTTAGTTACCTGAGTTGTTCAGATCACAGGAGGCTTTTGACTCATCATTGCAGCTCCCTGCAAGAACAATTGCTGGCCCCCAACATCTCGGATTATCTTCTGCTTCAAATATTTAAACAGTTTTCTCTTACAAAATTCAGTGGTCTCAGCTTCAAAAATTCCCTGCAGTCAAGTATTTCTTGCACCAATGATATTCCATCTGAACAAAAAATCTTGAATCTATTCTGAAATGTAGTGATTGTTTAGCTTATAAAGCATTGAAACTGACTCCCCAAACAAAGGAACTGGTCTTTTCCTGTTCTCTCCAACAGAAGCATTCATTGTTTTAAAGCATCCTGTTAAAAGGTTTCAGTCAAAACTTTCTCAGAAGACTGAACCATATCTGAAGTCTCACTGACCCTAATCCTAATTCTAAATAAGAAATTGTTCTCAACCCTCCAGTAAGCATTTCAAGTGTAAACATCTCAGCCTGGAATGGCCTGGGTTTTGATGAGTTAGTTGGGAAAATATGGCGAGGTCAGAAAATAATGAGATTATTAGCTCAAAAAAAGGTTCAACTCTGCAACCAGGTTTTGATCTGCGAGATGTGAATCTTGCCAGGAAAAAGCCTGAGGCCTCTTTGCATCCATTTGCATTCACTAGCATATTATTATTGTCTCATCCCAGCTAATATTTAGGTGGTTTCCTGTTCTCCAACCCATCAGATAGAAACTAGTCAGTGGCAATTTCTGATATAAAAGTCAGAGAAGGCACTTGAGTTGTACATCAGAGACCACCATCTCAGGGCATAATCCTTAGACAATGACCACATATATGGCCCCTCCCTGTCCTCTTCACAGAGCTTGGTATCAGATACATAATCACCCTTTTTGCACATTTTTGACTCACATACTGTACAATACTGTACATACTGTGCTTTGGTGCACATAGGCATCTTTCATTATAGTGCTGCTGGCAGGCTCAAAGGGCAGGTATATTAATGTATTTAACCAAGGTGGCATTGCAGGTTTCCTTGCTCAGTCAGTCTGTGCCTATTTTAATGCTCACAGCATCTCTGCCTTGCCTTTCCTTACCCTGCCTTTTTCCTCTTTGATTCCTCAGTTAGAGCTTAAAGGCTCACAGTGCTTATGCTTTCCCCCACCTTTTCGTGGCTGACACAAAGCCAGGCTATTTTTCATGGCTTTGGTAGTCATTGCGCAAGGAGGTGGACATGTTGCTGTGTGGCACCCCATACGGCAATCATATGCTGGCAGTTTACATGGCGAACACATTGCATGTGCTTTGGGTAACTGGCCATATCTCAAAGTCTGAAGCAATCAGAAGTAGTCTTCAGTCAAGATTAGAGTGGTGCTAGAAAAGCACAGCAGGTCAAGCAGCATCCGAGGAACAGGAAAATCAACGTTTCCGGCAGGAGCCCTTCATCAGACTGAAGTAGTCTTTAGTCATGTCAAGGAAGACAACCTAGAGTCAATGGGTACAACCACATTATGCTAAGGGCATATTTGGTATCAGTCCAGCAGCTTCAGAGCAATCAGTCAGCCACTTGAGGTGATCAGGGCCAGAGGCACACTATCTCTGCAGTCTGGGAAGTGGTACAGGGTCTGTTATGCAGGTCCAGTACAACCACTTTGAACAGTTACAGGAAGTCAGACGTCTACTCATTCATCAGATGGGGCAGTCTCTCAAAATTGATAGATCTTTGGGGGTCTGTCAACTGAGATTGTCAGGGGCTAATGCTGTGATGGGAAAGCTGGGGAAAATGTGTGAGTATTGGATGCAACATGCTGTCAGGCAGAGGGGAGAACTATTATAAAGTAGAGAAATTCAACATATTTGGAAGGGAGATGATAGAGATAGAGAATTAGTCATAGACAACCAGTACCACTCTGGTCTCAATGTATCAGAGTACTTCTAATGCTGGCATGACATCCTTATCTCTGTGTTAAATGGATGACCCTGAGTGATATTGAGGGAATCAGAAAGCACATACTGAGAGTTTGGGCTTGGGAATCATGTTTCTGGTTTGATTCGCAACTCTGGATCTGCTCCCATATGATATGGATGTGTTCATTAATCAAACTCAGCGGGAACTTGGGGAAGATCAAATCCTGATGGTGGTTTCAGGGAGTGAATATGAATATGATGTTGTGGGGGATCACCTATTCTGAAATTCCGAGTCTGTGGTTCACTTTGTGAAGCATGATCACTATTGCTTTCCATCCTCATTCAAATAGTAAGTGCACAATTGAAATTCAAATGGCTGCCAACACATCTGGAGTGGGAAAAGTAAAGGTTTCATTCTGTTGTGAGGGAATGCAATTTTGTGCAATGTGACACTCTTCGTAAGGCAATAGAATTAAACAGACACCCACACAATATAGGGGAAGGTAATGTGTAATATAAAAAATGCTGTTTATATGCACTGATCTATTGAGTCAACTAAAACTCCAAGTAACAAGGACTGTTGACCATATTATGCAATATTCTGAATCAATGCAATGATTGGCTGTGAGGCACAAACAATGCTTTGTGGGTGTAAAGATTCAAATCAATTTCAAAGCCTCAACCTGCTCTTCATTTCACACCTTGCACCATAGAACAGCCAACCATTATCCTCTGCATACTCCTGCCATTCCTGGGTTCTGTTGGTGAGAGGGGGGTGGAATCGGGCGATAGTCCTTCAGTATTGTTGTCACATGTCAAACGTCCTACTGTGTATGTATCAATTGTCTTCAGCAACAGGAGTTTGTGTAAGGATAATGCTGTACAATCCTTAATGGGGGCATCCATATCCCAATGCCTGGAGAATTCTGGTCAAATATTACCTTCAACTCAATTTGCTAAGTGCCTTCAACAAACCTGCTTGCTGTGCTACTGTCTGCTTGTGTATTTGGAAAATGGCCAACATCGCTCTCTCACTTCTTGCCTGGTGCTGAACTGGTACTTGGTCTCACGCAAATATCGAAATGCCAGTGAGCTGGGATGCTTTCACTCCTGACTCAAATCGAGCTGAAATACCCCACTGAGGTGACAGTATTTGAGCTGGTGGAGGCTGCAGGGGACAGCTTTGATCGATGTTTCCTCTGAGCAATCTATGGCTTCTTTCTCAGAAGTAGAAGTGGTAGTGTTTTTCAGTCCCATCCTCTTGAATTCAGGCATTGTGCAGATGCCACTGTTACTTGCAGGTGACAATCCACGGTATGAATTGCGAAAAGAGGTAGAGTTTCAGCATGTTACATATAAGCAATGATGGTTTTTGAAGAGCAACACAGCTCTTGGCAATGAATCTCGCTTTTTTGCTGGGACATGAAAGTCTCAGGATCGCTTCCTGGTTAGCCAAGGTCCTTTCCTGCTAATGTAAAGATCATTCCCTCACAGGGGGTGAAGACATAAATGTCAAATATCTCACCACCCATCCTGGCTCTCTCTGCCCTACTGTGGGCCAACTTCTCCTAGAATGAGACAAAGGGAAGAGCTGGGATCAAAGTGAGTGGCATAGCAGTTAATGCTGGTGCAAGATGGGGAAAAGGTGGTGAAGTGTCTTGAGTGAGTGAGTAGATTGTTCTCAAACATTCTGCACTATGTGAGGTATCCTGGGATAATGCGTAGGCAGTGCAGACTTAATGGTGTTAGAGTGGGTGACAGCCAATGAAGGAAGATGCTGCAAGCAATAATTAGATATGGTAGATCATGAGCTTTGCCAGGAGGTGTATGCGGTCGCAGAGTTAAAGTGAATGTGAAGTAACAGAGACAATTGTGTGGCACTCACTCTTAGAAAGGGTCATTGATATCCTTATAGCAATGTTTGGTGTTTCTTTAGACTGTGGACACCAAAATGACCCAGATGGTAACTTTGGACTGATTGGTAGGGTCTGGTGGTGTGGTCTCTGCTGATGGTCATATGGGCAGATTATGGTGCTCTGCTGCCCTACCTCATCTACCAGAACCTCCAGATCCCTGCTAGCAAAGCATGGAGATAACCTGAATTGTCTGCCATCCCTGGGACATCTTACAGGAACTGTGCAAGGCGGCTCTAGATTGACAGCAATAGACTTGGTGCACAACTGCCTTTGTTAAATGGTGCCAGCAACTGGAAAGCTAAGAGATCCCAGCAGTACCATGCATTTCTATCACCAGTGACATGGAAGATAACACAAGTGGACCATCATAGAGATCTGGTGCATAGCTAATGAGGTGAGCTGCGGAGAATAATGTGAGAAAGCTTGATAGAGCTCATGGAGTGAATGCCTTCAGGAAATTCGCCACAGGTTACGCTGGGTCAATTCCTTTTAAAGTTTAGTCCGTATTCTCCTTGAAATTGCATTTTTTAAATGGGTTGTGTTCCAAACTACACAAGCAATGAACTGACAATTTGTATAAATGTAAAATTAACTCTTATTCTCGACACACCTATTTCTGAAATGCAATTGTTTGAGTTGAACTTCTAACTAGTTTCTATGATTTTAAGATAAAAATGTACGTCCCACCTCAGAATGACTTTTAAGGTACTGAACCAGCTCCCTGAAACAATACCTATCAAGGAGAGAGGTTGTTGGGCAGTGGCTAATATCCAGCAGAGAGCATCTTTGCTCTGAAGCAGAGGAAAATACTCCAGTTAGTAACTCTGCTATGATCCTGTTCGCTTGCTTAAGGAGATCTAAAATCTAATTCAAACAAAGTTTGTCTCATACCACTTAACACTGAAGCCTTTTTGTTTCTCTTACATCTCAAGTCATTTGCCATTATTTATTTGGTTAGATCAAATTTCTTCTTGCAATTTCTTTATTTCAATTGTTTCCTTAACTATTCTTTGGATCTTCCTTGTTAAAACTATACTTGTCTTACTCATCCTTACCATATCAGTTCACATCTTACCAGTGGCCTAGTTATAATCATCTTATGATTTTTTTATGTAGTGTCATTGTTGATTGCTTCTGGAATGTGAACTTTTCTGGGTTTCTCCAGGCCCTCATTAATATAGAGGAAGGTCATTGGACTAGTAATCCAATGGTCCAGTTATATTCTAGGGACCCAGGTTTAAATCCTGCCATGACAGGTGGTGGAATTCAAATTCAATTAAAATCAGGAATTAATAGATTGATTGAAACCATTAGGAGAAAGGGAGGACGGAAGATGCTGAAGACCAGAGTCGAAGAGTGTGGTGCTGGAAAAGCACAGCCGGTCAGGCAGCATCTGAGGAGCAGGAGAATCAATGTTTCGAGGATTAGCTCTTCATCAGGAGAGCTTATGCTTAAAATGTCGATTTTCCAGCTCCTCGGCTGTGCTTTTCCAGCACCACATGCTTCAATGATGATTGAAACCATTGTCAGTTGTCAGGAAAATCTCACCTGATTCACTAATGTTCTTTCGGGAAGCAACCTGCTCTCCTGACCTGATTTGGTTTATATTTGATGACAGCAATAAGGTAGACTCTTACTTGGCTTCTGGGCAATTAGAGATGAGTACTAAATGTTATCCTAACTAATTCCTTTAGCTTGCCCAGTGCAATTCACAAGAAGCAACTGGGATAGTCAGACTATTGTTCTAGAAGCCATTCCTAAATGTCTTTTTCCTAAAGCTTTTCCATTTAAATAATCACCTACTGTTCTCTCAAATGCCCCAATTAAACCTGTCTCCACTCCACTTCCAAAGACTGTATTCCAAAGGCAGGCCACTTGTTGTGTGAAAATGATTCTTTTTTTTTCTCTCACTCCCACATTTGCTTCTTTTGCAAAACACCATAAATCTGTAGCTCTGGTTCTCAGTTCTTTAACAAAATGCAAAAGTTTTTCGCTATCTACTCTCTCCAGACTCCTTATTATTTTGAAAACATTTGTTAATGTTTCTTTGGTCTTCACCTCTCCCAGGAAAACAATTCCAATTGTACCAATCTATCCTCGTAACTGAAATTTCTCATCTCTGGATCATTCGAAGAAACATCTTTTGCACTCTCACAATGCATTCACATCCTTCCTGTAGTCTGATGACCAAAACAGTGCACAATACTCCAGTTAAGGTCTAACCAGTGTCTCATTTAAGTTCATCAGTATCCCCCCGCTTTTGCATTCTATAGTCCTATTAATGAAGCCGAGAATACTGTATGCTTTGTTAACAGCTTTCCCAACCTTAATTCCTAAAGCACATACACACCTAGGTCTCTCTGCTCCTGCACATCTTTTAGAATCATACTTTTTGTTTTATACTGTCTTTCTATGTTCTTTGAAGCAAAGTGTTATCCCTTTGCTCTTCGCCACATTGAAATTCATCTGCAATCTAACCGCCCACTGAATCTAACCACCCACGGAATCTAACCACCCACTCAACCAACTTGTCAATGTCTTTTTGAAATTTTATACTATCCTCCTCACAGTTTGCAATTCTTGAAAGATTTGCAATGTCTGGGGAACTCCACTACAAACCTTGCTGCAACCCAAGCAATACATTAATAACTAACCTTGTTGTCAATTCCTATTCTTTTCTCTTACTCTCTGGACACTGTCTCCATCTATTTATCTCACTCCCCCACTCCATTCACTGCATCATTACCTTCATTTCCTAACTGTTTTCAGTTCTGACGAAGGGTCACTGGACTTAAAACATTAACTCTGTTACATTCTCTGCAGATGCAGCCAGACCTGCTGGGTTTCTCCAGCACTTTTGTTTCAAATTTCCAGAAACTGCAGTCATTTGTTTTATTATCACAATAACCCTTCCTATCTTCTTACTATCACTCTGCCATTTTTGTATCCAAAGTGCTACTACTGCAACTTTGTGCACAGGTCTGTTATATGGCACTGTATGGAATGGCATTTGAAAGTCTGAGGTACCATAGTAACAGCCTTTTTTTCCCCATCAATTCTCGGTTATCTCTTGAAAAAGCTCCAGAAAATTAGATTGACTTGATTTTCCCTTAACAAATCCATGTTGATGCTTTAGAATTAACCTAAAATTTTCTGCTTGATGTCTAATTCTATCATGAAGAATTATTTCTAAAGGTTTCTGCACAAATGAAGTTAAATTGGTCTGTTATTGCTGGGTCTATCTTCATAACCTTTTCTGAACAATGGCATTGTAGTGATTGCAATGAAGACAGCCAACTGCACCTCATAGAATATGAGTTCCCTGAATGGTTAATCTTGTCCAATCAGTGATCCTGGCTGACTGATAAATGGAGGAGTGTCAAAGGTGCTGGCACTCTGATAGTTGACTCTCAAGAGGTAGTACCAGTGTCAAAGACTGTTTAGGTAAAAATAAAGGGTGACTTGGTGACAGGATACTGGCCTCTGTGGGGTTATTAGAGGCTTTTTTTTATTGTAAGATTATGGACAGTGCCTCTGCAATTTCTACTCCCACTTCCTTCCATATCATCTGATCCGGACCTAGTGGCTCATCACTGTTAAATGTTAACTGCTTATTCATTATCTCTTCCTTATCAATTTTGAATGCTTCTAATGATTAATTCCCTCTTCTATCATTTGCACCATATTTACCTTGTAGGAGAAGACTCTTGCCTCCATGTGCAAATGCCTTTTTCTATCTCTAATCAGCACCACTGCCTTTTACTATTGATATGCTTATGAAAGCTTTGGGATTCAATTTTATGTTGTCGACCAGTATTTTCTCATAACCCCTGTTTGCTTCTTTTCTTTGTCTTTTCACCTCCCTTCTGAACCATCTGTATTCATGTTAGTTCTCAACTGTATTTACTACCTTGACATCTATCATAAGCTCACTGCTTCTTCTTTAACTTATTTTCTCTCTACTTTGCATCCAGGGAGCTCTGGATTTTATTTTTTTTATCCTATTCTCTTGAAGGAATATACTTTGAGTGCACCTGAACTATCTCCTCCTTGAAGGTATCCTTTTGTTCAGCTGTTTCTTTTTTCTACCAACCTTCAGTCTACCAACTCCACCCTTGACCCATTGATGTTGACTTCTCAGCAGTTGACTATTCTTATGCTGGATTTTTTTGGTGCATGGCATCATTAGCCAGGCCAGCATTGATTGCTTCCCTAATAGGGTAATTAAGAGTCAACCACTTTGCTGTGGGTCTGGAGTCACAAGTAGGCCAGATCCAGATAAAGATGGCAATTTCCTTCCTTAAAGCACATTAGAGAAGCAAATGTTTTTGTTTTGTCAACAACTGACAAAGATTTAATGGTCATAATTTGATTTTTAATTTACATTGTTATTGAATTCAAAATCTGCTCTTTGTCATTGCAGGATTTGAACCTGGGCTCCCAGGACATCACCTGAGTCTTTAAATGAATAGTTGAATGATAATACCATGAGGCCAGAGCTTGCCATTCAATTGGATTGACCAATGTCATTTTCTATCATCATCCTAAAATGTATGATATAATGATCACTGTCTCTATATATTTATCAATTTGGCCTAACCCAGGTTCAAGAACCAGATCTAGCAGTGCATCCTTTTATTTGTTGTAGCAAATACTGCATTGGAAGTTCTCCTGAATGCAATCTAGGAATATTTGCTTTTCACTGTAGCTTGTACTAACACTATCTCAGTCTATATGCAGGTAAGTAACATTTCCCATTATGAAAACTCAATCATGTTTATACCTCTCTATACACTACATCCTACTCATTGCTTGGTGTCTATAGGTTACATTCAGCAATGTACTTGCAGTCTTCTTATTCTTCACCTGTGGCTAAATTTATTCTGTCCTTGAACCCTCTGACATATTCTCTTTCTCCTGTCCTATAATGGTCTGCTGAACCAACAATACTCCTCCCTCTTTCTTTCCTTTCCCATCTTTTCTGAACACCTTGGAACCAGAAATATTTAATAGTCTTCCTTCAATGTGGTCTCCATTATCACCATAATTTCATAATCCCACAAGACAATCTGTGTCTCTAACTCTCCATCACATAGATACACAGTAAATCTAATCTAAACTTTGTTACTTGCTCCCTAACTCCAACTCCCCTTATTAACTTAGACAATAGACAATAGACAATAGACAATAGATGCAGGAGTAGGCCATTCTGCCCTTCGAGCCTGCACCGCCATTCAATATGATCATGGCTGATCATTCCTAATCAGTATCCTGTTCCAGCCTTATCTCCATACCCCTTGACTCCACTATCTTTAAGAGCTCTATCCAATTCTTTCTTAAAAGAATCCAGAGACTGGGCCTCCACTGCCCTCTGGGGCAGAGCATTCCACACAGCCACCACTCTCTGGGTGAAGTAGTTTCTCCTCATCTCTGTCCTAAATGGTCTACCCCGTATTTTTAAGTTGTGTCCTCTGGTTCGGCACTCCCCCATCAACGGAAATATGTTCCCTCCTGCCAGAGTGTCCAGTCCTTTCATAAGCCTATACGTTTCAATCAGATCCCCTCTCAGTCTTCTAAACTCAAGGGTATACAAGCCCAGTCGCTTCAGTCTTTCCGTGTAAGGCAATCCTGCCATTCCAGGAATTGACCTCGTGAACCTACGCTGCACTCCCTCAATAGCCAGAATGTCTTTCCTCAAATTTGGAGACCAGAATTGTACACAGTACTCCAGGTGTGGTCTCACCAGGGCCCTGTACAGCTGCAGAAGCACCTCTTTGCTTCTATACTCAATTCCTCTTGTTATGAAGGCCAGCATGCTATTAGCCTTCTTCACGACCTGCTGTACCTGCATGCTTGCCTTCATTGACTGGTGGACAAGAACACCCAGATCTCTCTGAACAGCCCCTTTACCTAATTTGGTACCATTGAGGTAGTAATCTGCCTTCCTGTTCTTGCCACCAAAGTGGATAACCAGACATTTATCCACATTAAACTGCATCTGCCATGCATCTGCCCACTCACCTAACTTGTCCAGGTCACCCTGTAATCCCCTAACATCCTCATCACATTTCACCCTACCACCTAGCTTTGTGTCATCAGCAAATTTGCTAATGTTATTGCTGATACCATCTTCTATATCATTTACATACTATTCACTATTCCAGTGCTATCTGCCTCTCTCAGAATCTTGTGTAACCTGCTATTACATAATTTATAACTTTATTTACTTTGACTTATTTTAACTTTAGCTAAAAACTGGGCATTTTTTTAAAAACAAATGCCAACAATTTTAATGCGCACCAACCATTTGACAGATTGAGTTGCAATTTCTTTAATGAATGCAACAACGCCAGCATTTACATCAATATCTACTCCAATCATTTCAATGAGTGAACATGTGGACATAATTTATTGATACCAAAATGTAAGAGCCTAGCCAAACGCCACCTATAATTTGAGAAAGCATTGTGGGTTATTATCTTCCGTTATGAAATGTCATTGTTGCAAAACATCTCATCTGTGGTGCAGCATGTCTTCGCGCATTGTGAACAGTGAGACACAGAATGGGAAGGCCGTATCATCCATTTAGTCTTTCTGAGTTGTTGGAGGGGTTGAGGGGCGACCTGGGATCCAGGGATCTGAATGACTATGGCTACTTTGAGGCTGACAGTATCTTAGTTAACTGTAGTGCAGGCTTATGGAAAAAGAAGTTTATTGAAAATGAAGAAAACTGTTCCTAAACCTTATGAATCTCAGCTCAAATAATATCATTTGACATTGAACACCTAAAGGTTTGAGTGTAAATGTATTCTTAAGTATTTTGATAGAAACACAGAGGCCCACGGATATAAATGAGTGATGGAAGGTTTTGGTGGGCCCATCACAGAAATCACACAAGCGATCAAGAAAATTTCAATGTCATGATGCTTCAACTTGCAACATTCATATTTGAGCTGTCTTTGAAACGCAATGTAACTCTACTGTTCTGCTACAACTAAGCCAAAATATTTCAGAAAATTCAAGGCTTCGATAAACATGTTGACTGGTAATGACAGGTAAACTGCTGAGTGTGAGGAAGTGTTGTTACAGGCAATGATATCAGCATTAATCTTCGTGCTCTACCACAGCAGAGCAATATTCCTGACATAGTCGGAAACCAATATTTTTTCTCTTCTTGTCATTTGATAGTGCAGAAATTTGCAGAAGGCACATGTTGTTGATTATCTTTTATCTTGCTCTCATGAGGCCAAAACACAAGAAAAATCAATATAGAGAGAAAACAGCAGGTGGCGCTAGCTGTTTCATGCTTCACTATGTTAAACAATAAATCTCTGACAGGATGCTGAAGTCGAGCTAAAAAATGCATTTTGTAACAAACAAATCAGTAAAGTTATAAATCATTTAATGCCAACGTGCTACTCGATATGTAGGCCCAAGCAGAAAATCTCTCTTTAAGGGCTTGCAACAGGCAAAATATCCACCATATTTAACCAGTTGTCTTTTTGCAAAACTCAAAACATAGTACACTACACTTGATGTGATTCCAGGTTTGATAAATAATCCAGAGTGTGCTAAGAATTACACTGACAACCAATTTAGAATTGTCAGTTAGGCTTTCAGAATGACACATTACTGCACAGAAGATAAGTGCATAACTACACGATAAAATAAAACTAGATTGTTTACAGGAAGAAAGAATATAAACTATATATTGCTTCAATTCAATAAAACAGATAACAGAGACTGTCTGTCACATTCCTTATGGTAAAGACGTGACCAATTAGTTCATGTTGAAGCTGCCTGGTTTAGAATTTAAACAAAGGTTGACAGTTAACTGTCAGTCTTTAGCTAACTGATGCATTCTCATGGCAATGTCTTTAGCAACCACTTGCCATTAATTAATAATTGTTTTTTCAACAGTATTAATGTTTCACTTTACATCTTAGTTTATTTGATCTTCTTAGTAAGGCCAGAATGAAAAGCTTTGACAAAAGTCCCTTTTCTTCAGAAAGACTCAACATTTGTCTTTGGTTATGAATTTATTTTGATTGAACCATCATGTAAAAAATGTTTGAGTAATACGACATTTTAAAACTACCTTGTTCATAGCTTTGCTATTGGCATACATTTTATGAAGTCTAGCTAATACCCCATGCAGCTATTTGAAGACTGGTTAACTGTGATGCTACATTGACACTTGATTACACTGATGATTATGAGCCAATCCACAAATCCCTTCCCTCAAAACCTCGAATGACTGTGAAGGATAGAGGTAGGGAGAGTGATAGGAAACTGAACATTCATGGGAGACAGAGAAATTGTAGAAGGCCTCTTCAGGACAAAAAGTGTGGTGTTGGTAAGAAACAAGTGTGCTTTAACTGCAAAGATAGGACATACTTGGGACAATTGCTGGAAGCTCCAGAAAAAAAACTATGGGATTTATAAGGGGATATGTAACTTCTACAGAGAATGGGTGTTAGTTAGAGAATAGGAGACCAGGCCAAATTCAGACTGCTGCTGCAAATTCTTGTAAAAGCATTTTTGAGGCTATAGATGAGGTTAAAAAGAAATCCTTGAGAGTTATCAGGATTTTATTTCAAAAGGGATAGTAGCCACATTTTCCATAGGTGCTGCAAGCAAGCCAGTACTGCTACTGAGGGACACTGGGCCAACTGGACCCTACTGGTAGAAAAAAAAGACAGTGCCTTCTCTTCAAGGAGTGCAGTAAATGCCAAGGTGCTGGGAAAAGGGATTGAGGAAGGATCCCCTGGAATGGGGAATGCAAACTTGTATCAGGGGCAGTGGCCATGGAGTCATTCACACTATGCCTGTGGAGGGGATCAACCTGTTTCTTGGCAATGACCTGTTGTGATCAATTGTAATGGCATTCCCTGTGGTTTCCTGGAAGTCCGTTGAGAACAGACATTTTCCCCAACACTAATCATGCACTCGATGGCCAGAGAGGCTCAGGCAGTGGAGACTGAGGTACTATTGCAAACAAAAGTCCCTTTGTCAGGCTATCTGAAACCTTTTTGCAGAATCTAGAAGACATCTAGGAAGTAATGAGTAGAATTTTGTTGGTCCAAAAGGCAACTTCTATAATCCTTGCCCAGAAAAGCTGGTCAACTTCTGAAAGAGATAAAATACATATTGGAGAATCAATTAATAGTGCCTAGCAGCAACAGTTAGATCTTCCCAACTGTGTTTGATCTCAAGCTGAACAGCTTCACGAAACTCTTCATTGTTTGCTGACACATTAGAGTTAACCTTAGCCTGATAGCCCAGTCAGAAGACTATATAGATTGTATAGGTAATGTTGCCTACATTACCAAGATATAGTTACTCAGGAGGTACTGGCAGGTTCCCTTGACTGCCTATACAAAGGAAATCTCCATTTTCATATTGTCAGGCAAGCTATGCCAGTTTCAAGTCAAGCCACTGGGACATTGAAATTCCTCAGCCACCTTTCAAAGGTGGATGAGCTAGATTGTGGCAGTCATATTGAATTGTACAGTGTGCCTAGAAGACCTCCTAATGTATGACATGAGCAACTGGAAGCCCAATTCCAGAAACAAACTGGTTTGCTCACTAAGCGCTGAGGCCTAATTAACCTATTGACGACACGCAATGGATCAAAGATGAGCCTAGGGCTGCAAAGGTGCAACCTGTAGTACAATTCCTCATTTGCACAACAAAATGGAAAACAATGAGGTTCTTTGGAATGTGAGGGTGTTACCAATAGTTCACCCTAAACCTCATCATAGTTGCTACACGGCTGACAGACCTACTGCAGAAAAAAAAAGATGATATGGATTGAGAAATACCAATTTTTGTTTTTGAAAATCTGAATGCCATTTTAGGAGCGAGCCTGGGCTTGCAGATCCAAGCTTTAAACCAGCATTTAAAGAAACTATCCATGTGAGTGATATCAAGCTTCTCTACCAGGAAGAGCAATCTGATAGAGAGATCAATCTGGTGCCTCTCCAAAAACTGAGCAAACATCAGAGACGGTATTTCACATTAGAGAAGGAAACCCATACTTTACTAATGACTGTCAAACGCTTTGAGATATAAATCTGAAATGGGTGCAGAGAAACCCACAATCTATATTGGCAAAATTCCCTTAACCTTTGTGGAAACGATTAAGACCCAGAACGCAAGTTATGGTGTTGGAGTTTGCTCTTTCAACTGTGCCACTTCAAAAATCACCCACACTGCCATGAACTCAAATGTGATTACATCCAAGCACCAATTGCCCTATCCACCCTGTCCACTAATGATTTATTTCAAATACTTACCGAACTACCCTACCATATAAACCATTCACTAACATTCACCCATTCTCTAACATCCAGACTGGATGTTCAAACATATTGTATGGCAGCTAAAGCTGTATGAAGTGTCATATCTCAGCTGACTCTACTGTGACATAATGAAGTTGCCCAAGGGACATCGCTCACTGCATTTCTGGGCAGGCATGTTCCAAAGACTCTCATAGAATCATAGAATTCCTACAGTGTGGAAGCCAGCCATTTGGTACATTGAGTCCACACCAACTTTCCGAAGAGCATCTCACCCAGCCCTACCTCCCCTAACCTATAATCCTGCAATTTCCATGGCTAGTCCACCTAGCCTGCACATCCCTGGACACCATGGACAATTTAGCATGGCCAATTCACCTAACCTGTGCATATTTGGACTGTGGGAGGAAACCCAAGCAGGCACAGGGAGAATGTGCAAATTCCACACAGACAGTTACCTGAGGATAGAGTCAAACCCAGGTTCCTAATGCTGGCAGGCAGCAGTACTAACCACTGCTGACACTCGTTGAATTAAGGAACAATATCATGTTCAAGTGGAACACCAATTCAACACTGGCCTTGGTCCATGTCCTCAATTGAAAATTTTTCTACTTATTCTAAGTATACATAAATTGTTCAGATGAAAGGATTTAAATCATGTTGAATACGAAAGGCCATGTACTGATGAGATATTGAATAAAGTCTAAATGTCTATTAGAATGTTCTGAAAAGGATTATTTACTACATACTACAGGATGTAGTTTTTCTGAAACAGGATGTAGCATGTTGCATAGACAGTGACTTTGCCCTGATCTGCAGTTTGTAACTGCCCAGAAGCTAAACTGATCTCCAAATTAAATGGCACGTACAATAGGAATTGGTGATGTATATGAAGTACTGGAGCATTAACAGGAGAAAAATAACTTCAACAATGCACTGACTATTAAAGGAAGAAACATGTAAACCAAGACTTGATGACCTTAAACCCTATGGGTTCCAGACCACATAATATAATTTCTTTCCCTAATAAGATGCCTAGAAATTGTTAAATGTAATGTATTCTTTTGTCTAAAACAAGTAAATAACTCTCAGGTCAAGTTAAAAATCTAAATTATTTCATCGCAAAAAGTGCTTGTGTTTGTCTTTTTTTGTCAACTCACTTTTGTTTAAGGGGAGGAAGCTTTTGATGTTGCTTAGTTGTCATTATGAATGTTAAAAGCAGTGATTTCAATGAATGAATCTGTCTCTGAGTTGATCCAAACACAAATACCCAATGACGAACACCATACAACGTTTAGGGGTTAAATAAACACTTGGCTAACCCTCTTAATAATTCCCTCCCCTCTATTCATCTAGTCATACACTTATTTTATCAGTAACTTTCTAATGTAAATAACACCCACATTAAACCTACATGGTAATGACAATCACATGGGCATTCGCTTATGTTCATGACTGTATATGATGTCACAAGCACCCACTTGCTTATTAATGGTTTTTCACTCCCATTTGTATAAATGCAGACACATACACACATCAACAAAAATCTCACATAGCCTTTATTTGAACGTAAACTTAATTTCTTTACATGGAAAAGATGCTTTCAAGTGAAACACTGGAAGCTACTCATGATTGCATATATAGAAATTGTGTTCGAAAAGAAAATCAAGTGTTGGAGCAAAAGAATGAAAAGACACATTTAAATCAGAAATTAGATTATAAATAAATTGGAGGATAATAGTACTATAAATTAGCAAAATGTCAATTGTCTCCTTCAACAGACTCTGCATAGTATAAAAGCCACAGTCTGCCAAAGATAGTATATGTCACATGCAGCATGAGTCTGCGTGGTGTGAGTTGCTTTTAAAAAATTCAATAATATAACAGAAAATACAAAACTATGTTGGTTAATTTAGGAAGCCCATAACTGAATTTGATCTGATTTCTGATAGAAGAGCTTGATTTGAATTAGCATTTCATTTATATAGCATCTGAGCTGACAATTTCCTCCACAAAAAACTGAAATAATTAATGAAATTATCCCTCTAATTTAATATGAAAATCTTTATAACAAGCAACAACTGCTTTGTATTAATATGATATATTTTTGTTGGAAGTCCTCTCTGTGATAATTATAAAATTATTTATATATCACTTGAAAAAGCTAAGGGAAAAAAAAATGCTGGTTTCAAATGATTAAGGAACAAGTTCAATTATAGATCCTCAGCAGAAACAGGACAATGTAAGCAGCATGCTAATTTGGAATTGGAAAGAATAACAGACAGATTTGGGTAATTATAATAGCAGGTCCTTGTTGGCGTGACATTTGCTTACTTCCCATCCATAATGGCCAAGAACACAGAGGGGTATATGTGGTGTCCTTTTGGTAATTGTCCCATGAAAGACTGTGTTCCCTGTGGATGTAACATTTAAAGCACAGCCTATTTCAGAGTTAAATTGTTTTCTGAAATGCATGCAAAGTTCATTGCAAGGTTTCTAATATGTCACTCAAGCCAGTTTGATCGTCATGGAAGAAAAGTTCAAAGGATATTGACAAGAACTGAAGGGATAGGCGTTGCAAGACAGAAAGTTGGAGAAGATAGAATGACAGAATCTCAATACTAGACAGAACTTTCTTTAGCTGCATGGGTGAAAACTGAGTTCAAAGCATTTATTCCATGCTATTGGAAGAAACTCGGGAGGTAATTCTAGTAATTAGGCAGCTAAAATTCAAAACTCAGAAGAAGGCCTTGGGAGTTGAGAAAGTGTAGCGGTACTGAGAAGCATGAGATACTTAAAGGAATCCTGCGAGCACTGATACTTCAGTGTAACTCAGAGGTTGGCATTTGGAAACCCAAACCAATATTTGTTCTATGCAATTGAGAAAGATTAGAGGGCATTTTGTTTAGCTTGGTCAAGTTAAATGTAAGCGGCACGGTGGCACAGTGGTTAGCACTGCTGCCTCACAGCGCCTGAGACCCGGGTTCTATTCCCGCCTCAGGCGACTGACTGTGTGGAGTTTGCACGTTCTCCCCGTGTCTGCGTGGGTTTCCTCCGGGTGCTCCGGTTTCCTCCCACAGTCCAAAGATGTGCAGGCCAGGTGAATTGGCCATGCTAAATTGCCCATAGTGTTAGGTAAGGAGTAAATGTAGATGTAGGGGTATGGGTGGGTTACGCTTCGGCGGGGCGGTGTGGACTTGTTGGGCCGAAGGGCCTGTTTCCACACTGTAAGTAATCTAATCTAATCTTAACTGTCAGTGAAAAAATGTCTGCGAATAAGTCCTGGAGTGTAATTTTCAGAGGCTAAGAGATAATCAATGCAGGAGACAAGTGAGATCAACCAGCACAAGAGCTGTTGTTGTGGCAGCTCAAATGGAGTGGGCTTGGGAGTGAGTTCCAAAGCCACATCAGCAAAAGTGAAGAACTGTAACTCCTTGTATTGCTTGGAGGACAGTTACTGAGAAGTCTGTGGGATCTGTCCTGCTTACATTTGTTATGTAATGTGCAGTGTGGGGGGATTTAATCAATGTAACTGTATACTAATTCTGGATGTTAGTCATATTCTTGTTCTACCATTGACTAGTAAAGTTTATTGCTGGTTGTACACCTTTGGCATTATTCTCTTTGTAAGTCCACTGGATCTCATCTTTAACCTTCTTTGAAATACTGGCTCAGATAATACAATGAGTGACACTCATGGTTAAATTTCCACTCCACTTATACTTTTAAAGTCAGTAATGAGCTCTACATTTCTAGATGTGAATTCCCATCTTGACACCTCCAGAAGTATGGGCTGTATTTGAAATCAAGGAGGAGTGAAAGAAAATACTCCCTGTTGCAGCAGTGGGCCTTGCTCTGTGGTTTAAATGTCCAGAAGCACAACCAGACAGCAGCTTCTATGAAAGGTCATATATGAAAGGTAACTGTGGAATTATGGTGGCAGCTGTTTAAAGGATTAGAATGACAGGTTGCTAAGATGTCAGGTGGGTAGGGTGCCAGGGAAGTGGAGTTGTATATGAGGAATGGAGTGCTTTCAGTAGCTCAGTGGGGGTGGACGTGTCAGCAGTGGCAGTGAGGGGCATTGAGAATGTTGGGTTCTGCATAGAAAACACTGCATGGGCTGACTGAAATGAGCAGTGTCAGATCCCGCAGCTAATGGGAGGTGGGAAGTTTGGGGCCAGAGCCAGTTGTCAGAGTAGGTGATTAAACACTTTGGGGAGAAATAGGCACTGTAGGGCTGATTGGGCAGGGGACTGTTGGGACTGGCAGCGAATGGGGTAGGCAATGCCGGGATAATAATGGGATAGTATTTGGTTGTGGGGGTGAGTTTGGTGAACGTCAGATGGTGGAGGGGTTGCAAACGTGTTTGTTTGGGTGGCTCTAGGTGGGTGGCGATTTCCATGGGCCTCATAGATATAAGAGGTAGGGAAAGGATTTGTGGTAAGTTGGAGGTCAGCTCAATAGTTAAGCAAGAGCTAGAGTAGGTTTTAATGATCAAACACTTCTAGGATAATTATTAACTGAAGAAAAATGGAGCCCTCTGAAGTCTCTGACATCAAGGATTATTTTGGAAGCTTCCAAACACAGATGAATTGCCCAACGGGATCTTCAATTTCCCAAGCAATTCCCACAGAACCTGATACATCTGGGATTCTTCAAGATCCCAACATACAACTTCACTCTGCTCTGCTTCAAAGATAAGTCTTTGTCCATATGCTTATCCTAATTAAATCTCTCTACAGACTGTTAAACTGACCACCTGCTTTACTATATAGGAAAGAGATTAAAACAATAAATTCGGGATACTCCAGTCCTGTTTGCTACTTGTTGCAAAGTTGGTGTGTGTAAATGTGTAAAATAGTCAGTTTAAAAGATGGTGCTTTTTCGGTGTGTAGAGTTAACAGGGATGTCTGAACCACAGTTTAAAGTATGGATGCACAGAGATCACCTGAATTGAAACATTTTGTATCGAACAGCCAAGCAGCATTTTTACCAAAAGTGGATTGTATATAATGGATGGAGTGCTTTCGGTAGCTCAGTGGAGGTGAATGTGTCAGCTGTAGCAGTGAGGGGCATTGAGAATTTTGGGTTTTGCGTAGAGAACACTGCATAGGCTGGCTGGAATGAGCAGTGTCAGATCCAGCATCCAGTTTCCAAAAGGAACATGATCTTTACCAAAACAACAAATATTTTTTTTCTAAAAGTTAGCCAATCAATTTAAATCAAGCCCTTAGATATTAAAAACTAATTAAATTTAAATCTGATAGTTTTGACTCCCTAAGAACAGTCTGATTGTAAAGAAAGTAATAAGTTACCAAGGGTATAAAAGATTAGGACATTTGGAAAATCAGAGAGAGCAAACTGCCATCTGAACAGATAACAACTTTCAGCTCTCAGTGAAAGCACCATCTAATTAATAAAGGTACCAATGCACTCTTAGCTAATATCCAGATAGCAGAATTCACAGTGACAACATTCCTGACAGAAGAACTGATACAGAATGTGACAGGGAGACGCATGCCTGACACAAGAATTCCAAGGAGAAAGGTGTTCTTGAAAGGAGTGGAGATGGCGAGGACCATTCCAAAAGACATATCCGAGCTGTAATTTTGAGAGACTAAATATAAGTGGGACCATTAGGATTTTGTTTTCCTAGGGAATAGTTAGTAGTTAGAGGGAAATTGTTTGGTTTGTTAGTAGTTCTCTTAATTTGTTCACTGTTGGAATTAGATAAATAAATTACTTGTTGATTATAGAGTGAGTGAAAGGATTTCATTTGATTTAACCACTCCTTTAGAACCGATTGGAGGGTCAGAGGTAGATTGTACCACTTTTCATACACTTTTTAAAAGATTATGAGGCAAGGCGAGTGCAGCTGGGTGTTTCGGTTTTAGTTATCAGAGGGGGGTCAAACTCCACTTCAAAACATACTAAATATACAAATAAGAGATGTGAGTGATTGAAGACATAGTTGGAAAGCTGGTGTGGAAGGTGGGTGTCAGATTTCTGGAGCACTGGGATCAGTTTTGCAGAATGCAAAAACAGTACGAGTTGAATTATCCACACCTGAACAGGACTAGGATAAATATCCTTGTAGAGAGATTTGTTTGTGCTACTGGGGAGATTTAAAGCAGATTTTCAGAGGGGTGAGGGCAAATCAGAGCAGGGATAGGAAGCCAGAAACTAAACAACTGTTGTTGTTTTTTTAAAAAAGTAGAGCACAGAAAATTCAGTACTTGGCTTAAAGAGGAGCATGAATGACAGCTCAACATCACTGGCATATAGAGTTTTCATGAAGATTAGAGAAAGGCATAGAACATCTGAATTGTAATATTATTGGTTCAAGAAACCATCAAAGTTGCGAGGAGGGAATATGTATGAAAAGTAACATCAAATGAAGCCTTATGAGTGAAGCTCAGAAACAAAAAAAGGGCAGCCATTCAAAGTGTGTGCTTTAGACCCCTCACCATCCCACCAAAAAGTGAGAGAGAATTGGAGAAGGAAATATGTAGACATATTTGAGTGCAAAATAGACACGGCAATAATATTTGGATATTTCAATGACTAGAATACAAATTCCAGAATGGAAAGGCCATACAATTTTTGAACTGCATTCAAGAGATTTTCTTTAGCTAGCACATGACAAATCCAACCATAGATGGCACAATTCTCTTTTTCTCAGTCTTGAGAAATGAAGCTGGGCAGGTAAGTAAAGTAGCAATGGATAGCTATTATGAATGTAGTGATTGTTATGCAGTTAGATTTAGCATCTTTATGGAAAGTGACAAAGATAAATCAGAAATAAAAGTTCTAAATTAGGAAGGCAAATTACAAAATGGAGAGATAATTTGGAAAAAAAAACAAAGTAGCTTGATTGAAAGAAGTCAGTGGCAAGTCAGTGAGAGGCATACAATGGGCAAATGTAGATGTGTCCCCACAAAGTAAAAGGTTGGTACTAGACTGATATAGTCTCCTGGTTATCCCGAGGATACAAGATGAGATAAAGTGGAAAAAAATAGAGCTTATGACAATTTCAAAACAAATACTTCAGAAAGCTTAGAGTATAGAAATATAGGACTTAAGTGACAAAAGTATGAAGTGTTTAGAAAACAAAGAGGACACAATAAAATATTGACCAGTAAAACTTAAGGAAAATCTGAAGATCTTACATCTGTATATTTAAGAGCTTGGTGGTGATTAAAGAAAAAGTGTTGAGCCTTTCAGACATGTACAGAGTGACTTGTGCATACATGCAGAAGGGGTGGGCAGGATTCTAAATGAGTATTTTGTCTGTCTTTATGAAGAAGGATGATGCAGACATGATTTAAAGTGGAGGAGTGTGAAACATTTGATAAAATAGGCTTAATGAAAAGGAAGGTGTTGCAGGAACTGACTTTCTCCAAGGTGGATAATTTACCAGAGCTGGATTTATCATTTCCCAAGCTGTTAATGGAAGCCAGTGAGTAAATGGTGGATACTCTGAGGATAATTTTCCAATATTTCCAAGTTGTTCCAATACAGCTATAACACTGGCATCTACCCGACAATGTATAAAATTGCCCAGGTATGTCCCGTACACAATAGAAGCAGGACAAATCCAACCCAGCTAATTACCCATCAGTCTACTCTCGATTATCAGTAAATTCATGGGAAGGTGTCATCAAAGGTGCTGTCATGCTGCACTTGCTCAGCAATAACTTGCTCACTGATGCTCAGTTTGGGTTCCGCTAAGGCCACTCAGCTCCTAATGTCATTACAGCCTGGATTAAAACATGGACAAAAAAGGCAAATTCCAGAGGTGAGGTGAGAGTGACAACACTTGACACCAAGGATACATGTTACAGCTGTATAAGAAATTGTAAGGGCATATTTGGATTATTGTGTACAATTCTGGTCACCCTGCTATAGGAAAGATATTATTAAACTGGAAAGAGTGCAATAAAAGATTTACAAAGATATTACAAAGATATTGCAATCATGTGAGAAAGCTTGTGCTGAGCTCTACTGAGAATATGTATTTGCACTTGACCAGAGAACTATTATCAAGAGTTAAGACACAAAAATTGCAGCAGCACATTTTGTGTGGAACTTCAATATAAAACTTGCCCCTGATCACTGTGAATTATAAACTGTATCTTAACATGTGCAAACAAAGGAGAGAATGTAGTGACGATAAAAGTTATTGTACATAATGAAGTCACTCCTTCAGCAATCAGCAGACCCACTATTATGGACTTTTGGTCAACTTGCTTGATGAAGATATGTTTAATTTTGCAATTTAGATTATTTCAAATGTCTCAATACACTTTCCCATGGGAGTCATGTGGAAGTTTATTAATAAGCACCTTTTAAAAATTAACTGGATCGATGACATTTCTGCACAACCAGTATGACTGCATATTCTGCATAGCACGTCAATAATTACCTCCGGATGATTCAACATTGTTCCAAACTGGGTATCATTTAACCTCATTTTCTCACCAATTCTCATCTGTGAACTTCCACCATTTCTGATGAAATGGTAATTTCTGATTAACGCTGGCATTAATGAAGAGGTGGAGAGGGGATTGAAAAGAATAACTGCAGCTGGGAAATGTGAAACTGCCAGGATTGAGGGGGTTATTTTGAACTTAATGGCTTGACCTTCGAGAAATAACTTTACTCCGTTTCTTGGCCTGGTGAAAATTAGCTTTTTTTGAGGGGGTGGGATTGCATCCAAATAAACAAGGAAATTTGGAAGCATTGTGTGGATATAAGCATGGGAAGGGAGAGATTGTTCTTTGGGATAGGGTGGGGGAAGATATTGGTTAGAGAGAGGTTCTGAGGCAACAGCTTCAGAAGGTTTGTTTAAGGTGCCTGGGAGTAAGTAATTTTTCACCTACTTGGCCCACAGCAACGTTGGAAAAGTATTCACCTTCAAGTTCTTCCATCATCCTTTAGCTGCCAAATCTTTCAAGCCCTCAAACAGACTATCACATTGTTTCATTCAAACAGTTTAAAAAACTATATAAATTTCAAGTAGTATGATCACTCACTACCTTCTTAAAAATAAGTGTCTCAGATATCCCCAAATCAGCTGCCATTAAATCAAAAGTGCCAGCTTATTTCAGGTGCCTTTGACCTTTTGCATCCTCATAAAATTAGCAGAAAACTTCCTTAGTTCATGTCAGGTGGCAAAAATCACAATTTTCAATATCCCTTGGACTGGGATTTGCTCAGTAATGTACCAGTCCTAATGTGTAACCAGAACTGTGCATGACTTCCAGTCACCATTTTCTCCCATTTCCCATGCAAGTATAATTAAAATTTCAAGTTCCAGCACGGTCCATGGAAAAACCACATTTAATTCAATGGTGGGAAAATGTTTCATGTCCTATAGGCACCTTTTGATTTCAGTGTAGGTTAGATGAGCTTCAGATTGGTATGACAGGTCGGCGCAACATCGAGGGTCGAAGGGCCTGTACTGCACTGTAATGTTCTATGTTCTATGTTCTTACTACCCCTAGCACAACCAGGAATGCCAGGTCTTTTCCACTTCCCTGACCTTCTTCTTTGTCCTCCTCTTGAGCAATCTTCCACTTCATGACCTGACCCCACTCCACAAACCTCCCCTCACCTTTTCTTGCCCCAAGCATCCACACAAGTTGCCATTCTTCTCTGCCATTCCATTATACAATAGAGCTTAAATGAGAAGAGCTACTAACTTTACTCGCAACCACACAAAGCCAAATTGGTGCAGGCTCCCATTAAATGATCATGAGTAAGATTCCTCAGCACTGCTGACTTTAGCCTGAAGGAAGATTTTTTTTCAAAGCTGTATCCCACTAAGAATTTCCATGGCACGCAACCCCATTGCATGGTATGTAATTCCATCGCATGTGGGAAAGTACTACAGGATGTGTGAAAGCCCACAGTTTGTACACATCATTATGCGATACCTTCATAGGCCTTTCTTTGTATTAATACACTAACTATATGGGGTCTATATCAATAATTTAGATATGTTCTCTCTCATCCGCTTTTCCATAAAACTCCTTGTGTTATCTTTGTTTTCAATACTGCCTCATCCTTTGCATTTTATTTTCTATCGTATTTGTATTTTATTTTCTATCATATTTGTATTGTTGCACCTGCCACTCAGTGTGCTTTAACTCTTATGTCTATCAAAGAAACTGAGTCGACTCTCAATAATATAAATGATAATATTTATTTATTTAACACAATTAATACTAAAACAACAAAATACACTATAGACCAACAATTTATACTGTAAGTCTAATCAACTATCTTGTGCTTTAACTTAACTCTGGATAATCACATGCCACCACACTGGATCTTGGCCTTGATCTAAGTCCCAATGATAGCTTGGTCATCTCCTCCTGTGGCTCCAGGGGTGTCTTCTCTTCATAAAGGTTGTTTCGAGTTACTGCTGCTGAGAGCGGTGTTGTGGCAATTCTTATACTTAGTAGTTGTTCCAGACCTTTTGGGAGGGTCTCCTGTGTCCTCCAATAGATCGATCAGGGCTCAATCACCCTGATTTTTTGGACTCAACCAGACGTTGACATGCCAATGCCCTTAGACATCCATTCCTGGTGGTGTTGGACACACTCTCTAAATAGGATTGCGAGGTGCTCCTGAGTGTGGCAAACAACTTGATGTTTCCAGTTGTCCTGGGGATGGCATTTAGGTTGTATATTGTATTGTCTGCAGCTGCTGGGTCAATTACATACTATCTGTCCATAGCTGCAGCCTGTCTGGATTCTGCAACAGTTTGTAACACAGTCACTTTGGTCAAGCCTTGTCTCAGTTTCCCAGCATGCCTCATTTATTGTCCATTTTCATAAAGCCATCATTTTGAGTAGCCTGTCCAACCACAGTATTTATGTTTTTATGCCCAATAGTGTTGTATTCTTCACATGATTGAGCAGTGCTAGTCCTCCACTTTTAACTAAAGCACAAATATTTCCACCTCCAAAGGTAGATTTAAATGCATCAAGTCAAAAGCTTGTGGATTTTTACTCCTTTTTAATTATTCAGATTCCAATATGCTGATAATAAAACATTAAAAGATAGTAAAATAGAAAACTTGATGATAAAGGTTGATTACAAATTAACAGGAAGTCACAACTGAGGCACTTCAGAAGTTCAATCTTGATGACCTTGGGTCAGGTAGCACACGCAGGTTAAATGTTGCTGCTTTTTTACTCTAACGGAATGATATGCTTTGAAGTTTCACAGGTCTGCATTGAGTCATAGCAAGGAGTTAGGTAGTGCTTTGTGGATATAGATCGAGAGCATGATAAATCAAAGAAATTTGCACTGTGATATTGGGAATAAGATCGGCATAAATTACTTACATGCAACTCTCTTTAAGTAGCAGAATTGTTCTGACTCTGAAAATTTTAATACCTGCTTAGACAGTCTCTCATTAACGATGACTTGCTTTATCTGCAGGTCAATGGGTTATGAACTGGTCATTAAGTCCAATGTGTGAGCTACAGACTATCAGATGGGATGATAGTGGATGAGTTCAGTGTAGTTTCCGATGTTTGGAATGCACCTATGCATGTTCCCAGTGTAGACCGCTGTGCTTAATGTTTTCCTGAAGAGCTTTCCACATTTTGGTCATTCACGTCAAGGGATCCCTTATGAGTCAGAAGGGGATCTTAAAGTATCGCCAATATTTGCCCAGGAATCAACTGCCACAACCAAATTACAAAGTGAGCAATTGTTTTGTACGTCTGGTGTCAGGCATACAAATGAAATGTCCTATTCTGTAGAGATGGCTTTGACTGATAGGTTTCAATATTGGACATATTGACTTGGGAGAAGAGGCCTGCCTTTCCACCAGGTTTTATTTTCTTCATTTATAGGGGTAGGGTGTCACTGGCTGGGCCAACATTTGCTGCCCATAGCTAGTTGCCACTGAGAAGATGGTTGTGAACTGCCAATGCAAATTATTGTTAAGTAGACCCATTAGGGAGGGAGTTCCAGGAATTTGACTCAGGGATACTGAATGAATATATTTCCAAGTCAGGAGTGGTTTGAGGTTGGGGAGGAGGAGTTTCAGGAGGTGATGTTCTCACGAATCTGCTTCCCTGCCCTTCCAGATACTAATGGTTATGGGTTTGGAAGGTGCTGAAAGCCTTGGTGAATTTCTGCAGTGCATCATGTGTATGAGACTGCTGTTAATGAGAGTTGATGGTGGAGGGAGTGAATGGCACAATCAAGCATTCTACTTTGCCCTGGATGGTGTCATGCTTCTGAAATGTTGTTGGAGCTGCACTCAACCAGGCAAGTGGTGAGTATTCCACCACACTGACATTTGTCTTGCAAATGGTGGTTGAACTTTGGGGAGTTGGGAGTTAAATTTCTTGTAGGATTCCTTGCTTCTGACCTGCTTTTGTAGCCACCATAATCATATGGCTAGTCCAGTCCAATTCTGGTCAATATTAACTCCATTGGCAAAGTTCAACAACTAAACTGTACATTGACCTAACTAGTTTCATTGCACTGAGTTAGTTGGGACCAATTGCTGTTGAAACAATAATTTGTGCAGTATTCTGGAATTCGGAATAAAGTGGTGCTGGAAAAGCACAGCAGTTCAGGCAGCATCCGTTCCGGAATAGAGTGGTGCTGGAAAAGGCCTCACCTTCATCCCCCTCCAACCACGCATCAATGAATTTAATACACGTCGTGACGTTGAACAGTTCTTCCTCCGCCTCTGCCTCCGAGCTTACTTTTACAATCAGGACTCCCGCCCACCTTTTGAGGACCCCTTCGCCCACCTCCAACACACTGCATCCACCTGGACACCCCGTGCTGGCCTGTTACCCGCCCTGAATCTCTTCATTTCCCACTGCCGCTGAGACATTAACCCCCTCAAACTGTCTACCCCCCTCCCTCACTCTAACCTCTCACCCTCACAATGTGCAGCCCTCCACTCCCTCTGCTCCAATCCCGACCTCACCATCAAGCCAGCAGATAAAGGGTGGTTTGGCTCACTGACCTCTACACCGCTGAAGCCAGGCGCCAACTCAAGGACACCTCTTCCTACCGCCCCCTCGACCATGACCCCAACCCCCATCACCAAACCATCATCTATATATAGAACCTTATCACCTCAGGAGATCTCCCACCCACAGCTCCCAACCTCATAGTCCGGGAACCCTGCACTGCCCGGTTCTACCTCCTTCCCAAAATCCACAAGCCTGACCACCCTGGCCGACCCATTGTCTCAGCATGCTCCTGCCCCACTGAACTCACCTCTACCTACCTTGACACTGTCCTATTCCACCCCAGTCCAGGAACTCCCCACATACATTCGAGACACCACCCATGGTACCTGGATTACACCTCTTCCCATGCTACCTCCTGCAAAAATGTCATCCCGTATTCCCAATTCCTCTACCTCCACCGTACCTGCTCCCAGGAGGGCCTGTTCCACCACAGAACACACCAGATGGCCTCCTTCTTTAGAGACCGCAATTTCCCTTCCCACGTGGTTAAAGATGCCCTCCAACACATCTCGTCCACATCCGGCAACTCCGCCCTCAGACCCAACCCCCCAACCGTAAAAAGGATAGAACCCCCCCCGGTGCTCACCTTCCACCCTACCAACCTTCGCATAAACGAAATCATCCGCCGACATTTCCGCCATCTCTAAACGGACCCCACCACCAGGGATATATTGCCCTCCCTACTCTTTTCCGCCTTGCACAAAGACTGCTCCCTCCATGACTACCTGGTCAGGTCCACGCCCCCCCAACAACCCACCCTCCCGTCCTGGACCCTTCCCCTGCCACCACAGGAATTGCAAAACCTGCGCCCACACCTCCTCCCTCATCTCCATCCAAGGCCCAAAAGGAGCCTTCCATATCCATCAACATTTTACCTGCACATCCACCAATATCACTTATTGTATCCGTTGCTCCCGATGCTGTCTCCTCTGTATAGGGGAGACTGGACGCCTCCTAGCAGAGCGCTTTAGGGAACATCTCCGGGACACCTGCACCAATCAACCACACCGCCCTGTGGCCCAACATTTCAACTCCCCCTCCCACTCTGCCGAGGACATGGAGGTCCTGGGCCTCCTTCACCGCTGCTCCCTCACCACCAGACGCCTGGAGGAAGAACGCCTCATCTTCCGCCTTGGAACACTTCAACCCCAGGGCAACAATGTGGACTTCAACAGTTTCCTCATTTCCTCTTCCCCCACCTCACCCCAGTTCAAAACTTCCAGCTCAGCACTGTCCCCATGACTTGTCCTACCTGCCTATCTTCTTTTCCACCTATCCACTCCGCCCTCCTCTCTGACCTATCACCTTCATCCTCACCCCCACTCACCTATTGTACTCTATGCTACTTTCTCCCTACCCCCACCCTCCTCTCATTTATCTCTCCACCCTTCAGGCACTCTGCCTGTATTCCTGATGAAGGGTTCTTGCCCGAAACGTCGATTTTCCTGCTCCTCGGATGCTGCCTGAACTGCTGTGCTTTTCCAGCACCACTCTGTTCCGGAATCTGGTTTCCAGCGTCTGCAGTCATTGTTTTTGCCTAGTATTCTGGAATTGCCAATGGGAAGAAGTGCTGCCCCCCATGACAAAAAAGTAGAATCTCAGTAAGCCAAGCTAGATGGTTAATCATCTGTACTGCAAAGTTATCTGACTCCTGTGATATTCAGCCAGCCACAAACAGTCAATTGGCTTTGACCAGAAGAGGTGGAGACAAAATATCTTCCCACCTCTTCGCCACAATGTCCTCCCCCGCAACAAAAAAAGCAGGTTACCGCCAAGTTTAAACTATATAGTAGAAAAATGTATGCACATCATTTAAGTAGCACTACTTAAATGTTATAAGCAATATGACTGCAAGAGAAAATAATATAACAATTTTCAGATTAATGTAGAGTAAATATAACAGAATATGCCAATTAGCCTTGCTTTCAGCAACGCAGCAATCTCAAGTTTGTAGAAGATCATGCTCAGAATTGAACTGGGCACTAACTTCCTTAAAATGATCTGATTTTTCATCTCTTTAGATCAAGAGAATAAAGTATATTTCAGCAGTCTTGGAACAATGAGTTCAATTTAAGCCCTTCATGACTTTACAATTATCCACAGAATCACATTACCATCTGTCTCTTATTTTGGAACAATTGTTTTCTCAAGTTGCTTCACTTGATGCAAAACATGCAATACAAATATCTCATATCTCCCCATGAGTTGAATCTACTAAGCTTGTTTGACTGCACAGTGTCAATGCTGTCTATATTAAATGCAGAGTTTGCTTGTAAGTACTTACATTGTGAAGGCACTGCAAAGAAAACTGATCATTTTTTCATGTGGTTTCTAACCATTTCTAATTGAGGTTTACTTCAATGCAGAATATTGCAGTAATGGTTATTCGGGCAATTCTCTTGGGAGATATTTTAGGTTTTGTGAATTAGGAAATGAGTGCAGACGATATTTTTGTGGTGTTGCATTGAAACAGAATTAGTGAAGGAGTAAGAGATCACATGCAATTTAGAGAAAAATTACACTTTGAAGTAATGGCCATTCACTTTGCACTTCACTGGAGCTAATTTAACTCTGTTATCACTCTGCTGTCAGGAAGTGATTTAAAGTTGCAAAATTTGTACTCTGGAGCAGAAAATTCTATGTTCTGACTCATCATTTAGGATTGCTTTCATAGGTCTTTAGCAACATTGTTATTCATTTGCAATAATTGAATAAGTTAGCATTTCTCTGATTATTGCTGATTGATAGTAATACTTATGAGCTAAAATGTTGTGGTTTATATAAACAAACAGAAACTGAAATTCAGTGACCTTAATTACTAATAACTCTTCCATCTATGTATTAATTTATTGTTTCTTTTAAAGAACTGGTTATGAAAGAATGTGGTATGATGTCCCAGTTTCAGGTGGATTTTGAGAACTGGAGTTGGGGATCAGGAAAGCTGCATCAGATGTGATAATGACAGTTGACTGTGATGCCAGCAGAGAACAGACAAGCAACATAAGGTTGTAGACCTAGATCTTAGCAGCTCCAAGCTGGATAGTTCTGTGGATAATTGTACCATGGTGCCATCTATCTTTCAGCTGGAACAAAGAGGTCATTGCAGAAAATACATAATAGCTCCATCTATCTCAGAGACCAAGACTTGAAGACTGTACAAGGGTTGAAAAGAACGTAGTATATCTTTATAAGATAAACTAGCTGAATCATTGGGATAATATTTAACTTGGAGATGTGATTCAACGTGGGTGATGCAACTAAAATCTCTGCAGAGAGCAGACCTGGCCGATTTATAACTGACAAGTCTCATTCCAATGTTTTAGTGTTTTTAAATTTGACTAACTGGCAACAAAGGGTCAGTAATTTTGACAAGAATTGTACAGTGCTGAGGTCCAAGAGGCTGGCCTAGGCTTTAGGTTCTTGGAGGTTTACCACATCATTGTTGATCGAGAGATGGAACTGACCAACAATTCTTTTTGGACCCTGGGGAGACATTCCTACTCTTCGCAGTTATCAAAGGTTCTACATAAACGTAAGGTCCATAACACAGGGACCTGCTTCCTTGGAGTGAGTTGGTTTCCAGTTTTATAAAACAGCTGCTTGACGGCTTTAAGGAAGGGTAGCGTTTGAGTTTTTCAAATATCCAGGTTTCACCTGACCTTAATTCACTTTTAGTTTTGGAAGAGTTGAAATCTGTCAACCTGCTATCAGTGTTGGGTATTTGATTCAAACAATGCAAATTGAATGTCTCTGTCCTGTTCTCAAAACATGTAGTCATTGAGTCATACAGTTCAGAAACAGACTCTTTAGACCAGACATCCCAACCTGACCGAGTCCTATTTTCCAGCATTTGGCCCTTATCCCTCTAAACCCTTTCTATTTACGTGCACACCCTGATGCCTTTTAAATGTTGTAATTTTACCCGCCTTCCACCTCTTTGTCTGAGGATACAGAGGAAGGAGATTCCAATAGCCAGCTCAAACATGGATTGTTATGGATAATATCCTTTCTCAGAAAGCGAGCCAGGTAGAGAATAAATATTGTGGAAATTTAGAAATTGGTCACATGGTGTTTTAAAAAGAATATTTTGTTATTACTATTGAGTTGAGCTGAAAACTGATACCTATGTCCCTTTGTCCATCTTACTGACTGGAGTGCCTGGGTGAAGTGTTTTTAATACTTAAATGGGTTATGCTGTCCAAAGGATGAGCATTAAATGTAGTCAGGTCATAAATGATTCTAAGTCACAGAAGGAAATATTAGGACAGGTTACTAAAACCAAAATGGAAAAATTTTAAGGAGCATCTTAATGGATGAAAGAATGAGAGATTTCAGGAGAGAGTTCCAAAGACTCAATGTGAAACAATGAAGACTCAGTTACTTATGTAGAAGAGAAAATGTGGGGTTGTTGTATAAGAGGTTTAAGAGAGTTAATGTTTAAACAATGCTGAGCTCTACCCATTCTGATGTCAAATTGGAGAATCATTTGGAGTCTGGCACAGTCTCCTGATGGAGCCACATGTGACTTCTCCACTCTTGTTAGTAACAGTTATTATGCCTAAGAGTTCATATAATCTGCATATAGATACTGAGACATAATAAACTGCACCTTTCTATGAAATAAAGCAGTTTCTCCACTGAGACTATTTTGTAGCCCACCCTCCACCACAGGCTACTAAACAACCTCTTATTGGCATATGAAGGGGTGGTGCAGGTACTCTAGTTCCAAACCTCTTCAATAACATGACATACATCAATGAGACAAAAAGGTTCCACAGCACACTCACTTTAATATCAGCTCAATTTTGCACTATAGACCTTTAAAATGTTTATGTTTTAGAATTTAAAAAAAACTTGCTTTCATTTAAATTTGATTACTTTTCACAAGTTATGAGTTGTAATTTAAGGAAAGATATTCTTTCATTGAAGGCAATACAGTGAAGGTTCACAAGTGTGGAGGAATTGTCTTCTGAGCAAAGGTTAAAAAGGTTGGGACTCTACTCATTACACTTTAGAAGAATGAGAGGCGATTGCACTGAAACATATAGGATTCTGAAGGGGTTTGACAGGGTAAATGCTGACAGGATGTTTCCCCTCATTGGAGAGTCTAGGACATAGTCTCAGAATAAAGGGGTACTAATTTTAGACTGAGATGAGGAATAATGTCTTCTCTGAGGGTTTTTGGAACCCCTTGCAATGGAACTATGGGGGCAGAGTCCTTGTGGATGTATTAAATGGCAGAGACAAAATAACTACAGATGCTGGAATCCCAGGTAGACAAACAGGAGGATGGAGGAACATATCAAGTCAGGCAGCATTAGGAGGTAGAGAAGTCAATGTTCCAGCAAGGACCATTCCCTTCACCAATCCTTGATTCACGCCAATCTCTCCACCAACCTCTGTGCTCCCTCACCCCCACCCCCACCCCCTAACCCCCAGGTATCTTCCCCTGCAACTGTAAAAGATGCAAAACCTGTTGGCTTCACCAATCCCCTCACCTCCATCCAGGGCCCCAAACAGTCCTTCCAAGTGAGGCAGAAGTTCACCTGCCTCTCCTCCAACCTAGTTTACTTTTGCCGGTGCTCCCGATGTGGTCTTCTCTACATCAGGGAGACCAAATGTAAACTAAGGCAATGTTTTGCTGTGCATCTCAGCCAAGCCCACAGGGGCTGACCTGACCTCCCAGTCACCACCCATTTTAATTCCTCTTCCCACTCCCTTTCCGACATGATCATCCTCAGCCTCCTCCATTGCTACGGCGAATCAGACTGCAACTTGGATGAACAACACCTCATCTTCTGCCTGGACGGCCTACAGCTCAGACGACTCAACATTGAGTTCTCCAATTTTAGATAACCTCTCTTCCCATACCCTGACTCCCTCCACAGCCCAATCCCCCCATCCAATCATCTGATTGATCCTTCCTTCCAGCTACCAACCAGATTGTACCTTCGACCTATGTTCATCTATCTCTACCTCACCACCCCACCCCACCCACCTCCCCCACCCCCTCCTTTATCTGCAACTCCCCTTACACCCACCCCTGGCTGCCTGGCTTACTGTGTTCTTCCAGTTTCATGCTTGTCTACCGTATTAAATGGCAGAGCAGGCTCAAGGGGCTGAACAGTCTATTCTTATTCTTATTTCTTGCGGCAATTTTGGTTATATAGAATGCTGTTTAAGGTGAAATATTCTTTGTTTGTCTGATTGACATTGATTTTCAGAATCCTTGTACAATATTTCACAATGTATTTGGATGGTTCTTACAGCACAACAGTGTGCAGCACATTCGTTGACAATGACTGCCCTATACCAGTCCCATGCCAACAGTACCCAACGTACCTCATGCTATCAGTGATGAAAATTATTGTACAAAATCACAGCCGCTACACAGATTGGGCTTGGTGGAAAATGTGTGATTGAAAAGGTTAGTGTGTTAAAAGAGATGTCTCTTTAAAAAATTGCATAGGATATATCAAACTTCAAGTGACGATTTAATATATTTCAAGAACACAAAAGAAATTAATACTGGGTCCTTCTGATCTCATTCTGTGCTCAAAACCCATTTTCAAAAATATGTACTTAGTGGCTTGATTGTACTTAGATGATCTCCTCTCAAAGGCAACTCCACTACCAATCCACATATTCTCTTTCTCTATCCTTGTCCACTTTGTGTAGACAACTGTGCAGCAAATTCTTTGAAAACTTCCAGTTTTTAATGATATCATCCAAGACGCTGCCTTCACAATAAGACTTTGAGTTTGATTTTCACTGTTTTGACAGAATGAAGTTTGCTTGGCTTCTAGGTTAATTATGTTCTTTGCAGTAAATTCTGTTCAAGTGCTTCACTGTGCAAAGGAAGCAGATATGAGCAAGTACATTTGGCACTCTTACACTCAGGTGCAAAAATCCCTTAAATCCTTTACATTTAAATAAAAAATTTCCCTAGGTTTGGCGTAAGATTTTAACCTACTTCAAATTAACCCATTGGTATACTGTTAAAATCAGACCTATCAGTTGCAGTTATATCCTTTCTCATTGCATTCTTTGAGCTAGTCTCTCCACGAATACTTCTTTATTTTCTTTTATGGGTGAATTGGTGGCTCAGTGGTTAGCACTGCTGCCTCGCAGCACCAGGGACCTGGGCTCAATTCCACGCCTGGGTGACTGTCTGTGTGGATTTTGCATGTTCTCCCACTGTCTGTGTGGGTCTCCTCCAGGTTTTCCTGTTTTCTCCCACAGTCCAAAAATTGCAGGCTAGATGGATTTGCCACACTAAAGTGTCTACAAATGTACAAGCTAACTGGCCTACCCATGGGAAATGCAGAGATATGGAAGGGCTAGGTCTGAGTGGGATGCTCATTGGAGAGTTGGCATGGACTCAATGGGCCAAATGGCCTGCTTTTCCACTGTAGGGATTCTATGATTTTGAATGCAATTGTAAATATACATTCCCATGGATTTTCCTGGTCACTTTGCACAATTTTCTTTTTACATTCACTCAAGGGATGTGGGCGTTACTATCTGGTCTAGTTTTTATTCCTCAGTCCTGGTGTGCTCAAAGATGGTGATGAACTGCCTTTTTGAACTGCTGCAGTCCATGTTCTGCATTCTGTTTGCTTTTGCGTAATGAAAATTCACTTAAAGTACTTCCTCATCAATGGTTTGTCTCCCTTGACTTGGAATATTTCAAAATGAATTTCTTGTCTATTGTTGTTCTTGACTAATATATTTCTTGTTGTGAGCCAAAAGAATTACAAGCTGACTGTAAACACCTTAATATTTATCATTGACAAAATGCGATTCATGGTTCAGAGAAGTTCAAGTTCTGTCTAGAAATGACATTTACAGTTCTCCTTTATGGAACACTTAAAACCTTTTTAGTACAATGATTCAAATAAAAATATTCAGTCATAACGACCCTTCACCCACTACTTGATAAAACATAGGTGACCCAGTGAAAGCAGTTGATGGGTCACAAACACTATTTTTAAAAAGTGCAACTGATGTGGTAACATCTGTTGAATTTGTACATTATAGCTAACCATCATTGCTGGAAGCACTTCTTTTTCATTTAATTTTTTGCCCAAGAATCCTTAATTTACTCGGTTTCTAACCAAAGTTGACAATGAACAATTCAATGCATGCCTAGGCATAATGTATTGACAAGCTTCTTTCATGACAAGTATTACAATTGACCCATTCTCAATAGAAAACTGATCCATACTCAATGGGTATTCATTCATTTTCTAAAAGAAGCCTTGAACTGATTCCTTCCTTCACACGGACACTGAAGCTGAATGGAGTCTGCAATTAGCTATGTCCTCATAGATTGATTTTTATTTTTTGCATATTGCATTCTGTTTAATCAATCCAAATGCTTGCTAAAATGAATACTAATTTGATACCCAATATTGCTTGGACTCAGGTGTGGTGTCAAAGGACTAGAAAATTACAAATGTTACATCCTTGTTCAAAACAAAGTGTACATTTATGCCCGGAAACTACACACCACACCAGTTTATTTAGCCTGAGTCATGGGGAAACTTTTAGAAAATAAAGTTGATACAAAATTAAGTTACTTAGACAAATGTGGTCGAATGTGGTCAACCTAACATGCTACTGTTAAAATAACAGAGCCCCTGTTTAATTAATTTGCTTTTGGAGGAGCAGTGTTGATAAGTGATGATGTCAATGTGATGTACATGGACTTCCAAAGGTATTGATAAATAGTTCCAGAACATGGATATTAAATTGAGGTATAGAGTTGGCACTTTTCAAATCTAAAATATGGTTCTAGGTAAGGGTCTGTGTGTCCAATAGCATTTCAGGCAAAGATTTAGAAAGATGCCTGGAGAGGATATAAATTAAATTGACTGGGTGACAAGAAACAAATTGTGGTGGTGGACCATTGTGTTTCCAGCTGAGAAAAAGGTTGAAAGTAGTGTTGAAATACTGCTCTTTCATATCAATAACTTACACTTTGATGTATAGAGAACTTTTTTCAAAATTTGAGTATGATATGACAACTCTTGGAAGTATTATTAACTGTGAGTAGCACATTGTAGAACCTCAGAAGGACATCTTGGCAGAATGGGCAAGTGTGATGGAATTCATTTTGATAAGAAGAAATGCAAGTGATATAAAGGGTACACATTTTTCAGGTCCCTACCTTGTGGGCTAATGATTCAGAATTGGAATTCTTAACAGAGGGGCCTGAGTTCGATTCCAGAGCAGGGAATGTGGATTCACTGTTCCTGTGCGAGATGTCCTAACCAATATGACTTTCTCAGGCTGTTATGTGGTAATGTCACTGCGTGCGGGCCAGACAGGCTGGGTTCAAGAGAAGTTGAATTGATTTGTTTCCTAAAAATGAAAAAGATCACTATTGAAAAAGGACAAATTTGTCGGGCATTGTATCTGTTTCTGCGTGACTCTCTAAAAGTACAATGGGCCAAATGGTAGTCTCTTATACTGTAATCGTTCTATGATTCTATAACATTGCCATAATGCATGGTATTAAGAGGGGAAATCAATAATAGGCAGGAAGCCATTATTCTGTCAGCAGGCTTTAATTCGATCACAATATTAATATCCCATTTCAGTATTTCCTGACCAATTACAGAGTGTGGCTGTGGTGGTGCCCTGTAAGCTGTTGATAAAGGAACTCCTTTAAGAATCAGAACAGCTGCAGGAAAGCTTGACTGTGAAGGTTGGTGCAGCACAGGAACTTGAAGAAAGATATGAGCAATCCTTGATACACCTTGATGTACAAAACACAATTGCAAAATTTGAAGGTGATCCAACACTTTGGAAGTATTGGTAACTACGAGGAAGATAGTTGGGAAGAAATAAAAGTGGTCAGCAGTAGCAATATAATGCACCTAGGATCTGGATACACTCAGAAAGGGCTTAATGTTCCTTATTTGGTCAGAAAGGGTGAACAGCAGATCAGTTTCAAAAGGCATCCATCACAGTCTGACTTGCTACTCTTTGCCTACAGAACACCCCTTTGATCAGCGCACTTTGCATAGATGTACAGCATGCATTCATGGAAACATGGATTTGGTTCAACCTGTCCATGCTGACCAGATATCCTAAAATAATCCATTTACTAGCGCTTGGTCCACATCCCTCTATACAATTCATATTCATGTAACCGTTTAGATGCCTGTTAAATGTTGTATCCTCTCTCGGCATCTTTCCTGAAATGCTATTGGATGCACAGACCCTTACCTTAGAACCATATTTTAGATTTAAAAAGTGCCAACTCTATACCTTGGATTTGCCTGCAAATGTAAATGATTTCAACTATTTGAATAACACGTACATCCAGCCATTTCACACTGCAACTTTGCAATAGCAAAATGAGGGGCATTTTCCATTGCCAGGACACTTCCATTAGGTCAAAGAGACATTTTAACCACCAAACCAGTAATGTAATCTGTGAACTTCAGCATTAGTGTGATTCTAGGTCTGTGAGCCAGCTATTCAAATGATTGTTGGATTTTATGAAACAGCATGCCCCATCAGTTATTTGAAATAAGCAAACTAATACCTGCAAACCTCAGAACATAATGTAAAATGTTAGGTATACTTCTGTGACTGGGTGACGTTTTTAGAACACTGCATTCAATTTTGATCTTGTGCTATAGAAAAGATGTTGTTAAACTTGAAAGGATTCAGAAAAGATTTACAAGAATGTTGCCAGGATTGGAGGCTTTGAGCCACAGGGAGAGGCTGAACAGGCTGGAGATTTTTTCAATTGGAATGTCTGAGACTAAGCAATTACCTTATAGAGGTTTATAAAATCCTGGGGGGAGCAGGCATAGGGTGAAGAGCCAAGGTCTTTTTCTCAAGGTAGGGGAGTCCAAAACTAGAAGGTATGGGGTGAAGGTGAGAAGGGAAAGATTTAAAATGGACCTAAGGGGCAACTGTTTCACACAGAGGGGTGTTGCGTGGATGGAACGTGCTGCCAGATGCGTTGGTGCAGGTGGGTATAGTTACAACATTTTAAAGGCATCTGGATGGGTAAATTAATAGAAAGGGTTTAGAGGGATCTGGGCTAAATGATGGCAAATGGGTCTAGATGAGTTTAGGATATTTGGTTGGTGTGAAAGGTTGGACCAAATGATCTGTTTTCATCCTGTATGACTCTATGACTGACCAGACAATCCAAACTGAGCTAAGAATTACACTAACAACCAAGTTGAGATTACCTGTTGAGCTTTTAAAGTTTTCATTTATCCTTGCTGCTTGTAACACGTGTCCACGTGCAGGAAACTCCTCTTCAGGAGAAAGTAATGTCCCAGGTGTTGTACATTCCTTGACTAAATAAAATTGGGGGGGGGGGGGGTGTGGAATAGATCCCTTCAGCATTCTCTACGACTAAATAATTAGTATTAGCTTGCTAAGCAATCACCATTTTTTCTCAAGCAACATAATTTATGCCCCACTGGAAATTTGGCATTTTTGCAATATCCTGATCAGTGCAGGTTGCAAACTTTCTATAGCTAGTCTCCTTTATCAGCAAACCTAGATATTGTATGGTATAGACATGGTTAGCACATGGTATTAAGGAATACACATTGATGTAGTTCAGCACACTATTCTCAATTGTATTGTGAAAGTATGGCATGTAGTACTGTATATGTTACATGTTGACACAGTAACAATACCACAACAGAGCAATGGCACAGAATAGCATACAGTATTATATACGACATGTAAACGTTGTAGATCATACACTGCACTGTCACAGTGTGTTAAACATTACAATAATGCACAGCGTTGCAGTGCAGCAAACAGGTAACAACATGGTGAATTATATATACTACATTTAGATAAAGTATAGCATTATGGACCATATAGTAATGCAATAGAACACGCAAGCTTACAGACTGAATAATGACTCAATATAGCACATAGTATTATATATCTCACAAAATATTGTACAATGCAATGTGAAGTTTAACATGTGGTATCATGTCGTGCACAGGTGCAGTACAACACTGCATGGCTTGTGTTTACATAATGCACAGTGACAGTACAACACACAACATCGAGTACTCCAGGGTGACAAAGGATAACATGCAATATGGTATAATGACAGAGTCCAGCTCTATTTTATACCCTATGGTGGTACAGTACTACATACCCACAGTGACTTGGAATAATACATATTATAATGCAGTGATACTTATGACAGTTAAATATACTGCACTGTGTCACAGTATTTATGCTGTGTTGTACCTCAGTATTTCAGCATCCTTTGGAAGGGCCCTTTGTTGGACCATAGGACATCATGCGTCAGGGTTAGCACAGGAGTTTTAAAACCTGTTTAAAAAGGACTGAGAAACATGTTCCACATCATCCTTCTGCACTTCTTTATTATATTCAGTTGAATTATCTTGCTCCAAGTCAGATTTTGAAACAATAATGCTCCTTGATTATAAAGGATAAAATGGATAAAATGCATAAGCACAAATATTACGTGAGTATTTGTTCCTGAGAGATTGAAGCATTTAATTATTTTTGTGCCTCCCACACCCAGCTGTGTGCAACTAAATAAAACCTTTCTAACCAAAGAGTCCAACAAGTACAATCTGAATCACCAGTGAAATAAAGGCAAGTGCAGACTGAACCATGGTCTTGTGACCTAAACAGCAACCTTACATAGTCCAAAACCACACTGGAAGTGTCCTTCAGCTGCCAGATCCCCAGAGGAACCAGCTTAGGGAGGTACAAACTATAGAAACAATTATATTTTATAACACAGCATTACATGTTGTATTGTGACTCATTTTCCTATTTTCTCTCTCTTTATTTAATTTATGCTGAATTAATTAAATGTATTTCAATCCTAATGTTCACAACTTTTTAATGCCGTCATTTGACGTAATGCCTTCTCTTTTCGAAAAATTTGGGATTTTTATTCCTGAACTAATTCGGTAACCATTGCAAATAATTTTATTATGTCAATGATTTCCATTACCTTTTTAGCATCCTGAGTTTTAAACTAGTTTCCTAATATACATTCTGCTGTCCCCATCCATTCATGTAGCTTATCTAGACAGTCTAGATTGATTTTACAAACCTAGTTTCAGACATCGTTAAATCACTCCAACTCAATATAAAATTCTTAATGAAATAACCCTCAGAGACAGTATCCTATCAGCAAGTCACCCTTTGTTTACATTTGACACTGATCCTGCTTCGTCAGAGCCAGCTCTGAAAGTGAACAGAACCTCTAATATTCCTGAATGTATCTGTCAACCAGGGATCCCTGATTAGACCAGGTTAACAACCCCCATCCCTATACTTACATATTCTGATCACTCTTCCTCATGTTGCCCTAAATGCATAGTTACTAACCCTATGTCATTTCACAGTACTAAGCTACAAATTACATTACTTACTCCCAAGATCGCTATCTTGAATGCATTCCGTGAACCTATCTTAAATACTGTAACATCAAATTTAGTTTGCTTATCCACACAAAGATCAAAACTCTCCAAAATTTCTGGGTTCTCTATGTTAGATTTAACTATAGTTTCCAGAAATATACATCGCCAATACTGCCCAACCACTATTGTTGGCCTAAAATTATTCCTTATTCATGCTTTTAGCTCCTGGACGATGCTTACCTCTACCAAAATGGCATCTTCATTTTGGTTTTGTTTTTGAGCTAGAATCCTTTGTCTCTACTCCTTGTTTGATCCATTTTGTTTAAATCATCAAGAATACCTTGATAATAAATGTTTCATTAATACCTTTTTAGGAAAGGAATTATGCTAACTGTAGACTGTCTGGTTTGCACATAGCTCTAGACCCACAGTAATGTGATTGAGTCTTACATGACTGTTGAAATAGTCACAACAAACCATTCAATTTGGGGGGTGATAAGTAATGGGTGACAAATGCTGGCCTTGCCAACAATGCCCACATCTTATGAAAGAAGAAATTTATTGTATCCAAATACTAATACACTGAGTGTAACTAATGTTCTTGTGGACAATCGAAAGGTCTAGAGGGAACTAAAGTTTGTAATTGGAAAAGGTAAAGGCAGATTTGTGGGAGAAATTTTAATCTAACCCACTTGTTCGAAAACAGATAAGATTTCAGTAAGAAAGTCATTTTACACTCCACCTAAAGCAACTCTATCAGATTCAATGGTTGAGGAATAAAATCTCAATTCCATCAGATTTCTGATTGGCAGATTTAGTTTAAAATTGCACTTTGAGTTAGAAATGGAAAACTTATCTGAACTGAATTAAGATAAACTGTCTTTCAATAAAGGATTTGCGATAATGAGTTAAAATAGCAATATAGAAGCAAACCTTCTGTAATGCTTTACCTTCACTCAGAGGCTAGAATTTCTGTGTCACTTTGTTCAACTTTTCATTTACATCTACTCTTTTATTTCAAAAAATCTGGTTATGTTAAATCCAATGATGAAAGAGAAATTATTTTTTGAAACTGAGGCATTATACGACATTGAATTTTAAATCATGTTTTCTTATTACCTGTGTCATAACTCATTAAGAAAAATACTCCAACTTCATTTCCATTTGGATTTGAATATAGTTTTGAAGGTTCATGTGTCATAAAGCAAGTACTTACATAGCTTCACAAGAAGTTAATCATAACATATAACTGGAATTCTATAATCAGTCTTGATTTACAGACATTGATGTTGACTATTTTGTGTGAACAGGGTATTGAATGGAAGAATATAATCACAGGATGTAAAAATTATGATTACAACCTGTTTGTCAATCCAAAGAGAAAATATTGCATGTTATTATGACTGACTTTGGGAAAAAAAACAAGGTTTTTGCACATTGTTGTCTAAGCTTTATCTTTCCAATATTTATACTGGTCTAAACACACTTCTGTTAAGTAGATTAATGTAGCTGCTAAACAGACAAAAGAAGGAATCAATATGTACAAAATATATTATAATTCATGTCAACGTCAATTCCACACTTATGAAACCAGGCTAATTAATAAACCTAAACATTTTTCCATGTTAAAATTCACTTTTTTAGTGTTCATTTTACTGTTAAGAATCACTCATATTAGTGAAACACTGTAATGTATCATTGTAATCATTAAAAATTGCTTCCAGAGGGTCCCATGATTGAAAGAAAATATGCTGGCTGCTCAACAGTCTGTGACTCTGACAGAAAATTGGCTTATGTCTGTCACGTCATGTTTTAAATCTTGCCTGTCGAGCCCTGGCAAAAGATGTGGAAGTGGGGAATAGATAGCTTCCCATGGGTGACGAGCGAAGACAGTCAGAGCCTAAGTCACCTTCATGGCTGACTTACCTGCCAGCAACCAGCTCAAGGGTGGCATTGACAGCCTGGGAGCAGAACAGTGCCTTACTCCTCAATCAGAAAAAAACTGAGTGCATGAAGAAAGTGAAAACTAACAATGGCTGAGGTTTATATTCTCGTGCACAAATTACTATTTGCTTTTGCTTAAATGCACTTTGCATGCAGCATGAACTAGCATAGTCCCATATCTTTCTGCATTGAATTATTTTAGTGAAGGACCAAACTCTAAAATTTATATTAATCTTGTTCAGATGTTTTATATTCCACAAAAATCAAACACATTAAAACAAACACTTTATAATGGTAAATAAATAGCCATTTTCCTCAAATTTATAGCCTTTGCACTTTTTTAAATGACTGCTCCCCCAATAATGCCCATAAGTTATTCAAGAATCTTGGTGCTAAGCTTCAATTGGACAAAAAAATGTTGGATTGATATTTGTTTAGTGACACAAAATAGAATAGGTGATGCAGTGCCTGGAGGCAGAAGTCTGAAACAATAAATCTTAATGGAGTTTTTGAATTATGTTCAAAAATGTACATAAGTGCAATAAATAAGAAAGAGAAACACAAAATAATTTTATTATGTATCCAGCTGTGAGCTGCTGTGAAGATTTTAAAGCCAATGTTAACAGGAAAATGGGAGCGTGTGATAGATCATTTCAGCTGTTGATTAGAATGGAGTATCAGGATTGAAAGTGGTTGGTTAGCTCAGTTGATTGGATGGCTGATTTTCAATACAGGGTGGAGCCAACAACTTGGGGTCAATTCTGGGACCAGCTAAAGTTACCATGAAAGATTCGCCTTCACAACTTCTCCCCTCACCTGAGGCATGGTGATCCTTAGGCTAAACCTCCACTAGTTGTCACTTTCTAATAAAAAAAAAGCTCTGTTGTCTAGTAGACCTATGATGACTTTATCTTTTTACCAGGTGTAGGAGACAAGGAACAAACAGTGAAAAGGACTGAGAAGGGCTGATGAATGAGACCTGGGTGGAGCAAAAGTGCCAATTCAAGAGGAACATTCTTGCTCTACCTGATGAACAAGGAAAACTCCAAGAACAAGTCTTTAGCAATTAATTTTGGGAATCAAGAGTTCCTGCTATGGAACTGGACAGTCAACAGCTGAGGCTTTCCCTTCACTTCCAGTTACATTCAAATTGTGGCACCAATGATGTCTTCAGCTTTTCACTTGGAAATGTTGATGATTCCATTAATCTTGTCTGGGAAGCTCATCAATGACCTGATATGTATATTTTAAATTACAAAGGATGGGAATAGGATCCTATTGGTCAATCCATACACGATTGCCTCCAGCTTTTGGCTCTGCTGCTCCTACATTGCCAATGCTTTCCATGTGTTGCAGGAGAGTTATAAGAGTGGTGTTACTTCTATTCATTTAGTGCTCATCCAGAATACCAGGCTGAGGGAAGAGAATTTTTTTTTAAATGCTCACTGTCATCATTAGGAGCTCCCTTCAATATCTCAATGTTTTAGATTTCCCAACCCTGCCATGAGCAATAATTTCAAAATAAGCCAGTTCATGTTGAGATTTGATTTCACAGAGAAATGCCTGAAATTACTCATGCATACATGAAGTAATTCTCCAATAGCCCATGGCTACTTAGTTACAGCAGTAAAAACACAGCACCTATGCTGCCTCAGTGTTCTGAATGGATAATCCTCAGCTTTGTAGTTCAGCTTGCTCTTTCTGAGTAAGAGGCCAATTGTGAAATGGATCCTTGTTAAGTATTTTTCTAATGATGCCTTAAGTTATTTCAGAATTGCCTCTATATAATGGTGATTCAATTAGTACTCCAAGCTTGGCTCTAAGAATGAGAAGTGCATACACAGTAATACAGCTTTTTAGCTCAGAGTTCACTTTGGAACTATTGCGCCAGATGGTGACATAAGGTCAGACTAATATTCTGGTTCAACTCCCATTACAGCCACTGGCAATCATTACATTCAATTAATGTGCCTGGAATTAGTCTGTAATGATAGTCATAAGTCATTTATTGCTTATGAAACTTATCTAAATTCTTTTTGTTTTGGAAATCTGCCATCCTAGCTTGATCTGGCCTGTCTGGGACTTCAAGCCCACAACAATGTTTTTGATCCTTAATTAAATTTAGAATTAGAATATCCTTTATTGTCATGTGTACTCGAGTGCAGAAGTACAGGTGTACAGTGAAAAGTTTATAATGTGACCTCTAATGGTGCTATCTTAGATACAAAATTCTTAGATACAGGTCTTACATACAAAAGAGGAATAATGAAGAAATGTAGTTGTATTACTTTACATTGATTCATATTATAAGCTAGAAATATGACATAGTTAAGAGGATGGACATAACAGTCAGATAAACAAATTACAAATAAACCTCATATTGCTGTAGCTCAGTGCAGGGGCTTCCACATGTGGTCTGATTTCCTATACCAGGCCCCAGTCCAATAACCATCCTCACACCGCTCCAAGCTTCCAGTTGGCTCTGCACTGGCTCCTTGCTGCGCACAGAAATGGTATCAAAGTTTAGAGGCATGTAAGGATGAGTAACAAATACTTGACCTTGCCAGTAATACCCACAACTTGTGAAAGAATAATGAAAATGAATGTATTAATAACTGGGAAGAGACATTAACTATTGTAAAGTTTTGAACTAATCTTTTACAGAATGGGGAAACTGACAGCTTTGTTGAAACTAAGATTTATCTTAGGTTCTTTTACAAACATCTTCACTTTTATTTAATCTCAAATTAAGTTTCTCTAAGGGACTTTAAATTTCATTCATTCATGGAAATACCAGTCCACTATCATAGATATTTTACTCACCAGAGTTACTATATGCACCCATACTGCTAGATGTTTAACTATTCCTATATTTAACCAATTTTCCATAATCAACCTGTGTTGTTAGACACCTCCGGAGCAGGTAGGACTTTAACTCAAGGCTCCAGAGGTGGGGACACTGCCACTGCATCTCAAGAGGGCCCACAGGTTGCTATATTTATAATTAAGCATATTTTTCAAATCGACATTTTCCAGGACATTAGAACACATCTCTAGAGCAGATGGGAGTTGAACCTGGGTCATTTTTCTCTCGGTGCAAGGCCACACAAGGTTCCCTAATAGACTTTTAATTGCTGCAATTGATTAAGTGAGTATTGCTGTCTATTTATATTTTATTAGAAGTGATTGGAGCAACACTGGTTATGGTCCAGTTGCAGCATTCTTGCCTCAGAGTCAGAACATTATGGTTTCAAGTCAGTCCAGAAATTGAACACAAAATCGAGCATGAAACTGCACTAGTGAGTGTTGCATTGCTGAGCTTGCTAACATCACCTTGGTCTTTCAAGAAGATGCACAGGTTTTCTGTCATTGTCCTACAGAAGAACAGGGAATTTCACCCAGTGTTCTGACGAACATTCATATCCCAAAATAACATTGCTAAAACAGATTAAGTACCCATGCAAATTGGCTATCACATTTCATGCAGTACAACATTGGACAATGCTTCAGAAGCACTTAAGTTGCATGAAGCTTGTCAGACATCTTGAGGTTATTGGAGCTGCTGTAAAATGCAAGTATTTGTCCATGTGATGATTGGCATAAGACCAGGTACTTGCCTCGAAAAGAACCGGATATATCAAATTTCAGGTTTTTACTGGAGTTGGCAAACTTATCGGCTCAGCTGAGTTACTTATAAACCATGGAAAATTAAGACATGTCCCATGTTCATTTATCCACTAGAGACTCTGTGTAGAACTAATGAACTCTATGATAAAAACTGGGCATGTGAAAAGCTTTAAAAGAAAAGAATAATTCTTTCCTAATTTTTCTCTGGGGGCCAGAAGAGGCCAGGAGAGGATGAAAAACTGAGTCTGAATATAATGACTGGGGTGATAGAAGGCTCAAGCTGAAGATTGGAAGTCAGGCATCTGAATTGGGAGGAAAGATGGATGGTTGGAGTGAAGACCTGGAGAGATGAATAAGTAATCAGGTCAGGTAAATGTGGTCATGATTGAGATGTTGTTTACTTGCTGAAGAAACTATAATTTTTATTGGAAAGGGACTAATCTATTGAGCTTGACACTGCTTGTTTCTGATTATTCTCGTGGAAGGAAGGCTACTACTTCATGAGGATAGAATATTTCCAAAATATGCAGAAGATTGCGGGCGGCTTCAAGGTATGGTAGCAATCATTAGATCTGACTGCCATCATTTATCAAGCACGATTACTGATAACCTGTGGACAGGATACGCTGAAGTGTTAAAGGATTGCATTTTGCTCTCATCCAGCACTGGCAGTGGTATGTCCAATTGACTAACAGGTGAAAAGTGAGATTGAGTGATCAAACATCTATCATTTATCATGGGATTAATTTACACCTCCACATTGCACTACGTTTCATTTCCTTTCCATTCTTTCCCTTCACAGCTTTAGTATCAGCTGAAAATATATCTTCAATATTAATAAATTCTAAAATACAGAACTCCTACCTTCCAGCTGAATTGTCATCTTTTATGTTTAATTGCCCAGCTTTCCACTCTAGGATGTAATGCAATAAGATTCATTCTCTTTCATGTTTCGGATGCCCTTCAAACACTCACAAGAATTGTATTACACGATGAGCCTTTTCTCTCTTGGTTTCCACATAGGATGTACATCAACTTCTCACTACCTGCTGATTTGCATGTTTGTAGTGTGCAGCCAGCATTAGGAATGCTGTTAAGTTGCTGCACACCTGAGCAATGGTTCCAGGTCTCTTAAGGCTAGCACCATTTAAAGCTACCTTCCAACCAAATGTTGCGTAACTATGGCAGTGGCAAATGCTGGTTGGAATTGTTGATGAAAAAGATTCTGAGCCCAGAAAAGGTGAATAATGGTGTGACAGGGGGTCAAGCAGCCTTCAAGATTCTCCACTGGATGATTGTTCAAAAGACTAGGAAAGGAGAAATGCGATTAACCCACAGAGCAGGAAGCCTTCAAAGCAAATATGATGAAGGCATTGGGTGCAAGTAGTCAGAGCAGTCAATGCAAAAAGGGCTTAAGTGCACTGCCAGAAAAGTTCAGTGGTTTCATGTGAGTGATCAAATTCCATGAATTTATCTTTGAATGTCCGATCTCAGCGACTGCGCCAGCAGCCTCAGTAAACCACAGCCAGCTGTTATCAATCTCTGGCAATCACCAGCTTATAACCATCAATCATTATTTCATGTCAGCTTTACACCTGAGCAAGACTGCAGGCTTCACATCTACATTTCACAGTTTGCACACACTGACAGCTATTCAAAAATGGCAGCCATCAACATATCCTCTAAGTTGCATGGTTGTGCACAACAATTGATGTCAGCACATTGACCATAGCATTGACTTCTGATTCTGAAAGCCACTGCTGTGCATGAGCTTTGGAGGCCGGTGCAGCTTGGAAGAAAATTGGAGGGAATGCTGAAGGCCGCTTGAGCTACTTTTGTTTTGCATTGACAAGATGCACTGGGTGGAGTGCTACAGGAGGCAATGCTGAGACCTCAACTATTTTAAATCTATCTTTGGTGAGGGAAATGGACATATGGTAGCAAAATTTGTTGCTGGCCCAAAGACAGCTAGGATAGTAAGTTGTGAAAAGACCTGAGATTTTTGTTAAGGGATATAAATAAGTTAAGTTAGTGTACAAGAATTTTGTCAGATAAAGTATAATATGGAAAATATGACCCCTTTGTCCAATTTGGAAGGAAGAATAAAAATAATCATTATTTAGATAGAGAAAGTTTACAGAATACTATGCTACAGAAAAATCTGGGTGTCCTTGTACATGGATGAGAAAAAGTTAACATGCAGCTACAGAAATGATTCGAAAGGAGCTTTTCAGATTGTGGGTCATAAGAAGAGGGGACAAGGAAGTGATTCTCAGTGGGCAGCATCTGCTCAATGCCCAACTTTAATAAGGCACTACATTTAATTTAGATCCATCCCTGTCACCTGAGGTGATAATCTGCAGGGTAGCAGCTTCCATGAATGTACTGGCCCAGCTAGATCATTACTCCAATTTGATCTGTTCTGGAATTGGAATGTAGCAGTGACAACTTCAATCAATTCATATGTTTCATACATATTATTATTGACTTTTAACATTTCAAAGGGCATTTGACTTCTCCCAAAGGACACCTGTCATCTTCCAAAGGTGTTTTGGGATCATATTCAAAGGACAAGGGCATATAGTTTGCAACAAATCTCTGCTCTACACTCCCCATATTCCAACACCCCTCCCTTCCCTTTCATCAACCGTTGCTATCTCACACACACACACACTTGGGAGCAGAACTTCTGGATCTAGATCTCTGCCAACAATTTCAAACAGAGAGAGACAGCTTGACCTTCTGCACAAAAAAGAAAACCACAGGTCTTGACCTAATGGCTACATAGTAGGAATGCTAGCACTGTGCCAAATTAAGACACCAATGCTCATTTTCAGATGCACTAGAGATAAAAATGTTTTAAGATTTAAACCAGACATAAGGGTAAAGTTGTGCTGGGCATTCATGCTAATCATTCAATTATGTTGACCTTGGAAAATTGTGTGTAATTGTTCCATTATCCCTTTTTGAGATTTGGGCCACTATTCAGGCTGTCCTCCTCCTATATTGCAGAATCCACCCTCTAAAGTAATGCAAAATATGAGGATTCTTGGACAAATAACTTGTGAAAGATTATATCGGCTGACAGATGGTAAAAAAATTATCATTCAGGTCCATGTGCTTCTTGAAATGATATGCTCAAATTCATTCTCTCTAGCTAACTAACAGTTAACAGTTGCAGCTCTTCCTGTCCATTAGAAGGATTAGCTTTGACCTCATTTTCTAAGCTAATTATCCTGTCTGCTAATTTTAGTCTCCAACTAATGAAATCCATCCTTTAAAGCAGGGGCACAAGGGTTGACCTTTCAAAAAGGCCTTCCAGAGTTTCTGTTTAACTGCGATTGACACAAAGGAATCCTTTTTCCCAAATTATCTAATAATTTGGGGTTAGTCTATAATTGGAGTAGAAACATTTAAAGCTGCCATCTGATTGTAACAGCATGTCCTTTAGGAAGGACCTAGTGTTAATTAATGAAAAGCAGTGATTAGGAATATGATTTATGCTGCAATGATTATTGTTTTTTTGAAATGAAAGTTATCATTGTTTTTAACTAATGCAGTTAACAATGAATTAACAATAAACAATGATGTTTAAATGTGCCACTTTGAAAAAAGGTACCTGCAACTTTTTCTTTCAGAAAGATAGCAGTTTGCTACCCTTTAATTGGATGATTAACTTCCTTTCTTTTCTGGCAATTATTTTTATGTTCTTACAAAACAGTAAAAATGACATGATGTGAAATATAATCAAAATTGATTTTAAAAGGATAATGCCTTTTCCCTTACCTTATATTCAGCATAAATTAAAGGCATGTTGCCATGCACATCTTTAAATAGAAAGTATGAGTCACTTTATCACTTCGGTGTAACTATGAAATGGAAAACAACTTTAAGCTAGTGAGGAGGCCAAATTCATCCTGTTCACTTCCTTCCTTCTATTTGTATGTGAAGTAACCAAGAGAACTTCATAGATCCCAAAATTGTTTCCAATTCTCTACCAAGTTATAATGTTATTTTCTCCGGTCAATTATCTCTCACTCAAGTTCTCTCAAACCTCCTATCTCATCAGTGACTTCATCTTGCTCATTCTCCATAATAGTAATATAGGACAGTATCACTTGCATATGATATTCTACAATGTGCTCTGGGTTAATACTTGCCTGGCCCATAGTCGTCATGTCCAGACTTGGAGTTGTGCATAAACCCCATACTTAACACTGGCTTCAGTGAAATATTATGGGCAAGTTGCTGGCAGCTATCACATAGCCAGAGGCTTGCCCTTCAGAAGAATCACTTGAGAGACTTACATCACAGGCTTAAAACTTATGTTACTCAGTAAAACAGGAAATCTCTGTTAGCTAAATGACCACTGAGTTGTGAAGAGTACATTTGATGTTTCACAATCCACAGTTAAAGAATTATATTTTGGAAAGTAGTCACTAATTAAACCACTCCTATGCTGGCAAAACTGCAATGATGTGGACTGATGTCCTGTACTTCTCAGGACTACTAAATTTCCTGGAGGCAACCTAGAACAGGTTAAAACTAAAAGGCTACTCTTTAACATAAGTAAAGCCCTATCACCTGTTCTATGTAGTCAGTGAGTGCCTGAAAATTATTCACATCCTGGTGAGTGATGTAGCTATTTTACCTTTGGACTCTTCTCAGCTCCAGCCATATTTTCAAAACATACTTCAATTACCTCAAGATCTAATTAATTGTTAAATCAGCATTACTAGATTGTAACTCAAATTCCAGTTATAGATGAGATTGATGAGCAGACAGATTCAAAATTAGTGATCTACTATAGATGTATGCTATCACAAGACATTATTCCAGTCAATGAAAAACACTGAACACTTGAGTATCTTTTGTGAAAGTAACATTTTGAGATGGTCTTGTGATTCATGGATAATCCAATAAGGTTAAGCTTAGGGGAAGTTTACCGATCATCGTTTCTTTTTTTTTCAATCACAATGAAGATCCACTTTAACTGAACCCATCTGTTGTGAGATTGTTGAAATTGAGCACAAAGTTGCTCTTGCAACCCAGTTGAGGACTAAGGGAATTAAAATTGGGAAGCACGCGGTACTGACTTTCTATTTGATCTCATTTGTTTCTAACCCTGTGTGACCTTATCTTAGATTTAAGAAATGCATTTTGTCCTTTTTGTTGTGAGGAAAGGTTGATACAGAGGTGAAGATCAATCTGCTCAAAGCCAATAAAGTAATAGCTTCTGAGGCCTTGGATGTTTTTTCTCTGAGGTTTGAACAATACAAGCAGCCTCAATGGGTGGGGTCAACTCCTGAAGAACTAAGACTTTTAGGTTTAGCCTGCTGTAGTTGCTGGAGTCTTGAAGCTGGATGTTGAAGCTCTTATTTCTCTTTCTCACAGCTAAAAGCTATGGTTCTCTTCCTGCTGTTAGAATTGTGAGACAAATCTATTTTACTAGGTTGCCTTTGTCAAGGGTGTTTATGGGATGTTACTATATTGGAACAGTTAATTAGTAGTCGTTAAAAAATCGGTATATCTCTAATATAGACAAAATTGCTTTTAAAGGATAATGCCTTTGCCCTTATCTTATAGTCAGCATAAATTAAGGACCTATTGCCGTGCACAAAGACGATCTTCTTAATATTTGTTTGAGGGGCTTTGGTCTGGTCCATAACACCTGTGACCCATGTCTGTCAAGTCTGACTAATTTGGAATTCATCCTTGTCATCTGTTCTCATGGGAGTAAACTATTAGCAAACAATCAGTATGCAGAGAATATATAAACATCATTTCAATCAGCTTATATTTCAAGGTGCTATTTCAATTATTATGCATAGCTTTCTCCCTTTGCAAAGTGATTTTCAGGTGTTTACTTGTAGAGTTACTATCATTATACTGCTAACAAGCTGAAAATTCCTCTGGGAGTTACCTGAAGACTATTGAATAACACAAAAATGCATTCTTAAAAACAGCTTATTTTACTGAATGACTAAATAGGTTACAGCAACACCTTTAGTTACCCTCATTTTTTTTAACCAGCACAACAGATGTGTTTGATGTAACAGATGCAGTTAGCAGGAATCTCGAAAACAGATGAATCAGCTGATTTCAGACTGAAACGTTTATTAAGAAAAATACCTCAAAGGATCCTAATGTAGAAACAGGTTGCATGAGCCATGCCTACTTGCAGTTTCACACAAAAATAACTTCTCTTCAGAGGTCCAAGACTAATTCTCACATGCAACATACTGTACTTTGTGAGAATGATGAGGGGTTCAAATGAGTCATTTGGAATTGGAGAGTAGGACGCAACAAAATTAAAAATGGGTACATAGTATTTTAAAATAAACAGTTAAGCTATTATGGTGAGGGAAAAAAAAACAAGCTGATGAACAACTGTATACCTTTCAGCCCCTTGAGCCTGTTCTGTCATGTAATTAGATCTTGGATGATCTGTACCTCTACTCTATTTGCTCAAGTTGATTCCCAAACCCTTAATATTCTGGACTGAAAGAAATAGATCAATGTTTTCCTTCTTGCACTCAAGTGTTGACTGAATACCAAAATCTATAGGGAACAACAATGCATACTGCATTAGAAACAGGTAATGATTGATTTGCCAAGCCTAAATAGTTTTTTTCTAAAAAGAGATCTTTCCAGATATTTATTTTCCTTTATTGTGAAGAAACACGACCAGATATCATTCCTGAATGGCTTAGCTTCAATGTTTAAGAATAGATCCCTTTGTTCTAGACACTGCACCAAAGTCACTAATACCTCAATTAACCTCTTTAATATTTTGGTTTGGATTTTATTACACTGCAAGATATTCTGGCCCCAAAGGACAGAACAATCATGATGTATTTACACATGCTGGTTCTAATTCCTGCTGTAATCTTCTGCTCATGCTTTCTGCTCTTCATTGTCACACTTGCTTATCATTTGCCTCTTCACTATCCTGAAGTTCTGTTACCTCATTTCTTTTTGAATTTTTAAAAGCTTCTCTTCAATGGGTCCCTAACTAATTAATTTCTCCACAACCTTAGTTATGCAATTTGCTTAGACACTCACTCCAGCATGGTTCAAATGAACTGCATCCCAATGGAACAGCTTTCTGTATCCACCGTAGTGATGTCAGAGTCGCATGAATTGGAACTCATCTTTCTCCCACAAACTTTGGTCCATGCATTTACTTCTTGAATCTTGTTTACTTTGTCAAAGTTTACATGCACCTCAGATAGCGATCCGAGATTTGCAGTTTTGAGTTTCATCTTTTTAATTTGACCCTGATCTCCTTGAAATCCCTCACAAAAACTTCTCCCTATTTCTACTTCTGTCATGGGTACTATCTGGACAATTATAACAGGGTCCTTTCCCTCCCACGCCAAATTCCTTATCACCTTAAAAAATATGTGCCTAACTTTGACACCAAGTAGGAAACACAGCCATTGGAACTCTGTTTTGCTGCAGAAAACTGTGTATATTCTCTTAACTATGCAACTTAACACTTCATTGCCTTCCCCTTCTCTCACTCTCTCCTGCACCAACCGCATCCTCCAAATAAATGTCACTCTGTACTATGGTTTGCTTAGTTTGCTCATTCCCTCTGTACCTGTACCTTGGTTTACAATAGGAGCAAGAACTTCACACCTGTTGGATAAGGGCATTGGCTTATTCTCCTCAAATGCTAAATACAGGATTCTGATACCTGCCTCACTTGCATTGTCACACCATCCTGTCACTGATCATGGAGCAAATTTGATGTAATTACTGTAAGGAGTGTGACAGTCTCCTAAACGTAGGAGAAAGTGAGGACTGCAGATGCTGGAGTACCAGAGTTGAAAAATGTGGTGCTGGAAAAACACAGCAGGCCAGGCGGCATCCGAGGAGCAGGAGAATCGACGTTCCGGGCAAAAGCCTGAAGAAGGGCTTATGCCCGAAACGGTCGATTCTCCTGCTCCTCGGATGCTGCCTGTCCTGCTGAGTTTTTCCAGTCTCCTAAAAGTGTCCAGGTAGCTCTTTCCCTCTTCCTGATGTGTCATAGTTTAAATGCCATTTCTCAAAAAACTCTCCAAGTCAGTACCAAAGTTTGTTGAGCAGCCAACACTTGCAGTAAATATTGTCACCATGGATTGTACAGCATCCATCAACACCCACATACTGTAGCTGCAACACATCACCTGTCCAACCATCTCTGACCAATAGATAGTCTGTTGGTTTATGGATGTATGAACAGAATGGAAGACACTAATGCTGACCACAATCAAAATCATCTGTAAATGTTAGGCAGAGTTCTCAAGATGAACCTGAAGCTGAATGAGAAAATATTTCAATTAAATATGCTCAAAGCCAAGAATTGAGATCTTGTACAAATAGCAAAAGATCTTCACCTTACGGTAGGCACAGTGGCAACAATGTTGTGACCAACAGTTATAAAAGCTTCAATTTTTTTTCAATTCATAAATTATTTGACAAAATTCTTGCCCAATTTTGTTGCCTGAGTGTGAACCATTATGCCAAATCATGACTATACAGGCAATGGGATTAGGTTTTGAACAAGAAGTAGCATTCACCAAAATTAAATAACTTGTGATGATAGCCCCAATGCTGAAATGCTATGACATATGTAATGAAATCACTCTACAGTGTGATGCCAGTAAGACTGCAACCTTACTCCAGCAAGGACAAATGGTTGCATTTACATCAGAATGTTAACATATAAAGTTGCTTTGCTCAGATCAAGAAAGAGTGCCTGGCTATTGTCTAATCTATTGTCTAATTTTCATCAATGCCTATTGGAAGAGACAAAGTGAAAGTTGAGTCTGACCACAAATTAATTAAAAGCATTTTCTTCAAGCTAATCCTATCAGGTCCAAAGTGTCTGCAAAGAATTTCACTTTGGATACAGAGATATCATCTGGATGTGACATTCAAGTAAGATAAATATTATAGACATGCTGCCAAGAGCAGTAATCCCAATGAGGAAAATTGGAAATTGTACCAATAAGTGTGAAACCTTACAGGTTCAACATTTAACTTAGCAGAGATAATGAATGTAACAGACAAGCTTCTTGCTCAAAGACAGCAAGCTTTTCAACAAGATGCAACTCTCCAAGAGTTTTAAAATGTAAATATGAATGGATGGCCTGAAAGGTACAAAGACATACTTGTTCCTCTAAGAACATATTAAACATAGAGGTAAGATGACAGCTTGGGTGCACATTATACAAGGAAGATGGAGTCCTTATCTGTAAGGAGCTTCAAGAAAGATGCTAAGGCATGTTCTCGCAAGTCATCAAGGAATTGAGTCAAGTCTGAAAAAAGCAAAGGACCTGCTATACTAGCCAAACATGGGCAAATCAAGGACAACATCAACTGGTGCAATGCTTATAATGGATGCCAAGCTAAATCAGCTAGAGAGCTGCTGATGACATCCTGGAGAAACAGTGGATGAAGCTAGGAGCAGACTCTGTCACACTCTCATGACCTAATTATCTTGTAACCTGAATACAGCTAGACCAGCAAACTTTGAGTACCACTGAGATTGTTGAATGCTTGAATGTACCTTTTACCTGTTATAGCAGTCTGATATTGTCATAATTAGCAATAAACTTCAGTTGACAAGATAAGAATTTAATTGCTTTATAAATTTAGGGAATTTAACATCACAAACCATCTCCACATTATCTGTAGTCAAATGGAAAAGGTGGAGAAAATCACCATAGGAAACAGAAAGAGATTGCCTTGAATACGTTTGTGCAGGACTTGCTCAATCGTTAAGTGGAGGAGCATATCATTCAGTAAAGTTGTTCAGTAAGAAGACTGTCGTGCTGAACTCAAACTACATTTCAAATAGCAAAAAATGCTACTGAAACCAACCAAGGTTATAAGTAACGAAATGTAGAAGTCATTAGCAGCATTGAGCATGGGGGAGAGACAGTCAGGGAATTTGTGTGGAGCAGTTGCGACCTCAATTGTGTCTGATGAAATTTAATGAATACTGTAGATATACAACTCTAACTGCAAATGTATGTGTACAACTAGAGAAGCTGTTCCTAAAATGTGAGCAGCTGATTAGGAAGATACAAATTCATCACCTGCATAGTCTGCATTTCTGATTACTCATTCATAACTAAGAGACCCAAAGGATCATAGCACCTTAACAAGAGAAATGGAACAATAGCAGAAATGACATAGAGATGAGATCTCCCGATTGAAGGAACATCATTATGGTGAACAGCCAAGGACAACATACACAAGTACCATTAAGAGATGTAAAAACTTATATATTATGAATGTACTGCATATGCAGAGGCTGAGAAAAACAAACTGCTAATGCAATGCCAACACAACCATTGCTTTCCTCCACCCCATCAACACCCTCCCCCCTCAAAAAAAATCAAACCAGGTAATCTTTTCTGAGATACAGTATCTAAAATTGAATACAAAGCTATAAGTAGGGGGTCTAACAACTAGTGCTGTATGCAATAATAACATAATGTTTGAATCCTTTATCTTCTAACATCTCCCCCCTCCCCCCTCCCCCCCCCCTCCCCCCCCCCCCCCCCCCCCACCACCACCGATATAAAGGAGTACATTCTATAAATCATAAAAGTTTTATTTGCACCTGCCACTAATTTTATATATATGGTTAGGGAAATACTGAAGTTGAACTGTATCTAGAATTTTATTTGTGTTAAACGAAACAATAAATTACTTAGAATTTATAGCTTCTAAGTTCAATTGGGGATAAATAATAAATGTAGGCCGAGATGCAAAATTCTACATCATCAGAATGAATGAAAAAGAAACAATTAACAGATTTGGAATTCCTACCTTGAAATTGCTTATTTTGAAAATTGCAGGACCAGTGGTACTGACAGATTGCAAAGGCTAATAGTATCAAAGACAACTGCAGATCGACTGATTGGAAAGCAGCAAATGTTTAAAAGTGAGTTGTAATTTTGAAAATGGTTGTCCACTTGGGTTGCAGCAGTTCTATGCTAGCTGCAGAGAGTATTCAAGCCAGTAATACAATTGTCACACTCTGAATTGTCGATTTGATTATTCTCCTGTGAAGTACTTTGTTCTTTTGCTACTTTTACACACTCAATAAAGGAAAAAAAGGAATCAATAAAGGAAAGCATATCAAAATCTCTTCTTCACTAACCTACCTACCTGTGACTCTACTTTCAAGGAACTATGAACCTACACTTCAAGGTCTCTTTGTTCAACAGGACCTTACCATTAAGTGTATAAGTACTGCTCTGATTTGCTTTTCCAAATTGCAGCACCTCGCATTTATCTAAATACAACTCCATCTGCCTCTCCTCAGCCCATTGGCCCAACTGATCAAGATCCCGTTGTAATCTGAGGTAACCTCCTTTGCTATCCACTATACATCCAATTTTGGTGTCATCTGTAAACTTATTAACTATACCTCCTGTGTTCACATCCAAATCATTTATAAAGAGTTCCATCAATTTGCAACCCTATGAGCAAACAAATTCCTCCCTAACTCTCTTTTAAATGTGTGACCCTTTATTCTTAGATTTTTCTCCCTGGTCATAGTATCTCCCAGAAGGGGAAACAACCTTGTCACATCTATCCTATCAAGTCCCATAAGAATCTGCTATGTTTTCATAATGTCACCTCTCACTCTTTTAAATTGCAAATACAGCCCAATCTTTTCGAACACTTCTTGTAAGACAGTCCCTTCATTTTTTTTAGATCAGTGATTTTCCATGAACAGCATTCAATGCCTAATATACATATATTTCCTTCAACAATGTGACCAAACCTGTTCATTTTATTCCAGTTATGGTCTGACTATATAAGGCACTAGTTTTAACTGAATCTTCCTACTTTTATGCTAATCCATTTGCCAAAACCATTATCTGCTGATCTTGGATGTTAGATTTTTGTGATTTATGGATGAGGACTGCCAAATTCCTCTGTCTGCGTCTTGCTGTATTTAAATAATATTCAACTCCTCTTCCTCATGCCAAAATGCATAACCTCATACTTTCTCACTTCATATTTCATTCTGCCAAGATTTTCTTTTTGCCCACTCACTTCGTCTGTCTATATCCCTCTGCAGATTCTGTCATCCTCACCACTTACTTTCCCATCTATTTCTGTCGATGGTACATTCTATTTTCCTTTTTGCCTGCTGTGCAGGTCATTGATTGAACATATTCACAAGAACATAAACACAAAGCTTCAGTACACAAAAGAAAAACATGAACTTTTTCACACGTTGCAAAGGTTATTTGAAATTCTAGTTTAGAAATACCAGAAAGAACTTTTAACTGTTTTAAGCCAACAACAAGGTTACATATACGCAAACCACAATTAAGTATTGTCTTTCTCTCCACATTAAAGTCTCTTTTTGAACTGGTATGAGGGTAATTGGTTTCTGTAACTTCTTCTTGACTTCTAAGCACCCTCAGAGCAAGCACATAGGTTTTTCATAGATTCAGTTGCTAGCAATTTTCTAGCTAGGCTTTTTAATAGTTTACCAAATCAGTCTAGTAACCACAGACACAGAATAGAATAATGGAATCCCTACAATGCACATCAAGTCTGCATTGATCCTCTGAAGAGCATCCCAACCAATTCCCATAACACCACATTTGCCATAGTTAACCCACCTATATCACAGACACTATGAACAATTTAACTTGGCCATATTTCCTCACATCTAACCTGTACATTTTTACACCATGTGAGGAAATGCAGTCATCACACCATTGAGCACCTGGTGGAAACCCACACAGACAGAGGGAGAACATGAAAGCTCCAGACACTCAACCATGGCTGGAATCAAACATGGATCAGTGAGGCAGCAGTACTAACCAGTGTGCCACCAAACCACTCTATAAACAATGACAGAGCTTACAGCTTTTAATGAAACTCAAATTTCACCATGCCCCTATTAGGCTGGATTCCTCATCCAGTGACTTTACCACTACACTAAAACCTCCATGCTAACTCACTAACTTTCTAAATGTTTCTGTTTTCTGTCTCCCTGAGTGCAATGCTCCCAGGACTTGAATAATGCAGGCCATAGTGAGAAACTTGGAAATCTCACGCAAGCTGTCAAGTGAAGCCTTTCTTGATATTGAGTTGCATTCTTCAATGAAATCCTGGATGTTGAGATGAGATTCTCACTAGTGAGTTGCAAGAAGCAGAAAACCAAGAATTTTCTCTTCTTATCACTTTTATTACTATCTAATCTTGCCTGGTTTTCTTAACCACCAAATAGAAAAAAGACACAGAGTGTTCTCAACATGAAAGTCAGACTGGGTACCTGACAACTCCAGCTCGATGCTTGTTCCTCTGCACCTCGATCTTGAAGATCTCATGGCCAATGGCTGCATGCACTCCATATCAATAACGCTGGCAACAGATATGCATCAGCCTCTCTGACTCATCACATTACATTTCTGATCTACTTACAATACATTTCTGCACATTTTGGAACACACTGTAACCTCTGACTGTAATGCACCTGCAGAGTGCAGTTTGTGCACAGGAGCAGGCAACCAGCTCGTGGAATGGAACAGGCTGTACTTTTGGGCTGCTCGCTTACTTTCTTAACACGCAATCACTTTACAGCTACCTACTTTACAGCTCACAGCATCCTTACTTCACCTTTACTTCTTGGCACTTTGACTGCTCAGTCAGACATTAAAGGCACATAGATTTTCTGTCTTCTTATTAATGCCACACCACTTGTCAAAACACTCAACACTCAGTTAAGGGGGTTGAACATGTTGCAGCTTGGAACATTGCTATATCAATTCAACATCTACAGTGAATCTCAGCAGCCTGCACAGTGCACACATTGCCTGCAAATAGAGTTATAGAGATGTACAGCATGGAAACAGACCCTTCGGTCCAACCTGTCCATGCTGACCAGATATCCCAACCCAATCTAGTTCCACCTGCCAGCACCTTGTCCATATCCCTCCAAATCCTTTCTATTCTTAAACCCATCCAAATGCCTTTTACATGTTGCAATTGTACTAGCCTCCACCACTTCTTCTGGCAGCTCATTCCATCCATGCACCACCCTCTGAGTGAAAGATTTGCCCGTTGGGTCTCTTTTATATCTTTCCCCTCTACCCTAAACCTATGCCCTGTAGTTCTGGACTCCCCCACCACAGGGAAAAGACTTTGTCTATTTATCCTATCCATGCCCTCATGATTTTAAACAACCTCTATAAGGTCACCTCTCAGCCTCTGACGCTCCAGGGAAAACAGCCCTAGCCTATTCAACCTCTCCCTATAGCTCAATCTTCCAACCCTGGCAACATCCTTGTAAATCTTTTCTGAACCCTTTCAAGTTTCACAATATCTTTCCAATAGGAAAGAGACCAGAATTGCACACAACATTCCAAAAGTGGCCGAACCAATGTCCTGTACAGCCGCAACATGACCTCCCAATTCCTGTACTCAATACTCTGAACAATAAAGAAAAGCATACCAGATGCCTTCTTCACTATCCTATCTACCTGCGACTCCAGTTTCAAGGAGCTATGAACCTGCACTCCAAAGTCTCCTTGTTCAGCAACACTCCCTAGGACCCTAAGTCCTGCTAAGATTTGCTTTCCTAAAATGCAGCATCTCATGTTTATCTAAATTATCTAATCTAATAGTGATGGCTCAGAGTTGAAGGGGAGTAGTTCTCAGGCAAGACTTGGCGGCTGCCACCACTCTGCAGATCCTGGTACACACAGCCCTGGAGCTTGTGCTGTCTATTGTCCACTCGGAGCAATCAGGTTTGAGGGTTCCATCTCGCTACAGTCCAACCAGTGGCCTACAACCTCAGTGTAACCAGTCAGAGATTCCTTGATCATCAGACAGCGATACTGATGGACAGATTTCAGGTGTATGGTCTATCATCAGTCATGGCGGTCTGTCATCATTGGGATGGGAGTGGGCAATGACTCTTCTAAGCTGTGCAGCACTACATGCTGTTCATCAGACCTGCTTCATGACTTCCAGAATCTGCTGCCTTGCATGGACCTCAGAGATCTGCCCAGGAGGGAGAAAAATCAGGGGAAACATTGGGTGTGGATCACAATCTGGCCTGATGGGCTGTACAATGAAGGCCAACAAAGGGGAATTATGGAATACTTGTTGAGGGAATGGGGGAAAATCAGCATTGTGTGATTGGAGGCAGCAGTTTGGGATGAGAAGCAAAGCAGCCTTCCCAGGCACTGGTCACAGCTGAAGTCGCCTCAGGCTGTGCTGTAGTTTTGTCCTCAATGCCATTTCCTCCATATGAATGAAGCACAGTGTTGGCACAGATGGCAGAAATCTCCAGGCAGTGTCTCTGAACAATGGCAGCTTGCTGGTGCAGGACCTGTGACCTGATATGGTCATCAAGGTGACAGATGCATTTAACTTTTATGCTGGTGGCTTTGTCTAGGGTGCCACCAGGCTTCTGTGCACAATCTTTCACTCTTGGACATACAGACATACCAAAGCTGTTATCATGTGTATCAGATCACATTGCTTTACCTTGTTTCCTGTTGATGAAATCTTTGCCACCGCCTGAGCAGTCAGATTCAGCAATATTGCAGGCTTCCTGCAGGTAGGGGGGGGGGGGGGTCATAGACTGTACACATGCATTGAACTGAGACCCCCACAGCTACCTGGAGTACACCTCTTCCCACCACCCCTCCTGTAAAAATGCTATCCCTTACTCCACAATTCCTCCACCTCTGCTGCATTGGCACCCATGAGGACCAATTCCACTCTAGAATGCTTACATTTTCCATCAGGACTCCCCCCCACCACCCTCCAAGAACCCTTTTGCCCACCTCCAACATACTCCATCCACTTGGACACCCCATGCTAGTCTGTTACCTGCCCTCAATCTCTTCATCTCCATCTGCTGCTGCAATTTTGACTGCCTTAACCTGTCCACACCTCTCACCCATTCCAACCACTCACCCTCGCAATGTGCAGCCCTCCACTCCCTCTGCTCTAACCCCAACCTCACCAACACACCAGCAGACAAGGGGGGGCACTGTGGTAGTTTGACGCATTGACCTCTACACTGCTGAAGCCAGGCACCAACTCATAGACACCTTCTCCTATTGCCTCCTTGACCTTGACCTCACCTCCATCACCAGCCTATCATCTCCCAGATTATCCGCAACCTCACCACCTCTGGAGATCTCCCATCCACAGTCTCCAACCTCATAATCCCGAAAACCCGCACCACCTGGTTCTACCTCTTACCCAGATCCACAAAGCTGACTGCCCGGGCCGACCTGTCATGTATGCCTGCACCTTCCCCACCGAATCTATCTCCTTATATCTCGCCACCTTTCTGTCCCCCTTAGTGCAGGAACTCCCCACATTCCAGACACCACCCATACCCTCCACCTCCTCCAATACTTTTGTTTCCCTGGCCCCAAACACCTCATCTTCACCATGGACATCCAGTTCCTGTACATGTCCATCCACCATGACAAAGGCCTCCAAGTCCTCCATTTCTTCCTGTCACAGCAACCCAACCAGTACCCCTCCACCGACTCACTCATTTGATTGGCTGAAATGGTCCTCAACTTCAACAATTTCTTCTTTGAATCCTCCCATTTCCTTAAACCAAAGGGGTAGCCATGGACACCTGCATGGGCCCCAGCTGTGCTTGCCTCTTCATCGGGTACGTGGACCAGTCCATTTTTCATAGCACTATTCCCCACCGTTTCCTCTGCTACATCAATGACTGTATCAGTGCCACTTCATGCTCCCACAAGGAGGCTGAACAATTCATCAACATCACAAACACTTTCTACCTGACCTAAAATTCACCTACACAATCACAGACACATCCCTCCCCTTCCTGGACCTCTCCATCTCCACTTCCGGTGAACGACTCAACATGGGATCTACTTCAAACCTAGCAACTCCCACAGCTACCTGGACTACACCCCCTCCCCCCCTGCCTCCTGTAAAAATGCTATCCCACACTCTCAATTTCTTGGGCTTCTGCCCCATCTGCTCCCAGGAGGAATAATTCCATTCCAGCACCACTTTGCTGAGTGAGAGGGCCATGTCACAACACAGCAGATTCACAGAGAGAAAAGTCTTCCACTCGACTAATGTTCAAGTGACCTGTGACGTTACTTCCATTTCTGAGAAGTTTTTGCGCAAGACCTTGGGAATTGCTATGATGTCTATATCCTTGAGAACTCTCAAATTCTGCTGTGATGAGTCAGATGCCTCACAGCGATTATCACTGGGGGTCAAGGGCTTTTCTTTGCCAACATTGTTGATGGCTTGGTAAGGGCTCCCGAACTGATGTGGAGTGTCAATACAAAGCAACTCTATCTTCCACCAAGGCCACAGTAGAAAAATGATAGATCTGCTGAAGATCAAGTCCCACAGCTTGTGTCACTCTAGGGGCGTCTTGTGATTACATCTGGACAGGGCATGCCACCTAATCCTTTCATGCTGTGTTCTGCACAACTGCAGCAGGTGAAAAGGGAAGGTGATAGATGCTGATGAGCCAGGGCAGCAGCAGCAGTCTTGTGAGGGGGAGGTGGACGACATTGAGCAGGAAGGACCATCATTTCCTGCATAAGAGATTGCAGCAGCGTTGGGTCCTATAAGACAGACTGGACTTAATTGGAACCTTGTTCTCGTGGATGAAAGCTGGGTATAATGATTACTCATTGACTGACTGTAAAACTGTTGGTGATCAATATGCAAGTAGGTTGGTTCTGCTCTGAGAAAATAAGCTGCTCCTGACTGTTTGTGTGTTTGCTGTTCACTTTTGGTGATGGTGAAATACTGAGAACCACTTGAAGACTTTCCTGTATGTGATGGTCCCACATTGAACAATGAGAAGATGCTGGGCAGCAATGGACACTGAATTAGCCACATTTTCTCTTACAACTCTGTCCAAAGGCAGTTAAGTTATGTGTCCTGTTGCTACAGAATAATCGGTGTAGGAATGTGCAGTTATATGTGTAAGGAACTATCAGCCATGCCAGGCACATGCTGTGTGAGACATTAGTTTGTGGCGATTGTGCCACTACATTTGTGGTGAATAGCACCTCCAAGCTACCAGTGCTTGACCACTTGCCTGTGAGTCAAGTATGCTGCAACTGCCAGGCATGCCAGTCTATTCCATTATATCCTGGCAGTGTGAGTACTTTTGCAATAGCAAATGTGAAGATCAGGCTAGCATTGAACAAAAGGAGGGCCATAGGGGCACAGTTGGTAGTTATTGATGAAAGTTTGGGATGATTATACAAGAAAATCCATTAGGTCTCACAGAGGGGAACACTCCATGAAAGTCAACAGAAAGTACAAGAAGATTCAGTCTCTGTGCCATTGATCACTTCATTGCTAGGCAACAGCTCAATTTTCTCTTCTTTTAATTACATCAAGGTATTAACATTCAGCTCTACTCCAAATCTCGAAACTTGCATTAAAATGCATGTTTAAGCAACCTTGAAAACCCCAACAGCAAAATACGCAAGCTCAAAATGGAACAAAAATTGTGTTTCCCCTTTCTAAAACCCAAAATATAGAAATACAAATTCAACGTAAAAGTGTACATCAATCATCCATTTTAGAATCTAAGTTTTAAAATAGCAATAATCCATTATGTTACTTTATCATAACAGAATGAGGGGAGTTTGAACATGGAATATCTCCGAGCACTGATGTATACCACCTACACCTCGAGTCATAATGATCTCCATCTCTCTGGAGGCAACCACCTTTTTTGTCCAAAGTTAAAAATCACACAACACCAGGTTATAGTCCAACAGGTTTAATTGGAAGCACACTAGCTAATGTGCTTCCAACTAAACCTGTTGGACGATAACCTGGTGTTGTGTGATTTTTAACTTTGTACATGCCAGTCCAACACCGGCATCTCCAAACCAAGACCTCTTTTGTCAATTGTGTAAATGCTTCTTGACAGCTCTCTCAATCTGTCTTGCCTTTAATGACTTCTATGCACACGCAGGAGATGGTGAGGATTGGAGAGTCATAGTAGATAGAACATGGCGCTAGAAAAAGCACAGCAAGTTAGGCAGTATCTAAGGAGCAGGAGAATCGATGTTTTGTGCAGGACCCTTCATCAGGATCCGAATGAATGAAGGGTCCTGCCTGAAACATCAATTCTCCTGTTCATCAAATGTTGCCTGACCTGCTGTTCTTTTTCCAGCACCACATGTTATCTACTCTATATGCACATGCACCCAGGGCTCTGTGGTCCTGCCCACCCCATACAATAGTATCCTCTATTTAATAATATTTTGCAATGTTCTTCATATCAATGGGTATCACCTGTCAGTTCTCTGGTTTGAACTCCATCTGCCATCTATCCACCAACTCCCAATAAAGTCCTTTCAATGTTCTACACTACCATCCTTAGTTTACAATTCCTCCATTTTTCTGTGCAACTTGCAAACTTTGAAATTGTCTCCTGAGCAGCCAGATGTAGATCATTTACATAAATCAGGAAAAACAAGTGACGGAGTATAAGCCTGCGAGAGGCCGAGTATGTGGGGTGTTTGTGTGTGTGACTGAGAGAGAGCGTGTGCATGAGAGAGGGTTTGCGTGTGTGTGTGAGTATGTAAAGCTGTGCGTGTATGTGTGTGTGTGAGAGTGTATAGTGGGGTCACCTGTCATTTGACATGAACCCTAGGTCCCGGTTGAGGCCATCCTCATGGGTACCGAACGTTGGCTGTCAGTCTCTGCTCAGCCACCCTGTGTTATTGCGTATCTTGAAGTCCACCTTGGAGGACAGTCACCCGAAGATCCGAAGCCAAATGTCCCTGGCCGCTGAAGTGTTCCCCAACTGGAAGGGAACATCCCTGTCTGACGATTGTTGTGTGGCTTCCATTCATCCGTTGTCATAGCCTCTGCTTGGTCTCGCCAATGTACCATGCCTTGAGGCATCCTTGCCTGCAGAATATGAGATAGACACTGTTGGCCGAATCAAAGAAGTATCTGCCGTGTACATAGTGGGCCGTGTCCCCACGTGTAACGGTAGTATCCATGTCAACATTCAGACACATTTTGCAGTGTTTGCCATGACAGGGTTGTACATTGTTGTGATCAATGTTGTCCTGAAGGATGAGCAGTTTGATTTGAACAATGGTCTGTTTAAGGTTTGTCGGTTGTTAAAAGGTGAGAAGTGGAGGCATGGGGAAGGTCTTGGTGAGGTGCTCATCCTCATCGATAATGTTTTGCAGGTGGCGAAGAATATGGTGTACTTTCTCCTCTCCCAGAAAGTACGAGACAAGGAAGGGTACCCTGTTGGTTGCAACCCATGTCTGTCTTCTGAGGAGGTCATTCTGGTTTTTCACCGTGGCACATTGGAACTGGCGATCGATGAGTTGAGCTGCGTACCCTGTTCTTATGAGAGCATACTTCAGCACTTTCAGGTGTCCATTGCGTTCTTCCTCATCTGATCAAATCCTGTGTATGCGAAGGGCTTGTCTGTAGGTGATGGCAGTTTTGATATGTTTAGGTGGGAAGCTAGAGAAGTGCAGCATCGTGAACTTTTCCATGGATTTGCGATAGAGTGAAGCACACAATCTGCCGGCAGTCAATGCAGTCAATCAATCCACATGACAATTTATAAATTCCTACTTTGGAAATAGAACAAGTCTGACTCAAGATTGGAATACAGACAGACTCTAAGTTCACACCTTTAATGCATTGTCTGAGCTGATATATCACCTTGTTTTATAAAACCTTGTTATCTCAGGAATGCGATTTGAAAGAAGTTTTGGGATTTACATATTAATGAACTGAAACCTGCAATCCATTCTAAAAGATGAGAGACTTAACAGCAATCTAGGTTTGTTCAATATCTCATATCAGTTGCATGACATTATGATCTTGTGCTTTAAATCCTGTGTTTTATGATCCTGCCCCACTAGCTACCTGATGAAGGAGCAGTGTTCAAAAAGTTAGTACAGGTAGACAACCCTTTATCCAAAATCCCAGAATCCGAAAACTCTGAAATCTGAAGGTTTTTTTGTGAAGTTTTTTTTCTCATTAACAAAGTTGTTTGGTGTGCAAACAGTTAACCCAACTTCACACTCACTCAATGCATGTCACTCAGATGCAATGTGGGGGGCTTGGCCCAGCTCTGGCAGGTCCCAATTCTGTCTCAGGGTCCGTGACTCACAATGAGTCTGTTTTTCACTAAGATTTTTAAAAATTTCACCATCAAACTATTACTTATTCTGAAATTCAAAAAATTCTGAATTCTGAAAACCAGCTGGTCCCAAGTGTTTTGGATAAAGGATTGTGTACCTGTAAATCCAAATAAACCTGTTGGACTATAACCTGGTATTGTGTGATTTTTAACTTTGTCCACCCCAGTGCAACATGGGCACCTCCTCATCTTGGGTCAATTATACACTGTTGGAGTCAAGAGGTATCAGCAGATGAAGCATTAGGCATGCCTAAGGAGGAGTTAAGTACAAATTGATGCATATCAATAGGAGCGAAGGAACGGTGGGAGCTCCTGTCAGATCAATGTACATTTGACCATATAATGGCTGCATATTGACTATACACATTAATCAGCAGATGATTGATCTCTGCAATCCTTTTCAAAGCTTTAAAGCTCCCTGCATGGCTTATCATTAAACATACAACAGGGTTGTTTTGACACCTGTGTAGGGATACAAGGAGGTTCTGTGAAGCTACAGAACATTTTTTTTTGATTAGATTAGATTAGATTACTTACAGTGTGGAAACAGGCCCTTCGGCCCAACAAGTCCACACCGCCCCGCCGAAGCGCAACCCACCCATACCCCTACATTTAATGCTTACCTAACACTACGGGCAATTTAGCGTGGCCAATTTTACCTGACCAGCACATTTTTGGACTGTGGGAGGAAACCGAAGCACCCGGAGGAAACCCACGCAGACACGGGGAGAACGTGCAAACTCCACACAGTCAGTCGCCTGAGGCGGGAATTGAACCCGGGTCTCTGGCGCTGTGAGGCAGCAGTGCTAACCACTGTGCCACAGTGCCGCCCCCAACTTAATGTACAGTATAGTCAATTTTAACTCTGTGAAGTATTGAGTCACAGATAGCCCATCCCCAAGTAGATTTCAACTTGCAGACTGAACTATTTTAATAATCAAGCCTCAATTCAATATAGCAGCATTGTCTCCTGCCCAAATACAGCATGGACAATATCAGTGCACAGAGGGGAGCTGCAATTGAGAGGAAAGCATGTGGATGCCACTGATCCAAAAGAAGAGTCCACCAGCGTGAAGTTAAGGCCACAGAGGAATCCACACTGAAATATCCAATCACCAGCATTCATCTGCACATTCGTCGCACTCCAATAAATAGCAACATTTGCAAACTGTCAGCATCACAGCCCTTTCTGGCATATCTTGTCATACCAGCTTCATTAAACAGTCTTGTTTTCTGAAACCATCTGTAGGTTGACTTAATGAAAACCTTTGCAACTGGCAAATATCACACAATTGCTGTTCGGCTCCCCGATGGTACAAAAGTGCCATCAGTGACCTTTAGAAACACATCCACTGGCAACAATCCAAATAGTCCATGTACTGTAAGATTGCTGAAGTTCAGTTATCAGTATATGGTACTTCATAGAAACTGATTTTCTGCTAATTGTAGGCAGCTTTGGGAGATTCTTTCAACACATCTGAGAAATTGTCACTGGGACATGTAATATAAATCTGTGAATAAATATAAATGTGTTTGCTGCCTGCCTCTGAAGAAATTCCATGGCCTTCCTGCAAATCCAAAACTGTCATTGATAGACCCATTGCGAACACTGCAGCTAACTGCTTGGTTAAAGTGATATCAGCAAGAATGATGCTGTGGATGAACTGTGGGTGAAATGATTTGTGTTTTTCTACACTTAGTCCAAGAAACATGTGTGACAAAAAGTCAGATTTTTCAGAGACAGATAACTTGCAGTTTATTTGCAACACAATTTACATGACTATGATATCACAAACCTCCACACAGTCTGATTTCCATGTGTGCTGATGTTAATATACATTACACATAGCACACAGATGAACACACCACACCAACTCTATGACACTAAAGAAGTGAGTGAAGGTAAATGTGAGTACCTTCACACTAGATCATCGAATTATAATGTCAATTAACATTCTGGTCTAGAATCTATGCCACAATAGACAGTAAGAGATCTGCCATAAAACGAGTTCTGGCTGGAATAAGAATAACATTAAATTATTTATCTGGAGTATTGTATACCTTTGGTCTTTTTGTCTCAGAAAAGATAGCTGGAGTGCTTTGAAAATTCATCAGACTTGTTCCCAGATGGCAGGACTATCCTATGGAGAGAGATAGGGTAAACTGGGAGTGTATTCTCGAGAGTTTTGTAGAATGAGAGTTAATCTCATTAAAATTCACAAAATGTTTAAAGGGTATATACAGGAAAGCCTTTTACCCTGTTTGGGGAAGTAAAGCCAAGTGGCACAAATTAAAAAGAAGGGAGTGGCCACTTAGGTCTGAGATGAGGTGAAATTATTTTACTTGGAGAGTTGTGAACCATTGGAATTCTCTACCACAAAGAGCTATGGAGGCTCAACCTTTGAGGCTGTTTAAAGTAGAGTTTAATAGATTTCAGATTAACAAAGTCATGCAGGTTTTCTGGAGTGGTGTGGGTAAATGGTATTGAAGCGTTTGATCACCTATGATCATATTAAATGGTAGGGCAGACTCAGTGGGATGAATGGCCTATTCCTATATCTATGTTCCCTAACTGAAGGGCAAAAGAGAAATTTGAATAGATTCACTTCAGGTATAAATGAGTCAAATGCAAACCTTAGTTTATGGCTTTCTAGCCTCAACTGACTAAGGTCTAATTTAGGCATTGTGATAACACAAGCAATTGATATAAATTCAGCTACTCTACGTAAATTGCATGGGATTTCCCCCACCAACCTCCTCCATTTAATAGGGATGACAATCTGTAGGGATGTGCAGGGGCAGACTCATTAAAGACAGACTTACACCATCTCCCCAAAGTCGATATTATCTTTCTAGATTTCTTCAATGAAAGATTTGCAAACATTCCCTTGTTCATTTTATATAAGTTCTCAATCAATTAAGGAATATTCTGCTCAACAGCACAGGGAATCTGGACTGGGGCCAATTTTGTACAAATTGCAAATTAACGTAATTGTAAAGTGGCCAATTAGGCCTGTACGTTCACAGATTGTTGCTTTTAAACCTTTAAAGATCTTGGATCCCCTAAGACTGAAAGCTCAGCAGCAAATGCACTGAGGCTTGACAATCACCAGGCCTAATGCAATGTAAGCAATGGGACCAGTGCATAACCACGCCACCATGAAATTAGCTTCTGTAATATAAGATCAGATGTTGTACAGCATTAAGAAAATGTTTGAGTATCACTTTGCTGCTCATAAATCTCACCCCCCCCCCATGTTTCTTTCTTCAAATATAGCATTACATGTTAAAAATTTCATTATATTCCTTTTTTATTAGTTGATGAACTTAATGGACTCTGGTATCATTCAATAAATGCAACTGTAGTCTCAGAAATTTTTTGTTAATTAGATTCTGTGAAGATTTACTTATGCCATTGAGTTTCTAATTTTAACAATGTTACTGTGACAAAATATCAGACATTTCCAAGTTGATAGTAGTGGTCTCCATGCATCCAATCAATCAGACAGAGAGATAATGCCTGGAAGTTGGGTACAGGTTATCTGCCTTATACTGCCTTGGCCACTGTTGATTTGGCCAAATGTTGGTCACATGAAAGCGATGTGTATAAGCATTGAACCTCACAACCAGGTCAACAAGATATAACTAGTGAAATAAAATGAGTATTTATTCAACAACATAGGAAATATTTGACTGCAGCATTAAAATCATAAGGAATTAAATTGTTAAAACTATTTTGAATAACAGAGATAATTTCTTCTCTAGATTTAATAGGGAAAGCTATTGATGACTCCCTTAGACAAAATCTAACCTTAGTTAAATTCCCATGCATTATCTGCAAACATAATATAAAGACAAAGGAATATTTTTCAGTAGTTATGTCATAATGTGAATCATATCTAAATAGATGCTGCTTTTCTATACAAATTTATAACACCATAAGATATTGAAGCAGAATTAGGCCATTTGGCCCATTGAGTCTACTCCGCCATTCAATCATGGCTGTTACATTTGTCAGCCCTAATATCCTGCATTCTTCCTGTAACTTTACCAATCAAGAACCTACCTATCTCTGTCTTAAATACACTCAAAGACTTTGCCTCCACAGCCATCTCTAGCAATGAGTTCCACAGATTCATCACCCTCTGGATGAAGAATATCCCCCTCATCTCAGTTCTAAATTTGCATCCCATCACTCTGAGACTCGGGTCCCCCTAGTCTCTCCTACTAATGGGAACATCTTCTCTACATCTACTCAATCCAAGTTTCTTTAAGTTTTAGTGAGATCCCCCTCATCCTTCTAAGCTTCATTGACTACAGACCCCAGTGTCCTCAATCAATCCTCATATGACAAGACCTTTCTTCCCAGGATCATTCTCGTAAATCTCCTCTGGACTCCCACTAAAGTCAACACATCTTTCCTTAGATACTTGGCCCAAAACTGCTCACAATTTTCCAAATGTGGTCTGACCAGTGCTTTATACATCCTCAGCAGGACACCTCTACTCTTGTTTTCTTGCCCTCTTGAAATGAATGCTATTACCTTTGCTTTCCTAACTGCCAAATGAAATTGTATGTTCACCTTTATGTTTCAGATTTCTGAAGTCTTCCCCCATTCAGAAAATAACCAATTGTTCCTATTGAAGAGTATGACCTTACACTTTCCCACATTGTATTTATCTGTCACTTCCTTGCCATTCTCCTAGCCTCTCCAGGTCTGGAAGTCAAAAGTGGCTGCTGCTAGGACTATAGGCAATCCCATGAAGACAGATAACATGGACACTGAGTAAGGGAAGTTGATCCTTCCGGGTAGGGATGGATCTGAGAAACTAGAGTTGGAGAAGTGAATTTTGAAGGGTGTTGAGCTTTGAAGGTCAGGGGGAGAGTCACAAAGGGTGTGTGACAACTTCTGGGGGGACAGGGGAACTCCCAACAAAGATATTCTTCTTCTTTCCTGTCTGTTCACCTGAGATGGCAAAATACAGTAATTGGCTGCCCTCCTTTGTTCCTCTTTTCCATGCCCCATTGTCCTATTACAGTGAGGCTCGAAAAAAGGCCCTTAAATTGCAAAGAATTTTGCACTATAGAGTCTTAAATGCTTAAGGGTGAACAGGCTGGCTGATGCATTACTGACCAATCAGATTATAGGGGAATAGCTCAAGGGTGAATGTGAATGTGCTAGGCTAGCCAACCATCCTATTTTATATACATTCCTACCACTGGGGCGGCTGTAAGATCCCCCCCCTCAGTATGAGGTTGTATTCGCTTGACTCTGGGCAGATTTTGCATAAGATCACTTCCTAGTCCCCAGCTAAACTCTATTTTACCTCGAAGTAAAGGCAACATTGTAAAACATACCAATATGGACTTTATAGGATGATTAAAACAACCAAGTGAGGAAAGAAAATACATACCATAGAAATAAATCTCTGTCATCTCTTGGACTGAAATGCTACTCAAGAATTGCAACAAACCATCAAAACCTCATTGGAACAAATCTGAAGATATGTAAGTCAGACCACAATGATAAAGCCCTGGGGGTAGGTTATTTATTCAGACTCTGAGACAAGAAATTGCACAGTCAATAGAGGAACTTAAAAGAGCAAAGTAACTTTCCAAATAGACAAAATTCCATGCTAATAACTTGTGACTTCTGCAATTTCCTGACCAATTATGTATTCCCTGTTGGTAGTGGAAAATGAATGAACAGTATACAATTAGACATAACTATCATTGTACATTCAGTTGAATCACAAAGTTCCTACAGAAAAGGAAATTCATAAATTGCTGCCAAAAAAAATTAAGCCAAATGTCAATTGTACCTCACTCTTTTTTTTAATAATTCAGGCTTTTAATTGATATTCTATATGGCAGTATTTCTCAAACACTTCAGCAGAAAGCAAGCAATAGTTTGTCATATCGATATGGTGTTTAATATGAAGTAAAACAGCATCTATGTATGATTTATTTTGATTTCAACCTGTCTATTAATTTTTGGTTAAGCATTTAAGCATGAAATAGTATATTTAAATCATTAAATAAAGTAAATTTTTTCCCATTTTACAATTAGAAAACATTGGTAGGTTGACATAAAATTTATCCAGTGACGGGAAAAAAGGAAAAATAAGATATACTTGGAAATCAATGTACAGGTTATATTGGAATTCAATTTAGAAGCATACAGTTCAAGGTGGACCATATATGTTTCATTCACCAGTTTTACTGGCTCTCTTTCTGGGAAGCAAGTATGGAACATTTAAGAATCCTCAGCACTTTGGGATGGATACAAAGACTTTTAAATTGACTTCTGTTTTGTTTTCTTTTTTAATGGGATGTGGGCATTGCTGGAAACACCAGCATTTATTGTCCATCCATAACTAACCTTCAGAACATGATGGCTTGTCGACTTCTTGAAGCACTGAATTTCATTTGGTATAGATTCTCCCACAAAGCCATTAGGCAGTGAGATTCAATCTTTTTGATTCAGCAACAATGATAACGTTCCAAACCAGGATGGTCATAGGTCGGTTAGCTCGGTGGTTCAATCCCCACACTGACCTGGTGCATCAGGATTTGCAAGTCGAGGGTTCACACTTGCAGGGTCTGCGTTTGTCGTTGCTTTAAAGGGGTGGCACGGTGGCTCAGCGGTAAACACTGCAGCCTCAACATGGCAGAGACCTGGGTTCAATTACAGCGTTGGGTTACGCACACATATAAGTCTATGGGGTGAGTTTGCATTTATAGGATGGTACGGTGACTCACTGGCTAGCACTGCTGCCTCACAGTGCCAGGGATCCAGGTTCAATTCCACCCTTGGATGACTATCTGTGTGGAGTTTGCACATTCTCCCTGTGCTGCGTGGGTTTCCTCCAGTGTTCTGGTTTCCTCTCACAGTCCAGAGCATGTGCAGGTTTGGTAATTGGCTGTGGGAAATGTTAGGTTACAGGGATAAGTTAGGGGTGTGGGTCTGAGTGGGGGAGGGGGTTCGTTGAAGGGTCGGTGTGGTCTCGATGGGCCGTGATTCTATTCTATGAAAACTTACATGGGAGTTTGCAAATGGTGGAGCCTGCAAACAACTGTTGCCCTTTTCCCTGTAGATTGTCAATGACACAGGTCTGGAAGGTGTTCTTTGATAGTGGCTTTGCTGACTTATTTTAGATTATAACAAAATCTGAGACTGGAGCACTTTAACTGGTAAATACATTCAGGTGCTACCCACCAGATATCAGCATGATGAGGGCAATTTAACTTTTGAGACTTCATTTTAGAATGGCAAGCAAAGTAACCCATCCAATCAGGCTAGTGATGGGCTACCCATTCACCAAATAGCAAGATTTCCTCTGAATCATCCTTTCACTGTGCAAAAGCATCAACTCATCTCTTAAAGAGAGGGCTCACCCAAGTTGTCAAGTTTGGCTGGCCTGTTCAAGGGTTAATTGCAATCTGACTCACACTTATTTCTCCAACACAATGATGAACAATGATAGAGATGTTTTTCCCAACTGATGGTAGAAACATATATTAAAAAAACGAAGGTGTGTCGGGTTTGGAGAGAGGTTGTAAAGGTACTGAACCTTCAGAAAATCACCTAAGCTGATTCAGTAGAAGAAATGGTCTCAAGATCTGACCTATGCAACAAATACAATTCATTGTGTTTTCTTTCTTTGCAATAGATCTGACCAAAACAATATTCTCCCCTTGCCAAACAGTCTGCACACTTTACTGTAAGATGTGTGCTCCGACAATCACAAGGTGGAGATGGGGACTGCGACAACTTTTTTTTTTCTCATTTCCAATCACACATGGCCCTTTTCCTTGCAGACACTAACCACATCCGATTTGAACCTGCTAGTCCACTAATCATTGTTGTCCTCTGTCAATACGTTTTTTCATTTCACTTTCACAATTAATTAGATTACTTACAGTGTGGAAACAGGCCCTTTGGCCCAACTAGTCCACACCAACCCGCCGAAGCGCAACCCACCAGACCCATTCCCCTACATTTACTCCTTCACCTAACGCTATGGGCAATTTAGCATGGCTAATTCACCTGACCTGCACATCTTTGTGATTGTGGGAAGAAACCAGAGCACCCGGAGGAAACCCACGCAGACACGGGGAGAATGTGCAAACTCCACACAGTCAGTCGCCTGAGGTGGGAATTGAACCCAGGTCTCTGGCGCTGTGAGGCAGCAGTGCTAGCCACTGTGCCACTGTGCCGCCCACATTTTTTCAAATTGCCAGTGCCTCATAACTTGCTGATCTTTCCTCTCTGCATATGAATAATATGAAGAAGCCCATAAGTTTCCAATAGCAACTCACCAACTCCCTTTGCTATCTTTCTATGGGACAAGGATTCTGGGTAATCCAAGATGGGAAAAGTTTCTGGCATTGGTGGTGGGCAAGTTGTTGGAGGGAATCCTGAGGGACAGGATGTACATGTATTTGGAAAGGCAGGAACTGATTAGGGATAGTCAACATGGCTTTGTGTGTGGGAAATCATGTCTCACAAACTTAATTGAGTTTTTTGAGCAAGTAACAAAGAGGATTGATAAGGGCAGAGCAGTAGATGTGATCTATATGGACTTCAGTAAGGCTTTCGACAAGGTTCCCCATGGAGACTTATAAACAAGGTTAGATCTTATGGAATATAAGGAAAACTAACCATTTGGATACAGAACTGGCTCAAAAGTCGAAGACAGAGGGTGGTGGTGGAGGTCGTTTTTCAGACTGGAGGCCTGTGACCAGTAGAGTGCCACAAGGATCGGTGCTGGGTCCTCTACTTTTTGTCATTTACATAAATGATTTGGATGCGATCATAAGAGGTACAGTTAGTAAGTTTGCAGATGACACCAAAATTGAAGGTGTAGTGGACAGTGAAGAATGTTATCTCAGATTACAACAGATGGGCTAATGGGCTGAGAAGTGGCAGATGGAGTTTAATTCAGATAAATGCGAGGTGCTGCATTTTGGGAAAGCAAATCTTAGCAGGACTTATACACTTAATGGTAAGGTCCTAGGGAGTGTTGCTGAACAAAGAGACCTTGGAGTGCAGGTTTATAGCTTCATGAAAGTGGAGTCGCAGATAGATAGGATAGTGAAGAAGGCGTTTGGTATGCTTTCCTTTATTGGTCAGAGTATTGAATACAGGAGTTGGGAGGTCATATTGCGGCTGTACAGGACATTGGTTAGGCTACTGTTGGAATATTGTGTGCAATTCTGGTCTCCTTCCTATTGGAAAGATGTTGTGAAACTTGAAAGGGTTCAGAAAAGATTTACAAGGATGTTGCCAGGGTTGGATGATTTGAGCTATCGGGAGAGGTTGAACAGGCTGGTGCTGTTTTCCCTGGAGCATCAGGGGCTGAGGGGTGACCTTATAGAGGTTTACAAAATTATGAGGGGCATGGATAGGGTAAATAGGCAAAGTCTTTTCCCTGGGGTTGGGGAGTCCAGAACTAGAGGGCATATTTTGATCTCATTGATCGCTACATGTTGCCAGTCAAGCAGCTGGGCAACTTCTAAAACTTATCTACCACCAATTAGTCATTCAGTATCATACAAAGGCAACAACACCACAAACCTGTGTTGAAAAATGCATTTCATGTAGCACGTCTTTCCAAGGTTACCCACGGGACGATTATGAAGTAAAATATGGCACGTAAGGAAATATTAGGTCAGATCACCAAAGCTCAATCAAAGTGTCAGATGTTAAGAAAAATCTTAAAGGAAATAAGTGAGATAAAGATTAAAGCAGAAGTCAGGAATTCCAGGTCCCAGGTAAGTGAAGGTGCAGGTTAGGTCAATTGGTCATATTAAATTGCCCATAGAGTTAGGTGCATTATTCAGGGGAATGGGTCTGGGTTGGTTACTCTTCAGAGGGTTTGTGCTGATTAGTTGGGCCGAAGGGCCTGTTTGCACACTGTAGGGGATCTAATCTAATCTAGTCAATGATTCAAATTGGGAATGTTCAAAAGGCAGAACGGAGGGTGGGAAAGGGAAATCATATAAAGAATTTGAAAACAAGAATGACAGTTTTTCAAGTCAACATGTTGTCTTGACATTGCTTAACAGGCATATGGGTGAGAGGAAAAGATTTGTTGTATGAGCTAATGATTCTAAAAGGATTTAGTGTTACTGACTGCATTAGACTCCACCTAAATTGATAACGTCATAGCAATCTGGCTTGGGAAAAGTCAAGCCATTTTGCAGAATATAAGAAAAGTATATGCTAGCTCTCCTCAAGCATCATGTTGTCATCATTACTTTAACATTATCTTGTTAAAGTAAATTCAGCCTAGTTGCTGTCATGCAATAAACAAAACTAGTTTAAGGAAAGAGCCTCTTCTTGTCAAGATTCAATAGGTGACAGCAAATTGCCACATGGGACTGCAAAATGACAGCAGATGTGGACATCATTGGTCAATAACACAACATAAAACCAGTAGGATTTCCAATGGAGCCAAACGAATATTGGACATTTTCCAGATTTTAAGACTTTATGGCTTAAGAGGTAATTACACTGGCAGCTGAATATTCAAACAGCTTGTATCAAACTTGGAAAAATTAATAGGGAGAAACAGCACTGAATGATGAAGTCTCTCGCTTTAGACCTGTTAAGAGGAATGCAGAAGGAAATGTGATCTAGAAGCTGGACCTACCTAACAGCTACAGATTCAATCATGACACAAGAATCTATAGGATGAATTGTGCTTAGAGGTTTCAACTGGGGAGTGAACAGGAATTAGAACTCAGTGAATAAGGTTAAACGTAGTTTTAGGCAATGGAGAACCTCTATACTTACAAAGGCGGAATGGGCTGAAGGGCTTACAAAGTAAGAAGCACTTACAGCTCACAATAAGCATTGCCACCTTAAGCAGATATCATAGGATACAGCTATGGTAGGAAATCAAAGGCTGTAGAACTTAATTAAATGGAGTTTGACATAGCAATAGTGTCACAAAATCAAAATTAAGCCAAAAGGACACATTTTAAGAGCTTAAATTGACAGAACCCAGCAAAAGTGGATAGTAATATCCGCTGGCTGCAACAAGAGTGAGAGATCCATTTCAACTGGGGTCCAGGCAGGAAGAATTTAGGAAGGCTTTGGGCTTCACTTGGGAAAGTCGTGAGAAAGTATGGGCATAATTTATTCAGCCTGAAAGATAAGCAGTTGTGATCATTTTGCTGGAATAAAATGGAAAACCTATATTTTGCATGCGACAACATGAACTAGAATTCACATCAGGAGGAGGCTTTCCAAAATATCAAGGACATGCTGACATTCACAGATGTCCTGCTGACTGCAATATATCTTTTCCAATGATTGCAACTGCAAATGCATAAGCTACTATACAGTCATTGGAGCAATGCTTTCAGGATCTAGCAGATGAGTGTCATAAACTGATATATTATAGTTCCAGAGTATTTCAAATTTGGAGACAGAATCTGTATTTATGTTGAAAGAGCCTCTGTTAGTCACATAGAACATAGAACATTACAGTGCAGAACAGGCCCTTCAGCTCTCAATGTTGTGCCGAACTGTGAAACCCACCTAAAATCCATCTAACCTCCACTATTGCATTATCATCCATATTAGGGGCAGCATGGTTGCTCAGTGGTTAGCACTGCTACCTCACAGCATTAAGGTCCCAGGTTCAATTCCAGCCTCAGGTGACTGTCTGTGTGGAGTCTGCATGGGTTCCCTCCGGGTGCTCTGGTTTCCTCTCACAGTACAAAGATATGCAGCTGAGGTGAATTGGCCAAACTAAATTGACCATAGTGTTAGGTGCATTAGTCAGAGGGAAATGAGGCTGGCTGGGTGGGTTACTCCTTGGATGGTTGGTGTGGACTGGCTGGGTCAAAGGGCCTGTTTCCACACTATAGGGAATCTAATCTAATCTAAATATTTATTCAATTACCATTTAAATGCCCTTAAAATTGGCGAGTCTATACTGTTGCAGGCAGGGCATTCCATGCCCTTACTACTGTCTGAATAAAGAAACTACCTCTGACATCTGTCCTATATCTATCACCCTCAATTTAAAGCTATGTCCCCTCATGTTAGCGATCACCATCAGAGGAAAAAGGCTCCCACTGTCTCCCTATCTAATCCTCTGATCATCTAATGAAAACTGCCTCAAGCCCCTCAGCCTTTCCTCATAAGACCATCCCTCCACACCGGGCAACATCTTAATCAATCTCCTCAGCACCCATCCCGATGGTTCCACAGCCAGAATGGTACGCAATACTTCAAGGGATGCCATACCAGTGTTTTGTACAGCTGCAGCATGACCTCATGGCTTTGAAACTCAATTCTTCAATAAAAGCTAACACACTGTATGCCTTCTTAACAACCCTACCAACCTGGATGGCAACTTTCGGAAAGCTATGCACATGGACACTAAGATCTCTCTGCTCATCCACACTACCAAGAATCTTACCATTAGCCCAGTACTCTGTATCCATGTTACTCCTCCCAAAGTGAATCACCTCACACTTTTCCACATTAAACTCCATTTACCACCTCTCTGCCCAGCTCTGCAGCTTATTCATGTTCCTCTGTAACCTGCAACATCCTTCCACACTGTCCACAACTCCAACAACTTTAGCATCATTCGCAAATTTCTAACCCATCCTGCTACGCCCTCATCCAGGTCATTTATAAAAATGACAAACAGCAGTGTCCCAAAACCAATCCTTGCAGTACACCTCTAGTAACTAGTAATCCAGGATCAACCACCACCCTCTGTCTTCTTTCAGCTAGCCAATTTCTGATCCAAAAGACCAAATCATCTTCAACCCATGCCTCCACTTTCTGCAATAGCTTACTGTGGGGAACGTTATCAAATGCCTTACTAAAATCTATATACACAACACCAAATGCTTTGCCCTCATCCATTTGTTTGGCCACCTTCTCAGAGAACTCAATAAAGTTTGTGAGGCATGATCTGCCCTTCACAAAATGGTGTTCACTATCCCTAATCAAATTCTTCCTTTCCAAATGATTATAAATCCTAGCTCTTGTAATTCTTTCCAACACTTTACCCACAACTGAAGTGAGGCCCACTGGTCTATAATCAGCAAGGTTGTCTCTACTCCCCTTCTTGAACTAGGGGACAACATTTGCTATCCTCCAGTCTTCTGGCACTTTTCCTGTAGACAATGATGACATAGGTAGGAAAGAAATTTTCAGACTACATCCTTGGCCGGAAAATGCTTATTGGGTGGACCTTACACCACTGGCCTCTCTGCTGATTGCGAAAGAGTTTGAAAGAATGTGGCCATTGATATGCAGATTCTGACTCTGTCTTATCAGCTTTTCCTATGAGATGATATATATACTATGGAAACTACAGACAGCAGTAGATGCACTGTACAGCGTGACAGATAGCCTTTCAACAAATTATGAAAAATTTGTTTGTAAAACTGAGTCATATAATAAGGCCACAATAGTGCAGTGTCCAGTGAGAAAAAACAGGGACAATTAAATATGAAAAGGAGCAATAAAAAAGCCAAAAATGTCTTGTCATTTGTTAATATCATGACAAACTATGACCAGACCAAAGACCCAGTGAGTACACCATGAAGAGATATTTTGATCATCGACAGCATTTCAAAACTGTCATCTGGTATAAGTCTGGTTGTTCCAGGAAGATATGTTAGACACCCAGCTATACTTGGGAACGTCAACAATTGCAAAGCCAGGTCTTGGTCATCAGAGTGCTGGCATGGGACACTGAAACAAGACTGAAGACCTCACGGCTGGCTGTATCTTGCTCTATTCTGACACCTGAATAGCAAGAGCCACTGATACCCACTACTTTCCCAACCAACTATGGGGATGGGTGTCACCAGGCTTATTTATACATAAACCTCACGAAACTGTATCACTGTACAGTAAACATTCACTTGGTTGCTCCCTAGAATCAAAAAGTTATTCTGTATGAGAGGCTTAGTAAATTTGGTGTATTTTCTTTGGTGTTCAGATATATGAGAGGTGATTCTATTCAAATTTACCAGATTAGGAATAGGCTTAGCAGTATATACTGAGAGTTAGTTTCTCTTGGTTGGAGAGTTTAGAACACATGAGCACAGTCTGCAGACAAGGGGCCAATCATTTTGCTTTGCAATGAAGACAAACTTAAAGAATAATTGTGAATCCTTGGAATTTACTAACCCAGGTGGTTGAGGATATTCCAGCATTGAATAGCCCACCAGAAATAACGAGAGTATGGTTTAGTTAACAGCAACAGGAGGTTTCAGACATAAAAGGGCTATAATCTAATGTTCCAGAAGTTCAGCTATCAATGAACTGAGGGCTTTCAGAAAGCCTTTTATAAAGTCCCACATAGGAGGTTAGTGAGCAAAATTAGGGCACATGGTATTGGGGGCAAAGTACTGGCTTGGATTGAAAATTGGTTGGCTGACAGGAAACAAAGAGTAGTGATAAACGGCTCCCTTTCGGAATGGCAGGCGGTGACCAATGGAGTACCACAGGGATCAGTGCTGGGACCGCAGCTTTTTACAATATATATTAATGATATAGAAGATGGTATTAATAGTAACATTAGCAAATTTGCTGATGATACAAAGCTGGGTGGCAGGGTGAAATGTAAGGAGGATGTTAGGAGATTACAGAGTGACTTGGACAGGATAGGTGAGTGGACAGATGCATGGCAGATGCAGTTTAATGTGGATAAATGTATGGTTATCCACTTTGTTGGCAAGAACAGGAAGGCAGATTACTACCTAAATGGAGTCAAGTTAGATAAATGTCGGGTACAAAGAGATCTGGGAGCTCTTGTACACCAGTCAATGAAAGTAAGCATGCAGGTACAGCAGGTAGTGAAGAAAGCTAATAGCATGCTGGCCTTCAAAACAAGAGGGATTGAGTATAGAGGCAAAGAGGTTCTTCTGCAGCTGTACAGGGCCCTGGTGAGACCGCACCTGGAATATTGTGTGCAGTTCTGGTCTCCAAATTTGAGGAAAGACATTCTGGTTTTTGAGGGAGTGCAGTCTAGGTTCATGAGATCAATTCCTGGAATGGCGGGACTACCTTATATTGAAAGATTGGAGTGACTGGGCTTGTATCCCCTTGAGTTTAGAAGTCTGAGAGGGGATCTGATTGAGATGTATAAGATTATTAAAGGATTGGACACTCTGGAGGCAGGAAACATGTTTCAGCTGATGGGTGAGTGCCGAACCAGAGGACACAGCTTAAAAATACAGGGTAGACCATTTAGGACAGAGATGAGGAGAAACTTCTTTACCCAGAGAGTGGTGGGTGTGTGGAATGCTCTGCCCCAGAAGATAGTGGAGGCCCAGTCTCTGGATTCGTTTAAGAAAGGGTTGGATAGAGCTCTCAAGCATAGAGGAATCAAGGGTTATGGAGATAAGGCAGGAACAGGATACAGATTGAGGATGATCAGCTATGATCATAATGAATGGTGGTGCAGGCTTGAAGGGCAGAATGGCCTACTCCTGCACCGATTGTCTATTGTCTATTTTCTGGAGGAAAGAATTTAGAGGGTGTTAATACTGACGTGAGAAAGTGGTATGTGGATGCTGTGTGATATAAAGACATGATAAGAAATGGTCATGACTGTGATTGTTATGATGGGACTTGTAAGACCCTGTGAGATGCCAAAGTCAAGAGGATGACTATGAATATGGGGTTAGGGAATGTATCAGCTCTCACCATCCCTCAACATCTGTTTATTTGGGATCCTTGCCATTCATGAACTTATTTCGAATGAGGGTGCATTGGCAGAATGGACTTAAAGGAAACAAAAACAGGAATGCTGGAGAAACTCACCAGGATTAGCAGCAAATTTGGAGAGAGAAAAACTTTTTGTTTCAAGTCCAAGCAGAAGAGACTCTTGAAGAACCATACTGGAAATTTTAACTGTTTTTCTCTCATCCTCATATTTACACCTCTCTCTTTTTTTTTTGGAAAGTCCTTCCAAACATCTGGAACCAGTGGAGGGGATTTGAAGGAGGGGAATCTATTAAAAGATATCCCTTCCCTTGAAAAATATTATACAAAGTTGAACATCATTTCCAATCTCTTAAGATTACCCCCTTCCGCAATGCCTGTAAATAAATTAGAGAATCCTGTAGATAGTGAAGAAGCAGCATGAGTGAGAGCAATCAAAGGATGGTAAGTAGAGGACTCAGAAGATGGCTTATTAAAGAAGAAATGCAGTTCCTCACTTTGATCAGAAGGACAGAGTTGCTAACTTATAAACCTTGAATTGAAAGTGACTTCACATGCATATGCATCTGCATTTAGATGCTGTATTGGAATGGTAATCATGGAGGTTCCACATTAAGGTCAGGTTGTGATTCTCTAATATGTAATTCATTCTGTTTGCTGTTTTCATGTTATATTAAAGCCAATAGTTCCTGGCTATGTTGAGTATTATTTAAATAGTAATGACTATTATATATTTGAATATTCAGGCCCCAGTGTAGACAAGTCATTCAGCAATCACTAATATGTTCATTTGTAAATGTGAACTAAACTTCACTTCACATCAACTTTCTAAATCAGTGACGAGCTTAAGTAGACTACATCATTATTGCTGTTTCTCCAAAATATGTTCATCTCACAAAGCATCCATTCTGCACTGTGAACAAAACTAACCTCAGATAAACAAAGGAAGATTCATAAGTGTTTAACGTTTGACTGTAAAGATTGTGCTACATATGATATCATTGCATTTTTGACAGCTCAGATTATGCTTCACATCGCCTTCACAGAAAATGTCAAGCCGATGAATAAAAGTAAGATTCACTTGATCCATTGATGGGAGAGAAATGCAATGATGCCTTAATGTGGCACCACATCAGAAGTCAGACAGCTAATTATTGACTTGCAATGAGAAAGTCTGCTGTGCTTGTAGCATCAGTGTTATCAAGACATGTCAAAGGTACTTCATTGTAACATATAGAAGTTAGCATTGTACGGCAATAGCAGATGCCCAGTGCACTTACAGAGAGATCAGTTTAACCATTCAAAATAAGGGCATCTGCCATTTTGATGCGTCTGTGGTCTCATACAAAAAGCCTCTGTTGTTTATTTCACAAAATCCCATGAAGCTAGCCTTACTGATGGAGGCTTTTGCAGGGCTCTCAGTATCATATCTCAGTGCCAAACAATGTATGTGCCATGATCAAAGTGAAAACCAGGACATGACATTTGTATTCAAGTTCAGTGTAGCAAACTATCACAAACACCCGCATTTAACTAAAAGATGCAAGATGGCCTGTTCACAGGATATTCATTTTAGTTGAGTGGTATTTCTGATTATTGATAAACGCAATAATCTGTTAACCCTCTGTGACCCTGAAATATCCATGGCTGCTTATCCTGTATTTTGCCTGAAGGAGTTTCTATACCTAATACATGAATCCCCTCGAGTAGGATCATATGTTTGCCCTGTGCGTATTTTACCTGTCCCTCTCCCTTTTGTTAATATTCCCTAAAGACTGCTTTTATGAATTGAAGTGAAAGGCATTGAGGAGTAAAAGATGCATCTTTTAGACGCACGATGGATTACACAGTCTGTGAGGAGATTAGGCTCTCTCTGAAGTTTTTGATTGCTGGGTGTATATGTACATAATTATGAAAAATGAAACACAGATGTCACTGAGAGCACTATTAATGTACTTTTTCTTAAAGAAGTAACAGGCATATCCACTTCAGGGTTCAAAACCATTTGCACATGTGGCTGATTAAAGAAGTTAACATTCCTTTAAGGGACAGTAAAATCAAGGAAAATCATATCTGCTACTTTGATCTTTGACTTACTGAGCTTTCTAGATCTCTAGCTTAAAAGACGACTAAATGCATTATGTTACCCAGCTTATTCACTTGATCCAGTGATTTTCCATTTCTTGTAGGTATTGGGATCGTAAGCGTTGATACCTACATTTCAAACAGAACAGCTGTGGTAGTAAAAGCATGCAGCACCCTTAATATATCAAGATACCATACCATAGTTTGCTATCTTATAACTTGGAATTTTTTGGTTTGTTTTGAACAATTCTCCACTGCCAAGCTGATTGACCCCATTTTGTGCCCACACATTTCACAAACCCAGAAGTCATGGATCACTTGACCACAGTAGGAAGTGCCCTATTAGAGACAGTCTAACCTGATTAAGTTTTGGAGATGCCAATGTTGGACTGGGGTGTACAAAGTTAAAAATCACACAACACCAGGTTATAGTCCAACAGGTTTAATTGGAAGCACTAGCTTTCAGAGTGCTTCTCCTTCATCAGGAGCAGCGCTCCGGAATTTCAGTAATTTCAGTTACATCACACTTTAAACTTTTGCTATAAATTCTGTGTCTTACAAGTGTGTCCTCCACAACCACCTGATGAAGGATTGGCGCTCCGAAAGCTAGTGCTTCTGATTTAACTTGTTGGACTATAACCTGGTGTTGTGTGATTTTTAACCTGATTAAAGTTTTGTTTTAAGAATAGAAAGGAAGATTGCAGGTCGCTTTCTCCCCAAACCCAAGCTTCCATTTGTTGACTCCACAGATGCATGACAAAGGGGACTGGGGGTGCACAAGGAGGCATGGGAAGAGCTCTGGTTAGATGTTTGTGTTTACCGGACAGACTGCATTGCAAGGGTACATTTGAATATTTGCACCAGTTTTGCCACCTAATTGCCAACTTTATGATTGAGAAGGCACAAATGTGATCAAGAAGATCAATTGTGGTCAGGTGCAGAGATCATGGTCAGGGGTGAGAAGTAGTCGTTGGGAAGGAGAGAATGTAGTCAAGAGAGACAGTGCAGTCATGAGGGAGAAATCATAGATGGAGCTCATTGTGGTTGTAGGGGAGATCACGGTTGTCAAAGAGAAATTGTGTTTGATGCAAGAGGTCAAAAACATGAGGAGTTGGTGAAAGCTTTGGAGGAAACAAGGAGGTTCGTTGGGATGACCAGATATATTCCTGGTTCTCTTTTCCCATAAGCAGGGCTGGAAATGTACTCCTCTATCATTCACACCTATTTTATATCTTCATCTCTCCTTTACCACCATTAACATTCCCTTTGCTTTTTGCTATGGGCACCCTCACTATAAGTTCCACATTCTCCTTCTTCTACTCTGACAACAGCATAAAACCCACAATTTTCCAGCCCTTTTATTTCTGAGCCAGTTATGGACTCAATGTTAACTCTGAGCTTCGAGAAACCTCGAAAAGATTGTATAAAAATAATATAACCTTTAAAGTGGAGTCAGACAACCATCTTAAAATGTTTAACTAACTGTATTCTACTTGTTCTCAAGAACAGTGTGGTAATCTGAATTTTGTTTTGGATTCATTTAATCTGGAATTTGGTTGGTTAGGGTCGAGTTTGAAATTTTAAAAATGCTATCTTTTTACCTGACCCTAAGTCCCCACATTGTCCCAGTAGCATCAATAACATTGTAAACAGTTTATTTAATTTTAACATTTGAGTCGCCAGTCATCAACTGCATACGTGAAATCGTGCTGGAAGGAATTCTGGCAACTGAAGGAAAATGAGCAGGGCTGACTCCATGAGTTGAATGTATTTCTTCAGGGTTTGTGGCCAGGAGGAACAAGAGGGAAAATGGGACTAGTTCGATTTAGGATACTGTTTTCATCATGGATGAGTTGGACCAAAGGGCCTGTTTCTATGCTGTATACCTCTACAACTCTATGACTCTATGTGTGCTTCTGACAAACCCAACAGGAATATCATTAAAGCACACTGTGTAGACCCAATACCTCCATAATGTTTAAATACCGCTCATTCCCAAATCCTTGGCTCCCACATATTGGATAAGCTTTAATCCCTGATCCACATTTCATCCTGATAACTAGTCCTTTGTTGTCTTAATGCCTCAGAAGCAACTGGTCTATCAATTAGGCAAGCTGAAAATTTGTTGAAGAGTTATGAAAGGAATCCCCAAAATTCCTTATTTCCCCAAAGTTCCATCCTACGTTCCCTCCTATTCGCTACATGGTTCTGTGTAAATTCCAGATAATCTCTCTGGATTTTGCTTCAAACTTATTTAATTAAAAGGTTGATGGGTGATCTTTTTTTTTAATCCCCTCAAGTCTGAACCTACTTGGTTTACAGAAGAACCTCGATTATCCGAACAGGTGGGCGGGCATTATTTTGTTTGGATAATTGATTATTCAGATAATCAATTTTACCTTAAACAAGAAAATTTTACATTATACAAGGTCCTGAAAAGCTTCTACAATTGCAAAGGCATTTGTCGGTTTCCGGGAACTCAGTGTCACAATAGCACCACCTCATGCATGCGTTTACTTTCTCGGCCTTTTTTTTTCATGAAAGGCCCGGTAAAGTGATGGGAATACCCTGTACTTTAAAACACTTACTTTTGCAAAGGGCTATGTAACTAACTCTTAGCAAAAAAAAAATCCAGTTGCTGATGTTTGAGATACATGTGTTTCTTTGTTTTTGCCAGCGTTTTCACATGTTCTCCAGCACAGGTAATTCGAATACATTTACCTCTTTGATGTAACATGGTTGCGGGACCTTCAAATCTTCTTCGGATAATCCAAAATTCGTATAATTAATATTTGGATAATCGAGGTTCTTTATGCATTAAAACATTGACTGCAGTATTTAGTTGGTCTGAATACAGGCAATGCACACTTTAAGAATCTTTGGATAGAGAGAAACACTATAACTTCTCTCCTTGTTGTCACCCTCACATGGCCTTTCATGCCTGATATTTGCCCACCCTGTGCAGATGCCCCATCGCCAAAAAAAACCCCGCTCTGTGAAAAAGAACTTTTTAAAATCACAATGTGTAAGTTTGCACAACACATGACCTCCATTACACATTCATAAATTGGCTATGGTCAAAAGAAATTGGAGAAACCTTGTTCAATGGCATTTAAAGTCTTCCCCCTCATGTGGGGTCTGATACCTGAAGAATTTGAGTTTAACAACTCGATCCACACCTATATACAAAGGCTATGTTCTGGATGTTTCATGATGTTTCTCTGGTGGGATACTTTAAGACAATTTTCGGCTGACTTTGCAAATAGCCAGGTGAAGCGATATAAAGACTTGATCATTTTGAGATTGTCTGTATGTCGCTTATGTCTATTAAAATTTATTCTTTGGTTTCATCCTATTTAGTTAAAAGTAATTTTTTGATAGTAAACTGTGTTCAATAGTATTGTTGAAAAATGTATTTCATGGTATTGGAGCATAAGGTTAAGTTTTCATGTGAGGTATCTTCAGACAGGATAAACCTCTGTTTGGTTCAACGTCAAATCTAACATGTAGAATTGCAATTCCACCAATGAAACCAAACGTTTGGTTGGCTATTATTCTTGTTTAATGGATCACTATGCATTCTTTCTAATTGATAATATTCTGTGCTGTCTTAATTCTCAGTATTTTTTTCTTTACTTGCTATTTACAAGTCCTTGAAGGATGAACTCCAATATTTCTCATCAAGATTTGTTTCCCCATCCTAAATGTAACCAATTGTATTAATTATTTTATTTGTGTATTCTTAACACAGCAGCGTTAATGTTCAGGAACAAAATTAAGAATGAGTTAAAATGAAAGTAAGTTTTACTTCAATATTTAGGATTTTCATTCTGACGATTGGTGTTGGACATTGACTCTCTAACATGTGAGTGTAATGCAGGGTAATGTTCCATCATCTTGAAATCTGTTTCTAGTTTGCTTACCCAGCTGTAGTGAAGGGCAAGTCAATAACCAGGAAAAGAGCCTATGCCACCTGTCAACATTTGAGAAGAAATGCAAAGACTGACACTAATAATGAATGTAACAGATTGGAAACCTCATACTGGAGTCAATCAGTCAGGCCCAACAGAGAGCACAGATTCAGCTTCCATCCTGTGCCTGCAAATCTCATTTACACACACACATGGGGATTAAACAAAAGTCCAGGAAGGTATTTATTACGTAAATGGTCAGGAAATAATGTGCATTGGTAAATGAAAAACTTTCTGGGGGCCTGATTGACAAGAAGCTGAAGGCAGTGCAACAGTGTTCAGTAGCTGTGAGTAAAATGAATCAGATGTTGAGATGGATTAAATAAAATTTTAGAAAAACTAAAATAGTCTTACTGTTCTATAAATCACAGTGCTGATAATACTCGGTACAGTTCGGCTTCCCACAGTAAGACTAAAAGGAAACTGCACCTATTGAACAAATATAGAATAGAGCAACCAGAATGATTGAGATGATGGAGAGATTGAATAATAAAGTGATTATTTAAGATGGTATCCAATGAAAGAGAAAAATTGTCGAAGATTTAATGCTGCTGGTTTTAGAGTTCAAAGGAGGTTAAATTATGTAGACTACAGCAAGCAGTTTTACCTTGTTTAGAGTTTTTGAAAAGATTTGTAGCTTGGGTTGTGGATGAGGTCAGAGATTCGCTCACTGAGCTGATGTAGTTTTCTGCAGATGTTTAGTCACCTCATTAGTTGACGTCGTCAGTGTATCTTTGATAAGGTAAAAAACTACATCGGAAAATTAAGAAGAAAACTGACCATACGAGTACATGAAAATCAACTTGCCACTGCTAGACTTGGCCAGTACTCTCTCATTTCCAACCACACAGACAACAAAGAACACAAATTCAACTGGAATAATGTAACCATCCTAGCACAAGCTAAACATGAGACATGCCAGAGAATTCCTTGAAGCCTCGCATTCCAACTAGAACTCAATCAAAAAAACACATTGAACCGAACCCCTTATAGAAACCACTCAGATACAGAACCAGAAGTACCAAAAAGTAGACCACCAACACCATATCAAAGATGCACTGATGATGTCACCTAGCAAGGCAATGAAACATCTGCAGAAAACCACACAGCTCGGCGAACGAATCTCCAACCTGTTTTACCTTGTGCAATACAATGGAAGCTGAGGGCACACTCAGCTTTAAAAGTAGAGAACTGGGGCAGAGGTGGGAACTGGGGAATTTGAATCTACTATGTGGATTGTGGAAAAAATATTGAATTCAATGAGGCAAAGGCAATGAGAGATAAAAACAGATCTGTCAAGCAATGGGCTGACATTGTCTTTAAAGTATGATGATGTGAGTATGTCCAAGACAACAGCATCATGAATTCAGGGTATGCCCCGATTCAATGTCAGGACAATCCCATCAGAGGAAGCTGTAAAGTTGGGGGGAGTTGCTTTGGAAGACTTCAGTATTGATTCTGGATTCTATTAGGTCATATGACATCGGATCTAACATGGGTAAGAAAACGCCTTGTTGGTTATTTTGTACAGCACACCCTCTGTCCTCCCATAACACCTCTCACTCCAACTCAGCTGATCAATTTCCCCCCCCCCCCCCCCCATGTTTAACACTACTTTGTGGAAGCACTGAGTGTGGTAGAAGGTCAGAATGTACTCTGGGTGAGAGACATCAACATCCATCACCAAGTGAGGCTTAGTAGCCCCAATACAGACCAGGCTGACTGGGTCTGAAATGACATAATTGCAGATGGTAAGGAAAACAAAAAGAAAAGCTTAATTGACCTCAGTCTCTCTGATTTACCTGTCCTTGTGTCGGTAAAGTCCTGTCTTCCCAGTGAGAATACCCACCATTGTATTGTGTGGCACTACCACCATGCTAAATGGGACAGATTTGGAACAGATCAATCAACTTGAAACTGGGCATCTATGAGATGCTGAGGACCATCATTAACATTAGAGCTGTGTTTTTAACCACAATCTGTAACTTCCCAGTCTGGCATATCCTCCCACTCTACCATTACCATTAAGCGAAGGGATCAACCCTGTTTCAATGAAGAATGCATGAAGGTATAATAAAAGCAGCACCAGCAATTTCTATAATTAGGTGTCAGCCTGGTGAAAATATGAACCAGAACCTGTGATTCTACAATAAATGGATAAGATCGAAGCTCCGCGGTCCTGCCACATTCAATTGTGCTGGCAGTGGACAATTAAACTACACTGGAGGAAGTGGTTGAACAACTATCACAATTTTCAATGATGGGAGAATCTAGTAGATCAGTACAAAGATAAGGATGAAGTCTCTGCAAACACGTTCAGAAGTGCGAGGGATGATCCATCTCAGCTTTGAATGGAAGTCAGCAGTATCCCAAATGTAAATTTGATTCACGCAATATGATTTCAGGAAATGGTTGAAGTCATTAGGTTCTACAAAGAAAATGAATCCTGACAACATTCTGGCAAAAGTAATGCAGAATTGTACTCCAGATTTAGCTGAATCCCTAGCCGAGCTATTGCAATACATGCACAATGCTAGCATCTGCTAAACAATGTTGAAAAATCCTCAGCTATATCCTGTCCACAAAAAGCGGGACAAATTCAACACATATCAATAATCATCCCATCAGGGTTTTTTTCAGTCATCAGCAAAGTGATGAAAGGTGCCATCAATAGTGATATCAAGATGTGCTTGCAAAGAAATAGCCTGCTCATAGACCCTTGGTTTGGCGTAACAAGATCTTACAGTTCCTAACCTCATTGCAGCTTTAGTTCATACAAAGATGCCATTGCTGAATTCCAGGTGAGAGGTGAAAATAACTGCTAAGTTTCTGTTTTGCCATCAGGTCTGCATTTGACCAATTATGGTAGCAAGAGGTCCCAGCAAAATAAATGTCAATAAGAACTGGAGGGTGAAAACATTCTGCTGCTTGGAGTCATTCCTATTACAAAACAAAATGGGTCTGTTTGATAGAAGTGATCATCTCAGACAAAGGATATATCTGTAGGAGTTCCTCAGAGTAGATAATCCCAATTAACCTGTTTAGACGCATTATTACACAAGTCTGGAGCACATAGGACTTGGACCTAGAACTCCTGACCTCGAGGTAGGAACACTATTATTGTGCCACAAGAGCCCCTGCCATTTCCTCAGGTAGATATTTTCTAATCAATCTTTTCAATGATGTTACTATACACCTCCAGAGTAGGTGAGTCTTGAATCTAGGCCTCTTGGCTTAGGGATAGGGACACTGCCACTACACGATAAGAACCCAACAAATCATGTCCTTGCTTACAAATAGCCCATTATACAAAGATCAGACATTCCTCAGGGTGGTGTTCATGGCTCAATAATTTTCAACTGCTTCATCAATAACCACATCTCAATTATTAGTTCAGAAGTGGGGATGTTTGCAAATATTCAGCACCATTCATGACTTCTCAAATACTGAAGCAGTCTATGTACAATTGCAGCTAAACCTGGACAATATCCAGTTTTGAGATGACAAGTAACAAGTAACATTCACATCACATAAATGCAAGGAAATGAACATTTCTAAAAGAATCTAACCACAGTACACTGACATTCAGTGGCATCCCTATCACTTAATCCCTAACTAACAACTTCCTGAGGATAATCATTGATCAGACACTGAACTGGATGAGCCATACCTATACTGTGGTTACAAGATCATTTCAGAGACTAGGAATTCTGCAGTGAGTAACACACTTTCTAACTCTCCAAAGCCTGAGTATTATCTACAATGCACAAGTCAGGAGTGTATTAGAATAATCCCCACTTGTCGGCATGAATACAGCTCTAACAACACTCAAGAAGTTTGGTGACATGAGGAATCCTGCTTGATTGATACCACATCAAAAATATTTTGCGCACTTCACCATTAACAGACAGTAATAGCAATGTGTACTATCTACAAGACGCTCTGCAGAAATTCACCAAGGCTCCTTAGACAGGATCTTCCCATCTCACAAAAACTCCCACCGAGAAGGACAAGGGCAGTAGATACAGGGGAAGACAAAGACCTGCAAATGCCTTTTCCAGACTCTTGGAAATATATTACCATTCCTTCATTGTCACCAGAACAAATGCCTGAACTCCTTCCCCAGCAGCACTGAGGGTTTACTGAAACCAAATGGACAGCAGCAGCAGTTCGAGAAGACAGCCCACCATTGCTTTCTCATGGGCAACCAAGAATGGGCAAAATATGCTGGCCAGGCAGAGAAGCATGAACAAATATTCAAAACAATGACTGCAGCATTGCTTCTCAGAGAAGGGTATTTCATGATACGATATATTGTCGAACAATGAACTAAACATTTATAGTCATGATTATTCAACAAGTCCATCGCCATACCATCTGACTACCAGGATGGTGAAAGATAACCTAAATGAATTGTGGTATTCTGTTGTCCAATAGTTCCCATATTACAGTATTCTTCAGTTTTTCACTTCAAATTGCATATCCATCTCTAAACATTGTTCACTACACCTCATGACGCAGTAACAATGAAATCAACTTCAAGGAAAATTCTGCCTGATGGAGTAAGCATTTTCAATAATGTAGAAATACATAGGAATAATGCAATTCAAACAAATCCTTACTGTCAATTATAAATATCTTGCTGGGGCTGGAAGTTGGCCATAAATTATAAAATTTGACAAGGGACCTCATTAAATTGACTATTCTACTTAAATTACTTATTCACTTGTGTGAAGTGCAGAGTCATCACGCCCAATAAATTCACAGATCATAAAATTCATTATCAAATGCATTTGATACATTGAGTTACACATTACCCCCAGAGTCACACAAAATATATTCCCAACTAAGTGAACTGAACTGTGTACAATTACAATGAACAGCTTGTTTCAATATCAAAAACACCTCACATTTTCAAGATTTTGGTTTGAAAGTCAGGTTTATAATATTGGTAACAGAAGGTGGAAATTGTTGTGAATTTTATCTGGTACATATTTATTTTTTTGCTGTCAGTGCCAGCATTTGATGAACCTTATGATCATAGAACCCCTACATAGCAGAAGGAGGCCATTTGGCCTATCAAGTCCAGACCCAGATCCCATCCACATACTCACACTTACCACGGCCAATCTATCTAACCTTCTCATCCCAAAATAGTACAGACAATTTCAGCATGGCCAATTGACTTAACTTGCACATCTTTGGACTGTGGGTGAAAAACGAAGCACCCAGAGAAAACCTATGCAGACAAAGGGAGAGTATGCAAACTCCATACAGCCACCAAAGGCTGCAATTGATCTCAGGTCCCTCATGCATTGCGATAGCAGTGCAAACCACTGGCCCACCATGCTCCCCCATAATTTTCTTGGGACATCACATGGACCTGAGGATTATTTTCTTCGACTCCGGAGTTGAGCGATCAGAAGTGACAAAACAGTTCCACGCTGACTTCTCAAACCCTGCTACAAGTGGGTCAGTAGTGTTTGCTGAAGTAGGCATGTGGGATAATCACTTTTTCATATGCTCCATCTCCTGATTTACACTTGGCCTTTACCTGGGCCTCTTGGAGACACCCTGGACAGTTGGCACTTTCACAGATGCTAATTTTCCAATTTGGGCAGTATCGGCCCAGAGATTTGTAAAATGGGTGATAATGAGAAGTGGGATTATTTATTGGGAGGCTTTCAGGACATCCTGGAAGCATTTCCTCTACCTTCCTCATAACCCTTAAAGGTGATGAAGCTCAGAGTATAGGGTTTTCTTTGAAAGTCTTGTGTCAAGCACACAGAAGAAGTACCCACCCAACGCATCTAGTTAAGATTAATCAACTTGTTGTCTCGATGCTTGGGATGTTGGAGCACCTCCCTCAACATTAGCTTCACAGGATTTTGTCGATGTGCTGCTGAAGATGTTTCTGCTGGTTTGAGGTCGATATCTCTGCTTATAAAAAAATGGGTTTCGTTGCATTCATGGACTTCCTGAAGCTGGTGTCAGGTGTGAGGTGATTGCTATCAAACACCCTGATCCTTAGAAGCCTGGAAGTTGGGTTGACACACTGGATTTGTGTCGATCTTGGCCCTTGCTGGGAGGAGGATCTCAAGGTATGGGCATTGATCCACATTATCCGATGGCTCACTGTGGATCTTGATAGTTGGAGGACGGTATTGTGCAATGGGAGCAAGCTGCTAGACATTGGGTTAGAATCTCTGCCTCTGAATGTGAGCACAAAGTATTGTCTGCACATGACAGCTTGATGACAGAGGCTTGGGTGGTCTGGACTGGAGGAGATGCAGGCTGATCAGTTTCCTGCTCATGCTTTAGAAATGCTCCACTCCATCTGAAAGCCTCATGGGTATAACATGTTACAGAAAGAAAGATTGAAAACAGTGATGGTTTGATGAGGTAGCATTTCTTGATCTTATTTATATTGTCATGCTTTGTGATCCATGAGCTTGGCACAATGTTGCCACGGAGCAAGTGGAAAAAGAGATGTCTTTCTGCAGGAAGCTAAATTTGAGAGGAATGCTCCATAATTCCTCTTGGTTGACAGGATTAAAGGTCTTTGTGAGATTGAAGAAAGCCATCCACGAAGGTTGATGTCTTCACCTTTGGATGACTTCTCCTGCTGTTACAATCACGTCCATGTATATCTTGATGTCCAAAGTGAACATATATGTGTAAATCCGCTGGAGATGGGTGATGTTCGCAATGAATATTGTTCCTCTGTATTTACCATGGAGAAAGACATGAAGATTTGGAAACTTGGGGAAGTCAGTGGTGATATCTTGGGGACAGCCCATATCATAGTATAGAAAGTGTTTGATGTATTAGAATGTTATGAAGGTGGATAAATCTCCTGGGCTTGATCAGATATAGAATAGAATAGAATTCTTACAGTGTGGAAACAGGTCATTTTGAACTAACAAGTCCACACTGACCCTCCGAAGAGGATCTCACTTAGACTCATTCCTCTACTCCATTACTCTACAGTTCCCCTGACTAAAGCACCTAACCTACAAATCCCTGAACACTATGGGCAATTTAGCATGGCCAATTCACCTGACCTGCGCATCTTTGCACATTCAAGAGCACTGCAAGAGGCTAGAGAAGAAATTTGCAGGGGCCCTGGCTGATATTTTTGCATCATTGTTAGCCACAGGTGAAGTCCCAGAAGACTGGAGGGTAGCAAATGTGCCATTATTAAAGAAGGGCTGCAAAGAAAAGCCTTGGAACTATGGACCAGTAAGCTTAACATCTGTGGTGGCTCAGTTACTTGAGAAGATTCTGAGAGATACAATTTACATGCATTTGGAAAGACAGGGTTTGACTAGGAGTAATCATCATGGCTTTGTGAGTGGGAGATCATGCCTCACAAATTTGTTAGAGGTCTTCGAGCCAGGAAGGTTGATGAGGGCAGGGTGTTAGGCATAGTCTATATGGATTTTAGTAAGGTCTTTGATAAGGTTCCACATGGTAGGCTGCTTTGGAATGTTAGGTTGTATGGAATCCAGGGCGAGTTGGTAAACTGGATACAAGATTGGTTTGATGGTGAGAAGCAGAGGGTAATAGTGGAAGGATGCTTGTTGGACTGGAGGCCTGTGACTAGTGGAGTGCCTCAGGGGTTGGTATTGGGCCCATTATCTATATCAATGATTTGGATGAAAATGTACAAGGCACGATTAGTAAGTTTGCTGATTACACTAAAATAGGCAGTATCATGGACTGTCAGCAAAGTTGTCAGAAATTGCAGCAGGACCTTGATCAGCTGGAGAAGTGGGCTGAGAAATGGCAAATGGAGTTTAATATAGCTAAGTGTAAGGTCTTGCATTTTAGAAAGTCAAATCACGATAGGAGTTTCATGGTGAATGATAGGGCCTTAAGGAGTGTGGTGGAACAGAGGGACCTTGGAGTTCAGGTGCACAATTCTCTGAAAGTGGATTCACAGGTAGACAGCGCAATGAAGAATAGTTTTGGTACACTAGCCTTCATCAGTCAGGGCACTGAGTGTAGAAGTTGAGGAGTTTTGTTGCAGTTATACAGGACGTTGGTGAAGCCACACTTGGAATATTGCATTCAATGTTGTAGGAAGGATGTTATTAAACTGGAAAGAGTACAGAAGAAATTTACAATGATGTTGTCTGGACCCAACGGTCTGAGTTATAGGGAGAAGTTGGACAAGTTAGGACCTCTTTCTTTGGAGTGTAGGAGGGTGAGGGAGGAGCCTGATAGATTTATATAAGATCATGGGCAAAAGGAGTGTGAATGCATCAGCCTTTTCCCAGGGTTGGAGAATTGAGGACCAGAGGGCATCAGTTTAAGGTTAGAGGGGAATGACTAAAAGGGAACCTTGGGGGCAATTTTTTTACACAGGAGGTGGTACACATATGGAATGAGCTGCCAACAGAAATGGTCACAGCAGGTACATTAGCAACATTTAAAAGGCATTTGGACAAATACATGGATAGGAAAGGATTAGAAGAATATGGGCCAAGTGTAGGGAATTGGGGTTAGCATGGACGGACGTTTTGGTCGGCATGGACCAGTTTGAGCCAAAGGGCCTGTCTCCATGTTGTAGGAGTCTATGACTCTATGACTCTAACTCACACTGACTCTGGGAGGATTCCTTCAGCTATTGGCAGAAGGCAATTGGGGAGGATTCTTGCAATCACCTTCCCTGTGAAAGACAGCATGGATACCCCACTATAATTACTGCAATTGATCTGACCTTGTTTCTGGAAGAGAGTCACTAATGTGATGATTCGGCGATCCAGTGACATATTGTCCTCCTTCCAGGTGAGGGAAATGAGGTGATGTGTTCCCTCCAGCATTTTGTTGGAAATCCTGTCAGTGCCAATAGGTGTGTCAAACTGGGATTATGTTGAGGTGGTGGTGAGTAGCATGCTATGGGACATGGTCAGGCCACTCAACTGAAGACTGTGGCTTCGTCGAGGAGATCCTCTGTCTGTTCCTTTGAAAAAGTGCTCACTGCTTTTCTATTCTTGGTGAGAACCATGCCATTCTTAACTCCACGTGGTATGGGTCTTTACCTGCTTGCACCATGAATGATCTTGACTGCACTGAAGAATCCATGTACACTATGGTTGTCAGTGAGTTTCAGTATTTCTTATACTCTTTCCCTTTCTTTTGGTAATCCTTTTGTTGGACCTCAGCCTCCATTTGTCTGTAGACCAGCTTTATTTCCCTTAAATATTGCTGGTGTTTTCAGTTCAGCAATGCCTTACACTTGTGACTTAATATCTCCAGGTCATGCACACCAAAATAATCTTGATGTTTCCTGAAAGTGTTTCTGAATAAATACTCAGGACACAGTATTAACCCATTAAAAAAGAACAATTTCTTTTTCTGCTGTCATAGAGCTGTACTGCACGGAAACAGACCCTTCAGTCCAACTCGTCCATGCTGACCAGATATCCTAAATTAATCTAGTCCCATTTGCCAGCATTTGGCACATATCCCTCTAAACCCTTCCTATTCATATACCCACTCAGATGCCTTTTAAATGTTGTCCTTGCACCAGACTCCTCCACCTCTTTTGGCAGCTCATTCCATACATTCACCATCCTCTGCGTAAAAACTTGCCCCTTAAGTCTCTTTTACATCTTGCCCCTCCCACTTTAAATCTATGCTCTCTAGCTTTGTACTCCACTACCCTGGGGAAAAGACCTTGGCTATTCAGCCTATCTGTACCTCTCATAATTTTATAAACTTTGATAAGGTCACCCCTCAGCCTCCGATACTCCAAGGAAAATAACTCCAGTGTATTCAGTCTCTCCCTATCGCTCAGAACCTCCAACTCTGGCAAAATCCTTATAAATCTTTTCTGAATCCTCTTTTGTTTTGCATTATCCTTCTTATAGCAAGGAGACTAGAATTCAATACAGTATTTCAAAAGTGACCTAACTAATGTCCTGTACAGCTGCAACATGACCTCCTAACTTCGATATTCAATGCACTGACCAATAAAGGAAAGCGTACCAAACACCCTCTTCACTATCCTGTCTACCTGCGACTCTACTTTGAAGGAATTATGAACCTGTACTCCAAGGTCTCTTTTCTCAGCAACATTTCCCAGGAACTTACCATTAAGAGTATAAGTCATGTCCTGGTTTGCTTTACCAAAATGCGACACCTCACATTTATCTAAATTAAACTCTATCTATCACTCCTCAGCCCATTGGCTCACCTGATCAAGGACCTGTTGGAGTTTGAGGTATCCGTCTTTGCTGTCATACAATCAAAATTAATATTTCTAATAGGAGATAGAACAGGGAATGAAAGAAAATCTGAAGTAGGAATGTGAATTTACACAAGTCATTTTAAAAGTGAAAAAGCAGTTATTATAAACTAGCATCTTCAGAATTATTCACTTCTGCCTCAAAATAAACTTTAAGCATACAGCCTTTCTTTTTGCAAATCTAATCAGATCTGCTGTGATTTACACTGATTAATGGTATGGTTGGGTTGGGGGGTGAACTGGATTTTGTCTGTGGTCATTTGTGTAATCAACAAAACCAACACTTTACATTCTGATGTCTGGTATGTGACTAATTACCATTGTGGACCATGTTAGTTGGATTGTGCCTTTGTTGGACTATTAAACAGATGCACGTGTATAGTTTCTGGGTACTAGTTCTTGTGATAGAGGAGCGGAGGGGGATGGTGCTGGGAATAAAAAGCTTGCCATATCTGTGGTACATTATCATTCAATGGAGCTTTCTGGTAATTCTTTGAAACTGCTTTGTGAAAGGTATCCATTACATCAGTTAAATCTTGAAATCCATTGAAATGAAGCTGAGTACAAATTTCTATCCACTTATTATAAACTTGGGTTGAGTCCTGCCACCAGTTGGTTTGGGCCTGAGGGCAACTTTCAAGAATGAAGGGGTGCTTGAGAGATCTGAGGATCTGTCATCATTTGTTAGTAAGTCTTATATACTTTCTCAGCACTCCTTAGCATTTTCATTGAATGATTATTATTTATTATTAAAACTTAGATGAGTTTTATTCTTCCTTTTCCATTGGAAATGTTTGTCCAAAATCTAAAATAAGTACACTTTATTTACTAATATACCAAAAATCTCATTGTAATTGAAGCCTAAACAAGACCTCAGTAACACAAAAGAGAATAAATAAGTACAGAAAACAAGAATTTCAATACAAATTTTCAAGACAGTTAAGGGGACAAAGTAGATCATTGAAAACACTCATCAAGCGCAGTGAGTAAAGCTGAAAATGATGATGGCAAATACAAGCAGGTGGTATGAAGTGACTAACGTAAAGAAACATAAAGTCGCTATAGTCCTACCAGGGCTGCTTTGAGAGAGATGACTCACAGAGCCATAGAGCATAGAAACAGACCCTTTGGTCCAACTACTCCACCTCGACCATGTGGAGGTGTTTCCAAAGTAAACTAATCCCACTTACCTGCATTTGGCCTTATCCTTCCATTTTTTTTTCCTATTCATGTACTTATCCAAATATCTTTTAAATGTTGTACTATACTTGCATCCACCACTTCCTCTGGCAGTTCACTCCAAACATGATCCATGCTCTGTGTAAAAAAATTGCCTATTTTAAAACTTTCTCCTCGCACCTTAAAAATATGCCCCTAGTTTTGAATTTCCTCACACCAGGAAAAACACCCTTGTTATTCACCTTATCTACACACCTCATGATTTTGTAAATCTCAATAAGGTCATCCCTCAACCTTCTGTACTCCAGTGAAAAACGTCCCAGCCTATCCAGCCAATTCCTGGCAACATTCTGGTAAATCTTTACTGAATCCTCTCCAATTTAACAATATCCATCCTAAAGCAGTGTGAACAGATGGTTTAACCTCAGGGTCACTACATCTCAGGCAAGGAGAGAAGCTGGGAAGGAGGAACCTTCATGGTAACCTCAGCCAGTATGGGAAGTGGACCCATGCTATTGGCATCATTTTGAAGTGCAAACCAGCCATCCAGCCAACTCAGTTCATAGTTGCTGGCAGATGAGGATTGAGCAGAAACAAAGTCTTAATTTTCTGACACTTGGAAAAGTCAAAAGCAGTGCAGTGTGAGATTGAGGGAGCTGGTGAGCTGGGTTGTAACGTAAAGTGATGCCAACAGTTTTGATTCAATTCCCATTCTGGCTGAGACTACCATGAAGGACTCTCATATTCAACTGCATGTCTCCACCAAGGCATGACCCTCACGTTAAATGACCACCCGACGTGTCTCCATCATGAGAGAGCAACCAAAATTGTCCAGTATGACTATTGCAGCTTTATTTTTACTGCTGTGGGTGAGGCATGAGGTTGAGAAGGAGTCTTTCATGACTTTGACAGGATTCTGTGGGTATGAAAGACTGAGGAAGGGGTATGTGAATCCAGAGGGCCTCGTAGCACTGATTTTCCCACCAGAAATGCCGAAATGAGAGGCACTCCCTGCTTCTCAGGCCCTGACAATGAACAGCACTTTTATGGGCCACTGGAAACTTCGCTATGTGTCCAGCAGGTTTTGCTGACAAAAGTAACCATACTTTAATCACATGACCTAGAAAGAATATCTTGGTTCCTATCTGAGCAACACTCAGACAAACCCCATCTCTGATGGCCAGCAAGCCATATAACTCTTCTCACAGCATTTCAGGTTACTGATGGCCCCCAAGTTGGGGAAGAATGTATTTTCTACCCTTTCTGGAGGGTGCTCTTGTCTCTTTGGTTGTACTGATTCTGTTGTGGCTGACCATGTTTAAGGTGGAAAGTCTATAATTTTCTTAACTCTGGTTGGACATATCCTTGAAGACTTTATCACCTGGTAAAAATGACCTCCTGTTTGTATATCCCTAATTACTGCCATTTCATGGATATTGCCTTTTGATTTATTCATTTATAAGATGTTGTAATTGGTGATAGATGAGCCAGCACATATTACCCATCCCTAATTGCCCACAAGAAGGTAGTGGTGAGCTGTCTTGAATAACTGCTTTCTGCTTTGTGTAGAGAGACTCACAATGTTGTTAGATGGAGTTCTAGGATTTTTGCCCAATGATACAGAAAGAACAGTGGTAGATCAGGATGGTGAACAGCTTGGGAAAGAAGCAACACCTATCAGAATCAGACAGATGCTGCAATAGCTGATTAAGTGATATTTTAACCTCAGTCAACTGTGCTCTAATGCCATGTCTGATAATTCTGAAATTAATAAACTGAAGTATTCAATCAAAACGTACAATATTTTTCATGAGTTTTCCTTTTCATTTTCCCACATCCCCAACAGACTGTGCAGGGCACACCTGTACAAGAGTGGAAGTCTTAGTCATGATCATGGGCAGAAATAATTAGATTCCACAGAGATAGTGCTAATGTAGTAGAAACTTTCCTTCTCTGCAAGCTCACCAAAAAAAATCTAGGTGACTACCTTCCCCAAATTTAATGGGATCAACTCATTAAAATTATTACTAAATGAATACTGAATAGACTCACAAAAACATAACATTCGCCTGTACCTGCGTTTTCGTTTTGGTCGCTGTTTACCTATTACTTACTTGTGTATGCTACTCAACTATTTGATCTGCCTGTATTGCTCGCAAGACAAAGCTTTTCACTGTGCCTCAGTACACATGACAATAAATTCAATTCAATTCAATTCAAGCAAGAATGCAATTCCTCTTTAATGCAAAGAGACTGGACTTAAAACTCTGCAGCTTAAAACAGGTAAAAACAGAAAGTCCTAGAGAAATGGCAGCATTTATAGAGAGATAGAAGCACAGCTAGTGTTTCAAGTTCAATGTGACTCTTCATCGGTTCTAATCTGCTCAATCTCTACAGCATTTTCTGTTTTCAATTCAAATCTCCAGTATCTGCAAGTGTTTTGCTTTAAGCATAAAGCTGGTAAATGATTTAAGTTTTCACCGTGATATTTCGACTGAAGCAATTGCTTATCAAAGGAATCCTTTGAGATTGCTCAGTACTTCATTGCAGTTTTGCCTTCACTCACTGGAGCGTTGAAACAAGTGATGGCAGAAGAAAACATTTTCAGAATCTTTTTCATGTCCAGACTTCGAAATCTGCCTGATAAAATCTATTGTGGAGGGAGACTGCTTGGACTTGCAGAGGGAAAAAAAAACTTGAAATGAGGTGACCCCATTGGAGGGAAATACAGTAGCACTATCCATGACCTTTTCTACTTTCAGAATACTGGAACAGAGAAGGAAAATTATCAAGGTAAGAAAATTGATCTTCCCCTTTAAAATTTGGAATTAAGGTGCCTGCCCTCTTCCCTACTCTGCATTTAATACATTCAGTTCTTATATGGATTGGTAAGGCTGTCTAAGCCATTCACTGAGAATAAATTTGAATCTTTGGTCACAAAATTGCAGGGAGAAAGTGAGGCCTGCAGATGCTGGAGATTAGAGTCGAAAAGTGTGGTGCTGGAAAAGCACAGCCAGTCAGGCACCTTTCGAGGATGAGGAGAGCTGACGTTTCGCGCATGAGCTCTTTATCAGGAGTGAGGGGCTGGCCCAAGGGGAAGAGAATTAAATAGGGGTGGGGTGGGCACGGAGGGGTGTGGAGCTGGGGCGAAGGTAGCTGGGAATGCGATTGGTAGATGAAAGTGGGGGTTGATGGTGATTGGTTGGAGAGGAGGGTGGAGCAGATGGACAGGTAGGACAGTTCAAGAGGGCGGTGCCAAGTTGGAAGGTTGGATCTGGGATAAGGTGTGGGAAGGAGAAATTGAGAAAACTGGTGAAATGCTCCTGAGAAGCTGCCTGACCAGCTGTGCTTTTCAAGCATCGCACTTTTTGACTCACAAAATTGCAAGTGCAACTCTGGCTTGAAGAAATACAACTGGCCTATGCATTCGTTGACTTTCTGTAATTACATAACATCTACCCCTATTGGAAGAGCCTTCAGTGTGCTATCTATGGCAGCCATTATTTATATCAGTTAAAACTATAATGTCAGGGCTTGTGCACCAAAAGATATGTGAATTTTCAGCTGTGAGAGAGACTCGTAGGAAGAAACAAAACAAAACACACACTGCAACTTTGAATTATCAGGTGAGTTCAATGGCTGTGTGTATTTCCTACTCTGCCGCTCTCAACATAAAAGGAAATGTAAGACAGATTTGGATATTTTTTCCATCCCGTAGCAAAATTGTGAGATAGCTGCAGATTGAATGAAAACCCCTGAGCAAATAGCAATAACAATCCTGCAGTCATTATTTCAGCCTTGATCTCTTACTGAGGAACAGAAAAAGCAGACTAGAGATTTTGCAAGCTGTGAGACTCACTTTGAACACCACATATTAATGTTCATAACGAATGGCACATATTCCATATCAAAGCCCAGAGGTAGAGACTGTTGATCAGTATGTATTGGCACTGAAACATCATGCCATATCCTGAGTGTTTGGACAGTTAAAGATGTTCTAATTAAGGATAATCCTCGGCAAGAGAGATCCTACCATGTGGATATGTCTGCTTAGCATAGTCACATGAATGACTTTAGTCTGGATATAGACTGGGTATACCCACTAAGCATTAAAACTGTGTAGGATGTGTTTCTGAGCAGTCTTTGGGATTTTTTTTGTTCAACGCTGTATGCTGAGGATCTAATATTCCTTAATGAAAAATGATTGATTAATATTGTTGTTGTAAAATAACATTTAGGGATGAGTGACCACAGTATGGAAAATGTTTATATCATGTTTGAAAGTGAGGTAGTTCATTTTGTAACAAGTGTTAAATTTGAATAAGGGAGAATTTGAATCACATCATGGCAGATGGTCAGATTTGGATTCAGGAGTAATCAGAAATTTATAAAGCTAGCTTAATGGTGACCATGTAATTGTTATCAAGTTTCTCATCAGTCCTTCAGAGCTGAAAGTTTGCCATCCTTACTTGGTCCTTCCTACGTGTGACTTCAGACCCACAACAATGTGATTGACTCTTAACTGCCCTCTGACGCAGCTGAGAGAATCAAACCAATCAAGGGCAGCTCGGAACAGGCAACAGATGCTGGCCTTGCCAATGATGCCCATGTCCTGCACAGGATTTTTTTTAAAAACAGTGAGACAATTTGGAATTGTGAAGAATTACACTGAAATACAATTTAGGGACAATCAGTTGTAGTCATAGTGTAGAATACTCCCAGCAAACCTCAGCAAAAGTAACTCATAGTTTGTAAAGCTTCTGATTCAGAAGAGTTGGATAGAAGTCATCAAGTTGTTCGAACTGTCAATGCTTAGACCACTAGAATTATGAGAGGTTCATGTAGTAGACTTGGAAAGGAAGTGTAAAATTGTCTCCACAATTTAAGAAACTGAAAATCTTCAGTCAAATAAAGATTTTAAAAGTTGAGAGAGGACTGATGTTTTTGTGGACTTGAGTTTTTGTGACAAATGGGGGCTAACTTTGAAAATGTTGAAACTTTGTCTTGATGCTTGTGTCAACATCTTTCTGCCTTCTATGAAAATAGTTTTGCTTTTCCTTCCTATTGTCTGTTGTCAAAGAACATCTACAGCCTCATAAGGACATGTTTCATTGGCTAACTGCTAAATGAACAAACGAATAGTATTTAAATTTGTAAACGATCAAACTGGGATTAATTCTGAAAACTGAGGAGCCCAAAATTACTATCTGCTGGGATCATAACAGTATGAATTGATCCAAAGGATTACAGTATGTGACAGGCAAAGGTCTTTACTATGGTCAATGTGAAGGGTGTTTTCTGATATGACACGAAAATAGATGGGGAGGGAAGTATATGAATGATGGTGGGACATAAGTAGGTTAAATGATTGGGCAGAAATTTGGCAAATAGAAGGTAATATAGAAAAATAAGAGATCACTTCACAAATACTTTGAAAAATCACAGAACACATCATCTCCGCACTGTACCCACTCAAATAAAAAGGCTTAGGGGACAATGGAAATCACTAAAAATATCACAAAGAAATTGAACAAATCTAACACAGACTTGTACAAGGCAGTCCTTGAGTGGATAAATATATTCATTGCAGGCATGGAAAGTAAACCAGTCTGAAGACTAATGTCATATATTATTGCAAACTATTCTTCAGTATGAAAAATTATTGAAGTCAGAAGTAGCAATGAGAATAAGTGATAAAACCATGGTGAAATGGAACCCAGTCAAATTTCACTTTGATTAAACTGCCAACCCATCCCTGCAGTGAAAGCATTCAAAATTCTCAACAAATGTCAGCCTGCTTAGCAAGTTGGAACATGTATTGACTAGTTGTCATCTCAATCTTATGCAATGAATGCAAATGACTTGACATTGGCATAACTGAAGAGATTAACATATAGCTAGTGAAACTGTACTTTGACTGGAGGGAGCTGACCAGGAAGATGTGATCTCACTGCCTGCACAGAGTACAGAATGGCCATCAGTTCTAAAGTTCTGCTATTACCAGCAATGGAAATTAACAATCATTACGATGGGAATGATATTCTCTGGAGAAGGGACGTCATCCTTGGAATGAGCAGATACCAGATGAATGGCCAACAACAATGCACATATATACATTAGGAGTTCTGGACAGTTGATATGGTGCATATGCAGTGCAGCTTCAGGGATTAGTTAAAGTGGAACTTTCTAGAGTTTGCACACATTTCAGTTAACCAATTACAATTTTCATTGTTGACCATGTACATGGGCAACAAAGATAAATGGTATCAGCAAATGATAGTGCATTGAGTTTTTCTTTAAAAGGGAATGCACGGAGAACTGCAATGATGCTTGGTGTACTACCTGATTTTCTGTAGTCTTATTACCCTCATCTCTGTTGTAACAGCCTTTGAATTCAGTTTCTGGTAGCTGTCACATCACACACTTTACATAAGCTCAAGCACTCCAAGTTTCAAGATCCTACTAGCACATGTTTTTCTGGTCCTACTGCTTTAAGGAGGCATTTTGAAGAGACATGTTTGAGATACTTAGAGTCATAGTCATAGAGATGTACAAAAGGGAAACAGACCCTTTGGTCCAACTCATCTATGCCGACCAAATATCCCAACCTAATCTAGTCCCATTTGCCAGCACTTCACCCATATCCCTCTAAACTCTTCCTCTTCAAATACCCATCCAGATGCCTTTTAAATGTTGCAATTGTACCAGCCTACACCACTTCCTCTGGCAGTTCATTCCATACATGTACCACTCTCTGCGTGAAAAAGTTGTCCCTTAGGTCCCTTTGATACCTTTCCCGTCTCACCCTAAACCTATAGCCTCTAGTTCTGGACTCCCCTACCCCAGGGAAAAGACTTTGTCTATTTATCCTATCCATACCCCTCATGATTTTATAAACCTCTATAAGGTCACCCCTCAGCCTCTGACGCTCCAGGGAAAATAATCCCAGCCTGTTCAACCTCTCCCTGTAACTCAAATCCTTCAACCTTGGCAACATCCTTGCAAATCTTTTCTGAACCCTTTGAAGTTTCACAACATCCTTTATTGTCTGCAATGCCTCAAAACAAAAATAAACATGCAAACAAACTGGAGGAAAGTCTATTTTGTCAGAATATTAAGTTAGTTAATTCCATGTGGTGTATTTGAATCTAATAGGATTACTCTCATTATCCTTACATTTCATCAATGTAAATCATATCTGATGAGGCTGGAATGAATGGTCCAGACTCAGATGAAATAAGACCAAGGCTATCAAATCTCACTTATTGGAATGTAAATTAGATAGAAAGTTCCAGCAACCACAAATATGCAGTTAAATAAAAATTGCCTTGCCTAGGAGAAAGTGAGGACTGAAGATGCTGGAGATCAGAGTCAAGAAGTGTGGCACTGGAAAACCACAGCAGGTCAGGCAGCAGCTAAGGAGCAGGAGATTCAACGTTTCGAGCATAAGCTCTTCATCAGGAGTGTTAGGGAGTGGCAATGGGGCTAGCTACCTTCCCTCTAGCCCCACCCCCTTCCCATTTATCCCCCTTAGGCACCCCTCCCCCACCCCAATCGACATTCCTGATAAAGAGCTTATGCTCAAAACGTTAAATCTCTTCCTTCTCAGATGCTGCTCACCCTGTTGTGCTTTTCCAGCACCACACTTTTTGATTATGACAATATCTTGTCTAGACGCTCTCAATTGAAAATTGTGTGATGGATACTAAACTCACAGTTAATAATTGATCATTCCAATGTAATGTTAGATTTTCACTTTTATGGCTAAATGATAAGCTTGAAGTAATATCAAAAAGCCCTATGATGAAAAAGAATCTTATATAAACATGAAGTCTCTTCTTTGATTTTTAACAATTGCTAGGGATTGCTGGATCTTGAGGCCCTCAAAATATACAATTTGTTGGTTGCCCAGTCCACCCCTTTCCAGCCCAAGCCTAACTTTGTACTTGCGGCCACTTAAATGGTGATTAAGGGTGTTAATCTGCTTCCACTTGCCATAAAGTGCTGAGCAGTGGCACGTGGGCAAGAGCATAAAAGCAATTTTTAAAAGTTTTTTTTACAAAAGCAGGAATTTAGTAGGTGGTAAATCATTGAGGATATGCAGCAGAGACATGCCCCAACACAAAATCTTAAATCCCATTGTTACCCTCTGCCTGCTGTCCAAAACCCTGCTTCCCATTTGTTTCTACACCCCCCACCCACAAACTCCCAGCTTCCCCTCTCCCCAACTCCTTCCCCCCTCTCCCCACAGTATATGATGTGGGTCAGGATTTTTGAATGTCTGTCCTCTCAGCTGGGAATGAAAATCATTGTTTTTGTATCCTCCACCATGAAAATAAAGCCCTTTTCAGGAATATTAGGGAAGCATGGAGCTACACAGAATCAGGAAGTAAAATAAATTTGTTTTGGTAATATAATACTACTGAAGAAATAAATGAAAATTGATGAATCCTCTGATGACCTGAAGAACTATATCCCAGATTGTTGGAAAAGGTGTTAGTGGTGGTAATAAATATATTGGTGTTCATCTCATAAAATATTATAGAATCTAGAATGGTTGCTGCTGATTGGATGGTAGTAAGTACAACGTTGTTATTTAAGATAGGAAGAAGAGAGAATAAAGGGAATTACAAACCTGTTAGCATGACAACAGGACAACAGCCGGTTGAATATCACTGCAATCTATCATAAAGAATGTGTTCACATTGAAAAATAATAGTTCTGATGGAATCAACATGAAGCTATGAAAGGGAAATCATGTTTGACAAAACTGTTTGAGTTTTTTTGACAATGTAACTGGCAGAATAGATTAGGGTGAGCCAATGGATGTGGGGCTTTGTAAACTTTGGGCAGCTGTCAAAATGTACTTCACAGGAGGATAGATAACAAAATTAAGGCACATGAGATTGGGGAATGTTTAAGCATGGACTAGGGAGGAATTAATGGATAGAAAACACTGAGTAGGGACAAATGGTAATTCTCAGAATGCAGCCTATAACTAATCATCAAGGATCAGCGCTTGGGTCTCAGCTAATCAAGTCTATATCAATGATTTGTATGTGGGGGCCAAATGTAACATTTACAAATTTGATGATAAGACCAAACTTAGTGGAGGATGGAAAGAGGATCCAAAGCATTTTACACAGGTTTAGTGAGTAGACAAGAAAATGCAGATGGAATACAATGTGAAAAGTCCTAAAATATCAATTTTGGTAAGAAATAAAGAATTGCAGATTATGTCTGAGTGAGAGACTGAGAAGTATTGATGTTTAGTGGGACATGTGTGTCCTTAAGCATGAGACACTCAAAGCAAAGGCACAGTTGCAGCAAATTATTAGGAAGGCAAATGTTAGCCTTTATTGTAAGAGGATTTAAGTATGATGTTGAGAGGTCTTGCTGAAGTTACACAGTGCCTGGTGAGGTGTATTTGGAATATTGTGCACATTCCCATCTCCTTTCCTAAGAAAAGAGAGACAGTAAACTTTTTATTATCTGGCACCTATGGAACAAGATGTAGTGTACCAATTGATCAAGTATTCTGGATAATCAAGAGGTCATGTAATCAGTGTAAACACACACTAAGAGAAACATGATGTAGGGGCCATACACATCACTGTTCTATTTTAATTACTTAAATAAATCACTTAAATAATACTGCAATTTTGCCTTAAATAAAACACAGGCATACATTCAAATCTTGACACTATCCCATCTCCAGATCAATTTGGCCACTGGCAAACCTTTCAAATATGTTGTGTTTTCCATGTCAGTTTGATCAATTAACTCTTTAAAACTTGCTTGTGACTTCTTGGAATAATGGTAATCTCTTGCCCTTATGAACTGTGTCATAAAAGTTTAGCTTGTGCTCACTGTTCTCCATTTTGATATCCTCCAATCAACTGTGTGGTGTTTACACAGCTCAAGTTCCTAACAACCTCAAATTTAGCTACTAAATAGTCCACATTATCACATTTGAATCACTCTGCCTGTTTTAAACAAAACAGCTTTTCCAGAATTACTCTGACAGTTCAGTCCATTACTGCTGAGTTAAAACGCTTCATGTTAGCAAATAGCAAACACAAGCACTTACAAAACTTGTGATTAGAGCATCAACAAGTTTCAAACATTCTCCTGTTCATTTCCATGTAATTTATTTAACTTTAATTCAGCTAACCTACCAAATTTTGGGTTAATATCTACACCAATGAGAAGAGATTGAGGAGAATGATCCTGTATTCCCTCCGAAATAGAGGATATAATTTCATTGAAGATTTCTAAATTCTTGCAGAGGACAATAAGGTAGATGCAGAAAAAAATATTTTGCCTGGGTTTAGAACCTAAATTTAAGTGACAGAATTTCAGAAGAAATCTCAGGTCATTTAGGAGAGAGATAATGAGGAACTTCTTCATTCAAATGATGGTGACTCTTTGGATTTCTTTACCCCAGAGAGGTTGTAGAGGTTCAGCCTTTCTCAGAAAGGAGATGGGTATATTTCTATATATCAAAAATATCAAGAGATATTGCAGGGAATTGACACTGAGATTGAAGAACAGCTATATTTTGTTGAATGACAGAACAAGCTTAAGGGCTGATTTATATTTTATTAATTCACAGGATATGCTCATCGTTGCATGTATTGTCTACCCCAATTGCCCTGAGGACTGTTACTCAACTGCATTGATGATGGGCTGGAGTCACATATAGGCAAGATCACATAAGGACAGCAATTTCCTTCCCTCAAGGACATCAGTGAACCAGATGTTTTTTTTTTCACAATAGTTTTATAGTCATGATTATTCCAGACTTTTATTGAATTTGCATTCCACATCTGAAGTGGCAGACTTTGAGACGGAGTTTCTGGGATATTACATGGGTCTGTAATAGTCTAACAACAATACCATTGGGCTATCACCTCCCTCTTGGCTGTTCCAGCTCCTGATTCATATGTTTGTACTAATCGTTTTATCTTATACACGTGTGTGCAGTGCTGAAGGAGCTTACAGAGGAATTGGTTTCACTCAGACAAGTCAGAAACAGAAGATAAAATTAATGGAAACTGAACCTATTATTAAGTCTAAAATTGAGCAACGGATCAGCTAAGCAGCCATTTTGCCAATAACAATGAAAATTGGTGGCTCAAGAATGTTTAGATCAGGCGGTGTGATATTTCAACACATCACAAAAGCCTAAACAAGGTGATTGTGACAGCCTTCATTGTGTTATTTGTCTTTGAGTTGAAAGGAGTTAGACTACACTGGACAGATTGAAAAGTGCAATGAAAACCTTCTCAAATGTGAATTTGTCATAATAGAAGGCCTTTTTTGTTTAATTTTGTTGGATTTGTAGCACCATCACTATTAATGACTCTTGTTCAAATAATTGCTCATAATGTGCTGAAACTAAATATTTTCAAGCCCATAAATGTTTCACATTGCGGTCTTTTGTTATGTTTCAAAATAATCACACTTTATGGGTGTTAGTAATTATAGGCCACTTTACCATTTAATTACAGTATTCCACAGCTTTATGGAACAGATGGGCCATCTGTAAACCACATAGACCTGTGTTTTGCTGCTATATTTTACTATGAGTTTTATAGCTGTTGCTCTGAAAAGGCTTTCCTACCTACTTCAGAGCAATTTTCCAGGAAGATTGTAGAAGTTGCAAGCAAGTCATCTGCAAAGGCAGACACAGGTAGCTGGATGCTCACCAAGAAAATAATGAGAAAAAAGAAAGATTGAGAGTTAAACGAAATATAAAGCTCACAAGAGTCCTTTGAATGTGGAAGTGGCACCTTCTGATATTTTTGCATACAACCTCATGCATTATTCTAGAGAACCTGTACACAATATAAATGTTATTTATGCATATACACAGACTATATTGGTCAATTTAGAATTATTTTTGCCCCCATACATTATATTAATCGATATACCCTGCCTTGCAGGTATCTGTCTCAGGTGAATGAGTGAAATTATGTCACTCTAATATGACTGGACAATGGCAGAAATCTGAGACTTTTTGAAGTGTGAAACTGAGCTGTGAATTTAATCTGTTGTCAATGATTAAAAAAAAGATTTAGTTACAGAGAAGAAAAGAAAAAATGAAACAGCTGGCTTATCTATCGCTTAGTCTTTTGATGGTTTTAAGAGGGCTTTTTTTTTAATCAGACATCACCAGAAGTGTCATACGTTTGGGTACTGTGTAAGAACTGCAGTGAGGTACAATTACACTTTGATGAGTTGTGGTTCTGTTCTCCGAGCTGGGAATTTGTCTTGCAAATGTTTCGTCCCCTGTCTAGGTGACATCCTCAGTGCTTGGGAGCCTCCTGTGAAGCGCTTCTGTGCTGTTTTCTCCGGCATTTATAGTGGCCTGTCTCTGCCACTTCCGGTTGTCAGTTCCAGCTGTCCGCTGTAGTGGCCGGTATATTGGGTCCAGGTCGATGTGTTTGTTGATAGAGTCTGTGGATGAGTGCCATGCCTCTAGGAATTCCCTGGCTGTTCTCTGTTTGGCTTGTCCTATAATAGTAGTGTTGTCCCAGTCAAATTCATGTTGCTTGTTGTCTGTATGTGTGGCTACTAAGGATAGCTGGTCATGTCGTTTTGTGGCTAGTTGGTGGCCACACACACAGACGACAAGCAACATGAATTTGACTGGGACAACACTACTATTATAGGACAAGCCAAACAGAGAACAGACAGGGAATTCCTAGAGACATGGCACTCATCCACAGACTCTATCAACAAACACATCGACCTGGACCCAATATACCGGCCACTACAGCGGACAGCTCGAACTGACAACCGGAAACGGCAGAGACAGGCCACTATAAATGCCAGAGGAAACAGCACAGAAGCGCTTCACAGGAGGCTCCCAAGCACTGAGGATGTCACCTAGACAGGGGACGAAATGTTTGCAAGACAAATTCCCAGCTCCGCGAACAGAACCACAACAACGAGCACCCGAGCTACAAATCTTCTCCCAAACTTTGAACTTTGATGAGGTTTAAACAACAGATGTAACCTTTATATTTTACAATGTAGTTGCCTATATATCATGAAAGGACTGTGCTTTGATTTTCTGGACATCACACTTTTACCAGTTGAAAAATGTGAATAGAGAAGAGTTTTAGATTATCTTCAATATTTTCCCCAACACACATTTTGTTCATAGAAATTATAAAAGCATTTTACCTGTTTGCTCAACATGGACAATATATAAAGTTCAAAATAACTTAGTTCTTTCAATGCTCATAGAGTCATAGAGGTTTTCAGCACAGCAAAATGTCCTTCATCCCATTGCTTTAATTAACATGGACACAATCACCTAACTCTTCTAATTCTATTTTCCAATACTCAGCCCATAGTTTTGTACCTTGGCATCACTAGTGTGCATCTCATGCTTCTTAAATGTTACAAGGGTTTTTGCCTCTACCACCTTTATAGGCAATATATTTCAGATTCCCACCAGCTTCTGGGTGAAAAAGCTTTTCCTCCCAACTCCTCTAAACCTTCTGCTCCTTACCTTAAGTCTATGCCCCTTAGTCATTTCTCCTTCCATCAAGGGAAAAAAAATGTTTCTTCCTAGCTATCTTATGTATGCTCCCCATAAGTTTATACATCTCAACCATGTGCTCCTTCAGTCTCCTCTTTCCCATAAGCCTTTTTAACAACTTTACCCAACTGTTCTGATATCTTAAGGGACAGGTGCACACCAAGGTTCCTCTGATCTTCCTTGCTCCCAAGATCCTACCATACATCAAGTACTCCCTTGCTTTATTTGTCCTGCCCAACAGTTATTCACTTTGAATTTCATTTGCCATGGATCAGCCCATCTCTATCCTTCTCTCATTAAATCTATACTCTTGACTATTAGTCACTGCACAAATTTTCGCATCACCTTACTGGTCAACTCTTCTCCTTAAAGTTTACATCATTTGTACAAACCACAAACAGGAAGGACTCTAACTCTGACCCCTGTGGGACTCCAGTCGGAAAAATACCCCTCAACTGTTGCCCTCTACTTTCTGCTACTCAATGATTGTGGATCCAATTTACCAAATTTCCTTAGATCCTATGTGCACTTACCTTTGTTATCAGTCTCCCACTTGGGACTTTATCAGAAGTCTTACTGAAGTCCAAGTAAACTATATCAAAAGCATTATCACATCTACAAAGCTGGCCACTTTTTCAAAAGATTCAATCAGGCTGGTCACACAAACACAGGAGTAGGAGTAGGTCATTTGATCCCTAGTGCCTGCTCCATCATTCATTATGATCATGGCTGATCATCATGCTCAATATCCTATTCATGCCCTCCTCGCATATATCTTGATTTCTTTAGCCAGAAGAGCTACATCTACCTTCTTCTTGAAAATACACAATGTTTTAGTCCCAGTCGCTTTCTGTGATTATGAATTCCATAAGCTCACCACTCTCTGGGTGAAGAAATTTCTCCTCATCTCAGTCCTAAAAGAGTTACTCCTTATCCTTAGTATAATAAGTAGCGGGTCTAAACAAGGATTAGGAATTCGTGCAGGCTTGGTGGACCAAAGGACCTGTTCCTGTGTTGTATGTAAACCCGAGGTAGTCCTATTAGAATTTTATAGGTTTCTTTGAAATCCCTGCCCCACCTCATTCTTTGTAGTACATACAACCTCAACCATTTTAATCTCTCAAACATTAGTCCTCCTATACCAAGAATAATTTGATAAAACTTTCCTGTGCTCCCTTTATGACAAGAACATCCTTCCTCAGATAAGGAGACCAAAACTGTACACGATATTCCAGATCTGGCTTCACCAATGACCAGTTTAACTGCAGCAAGACCTCCTAAACCCTTTTCTTGAATCCTCTGGCTATTAATGTCAACATATTGTTTGGTTCCTTTACTGTCTTCTGCACCTATGTGCTTATTTTTTTAGCAACTTGTGCGCAAGGACTCTCAGGTCTTATCCAATATTCTTTCTCTCAATTTACAGCCATTCAAACAGTAATTTCCCTTCCCATTTTTGTTACCATTTATCCACATGCATTTACCCACTGATTAAGCCTGTCCAAATTACGCTGCAACATCTCTGCTTCCTCCTCACAGCTGTCTCACATGGAAGGTGTGTCTGGAATCTTGGATGCTGAGGAGCGAGGAGGCAAATGGGCAGGTATTATACTTTTTGTGATTGCATGGGAATGTCCTGTGAGGGTGTGGGGTGATGTTGGGTGGGGGAGGGGGGGTGAAATGGAGGAGGAGTGGACCAGGGTGTCCTGGAATATCAGTCCCTGCATAATGCTGACAAAGGAGGGGAGAGGAATGTATGTTTGGTTGTGGCAGCCCATTGGACGTGACATAAATTGTGACTTACGATCTTTTGAATGCGAAGGCAATAAGGTTGTAAGTGAGGACCAAAGAGACTCTGCTGTTGTTGTGGGAGGGAAGGGAAGGCTGACAGCAGAAGTGCATGGCTAAGGGCCCTATTGACCAGAGTAACAGGGAATCCTCAGTTGAGGAAAATGGTGGACATCTCTGAGGCCCTCCCACAGGAGGTTGCATCATTAGAATAGATGCAACAGAGGCAGAGAAAGGGATGGAGTACTTACAAGAAGAAGGGTGTGAGGATGTTGGTCAATTTGTGATGACCTAACCTTCCACTCGTAATCTCCTCAATTCCCTTACCCTTTGATATCTTTATCTGTCTCTGGGCTCCGTCCCTCCCCAACTCTCTCTCCCAACTTTGTCTTCAGTATAAATATCGCTTTTTCTTTGCTGCTATCAGTTCTGATGATAAGTCACCAAATTCTACATATTAACTCTGCTTTCTCCCAATAGATGCTGTTAGACCTGCTGAATATTTCCAGCAACTTCCATTTTTGTTTCAGATCTCCAGCATTCACAGTTCTTGGTTTTATTTTATCCTTCTTTTGAACTGATTTGTGGCGAGGAATAAGTGGTATACATTTGCTGATAGAGGGTGCCCAGACCAAGGTCCACCTCCAAACTACACGTGATCCTGCGTGTGGCCAGTTGGACTATCCACACATGGATCCTTTGTCAACTTTTCTTTGTCCTTAGATGACCATTATCCATCCCTTTGTCAGTCCAACTGCCCATCTCTGTCTCTCGGCCCCATCCCCAACTATCATTTACACCCCCCCCCACCTCATACCACTATTTCATATCTAAATTAGTTCTGAGTTCTGAAGAAGGTCCACTGGAGCTGAAAAAATGACTCTGCTTTCTCTCCGCAGATACTGCCAGACCTATTGAATCTCTTCAGTAATTTCTCTGCTTATTTCACCTTTGCAGAGTTGACTTAGAAAGGCCAGAGTGTTTCAGATGATGTGTTACGATTTACTGTGTTTTGCATTCCAAACCTCCATCTCCAGCTACGTTCAACATCTTCATCTCCCGCAAAGCCATCTCTCTCAGTTACAAGAGTTTGGAATGTGATGCTGAGGGTGTTGATGGCCTGTGTGTCAAGTCGAAAGCTGAGCTATCAAGGGGCAGTCCACTCTGATCTGTGTCTTAAATGGTAAAGGTCTTTTTGTTCAATGTTCTTGCAGTCCAGAAACTCTGCTCTGTATCATTTGTGGGGAGATGGATTTTAGATTCCCTACTGGAAACTTGTCTTGGTTTCTTTCCTTGTGAAAATAGGATTGCTGCTTTTCTCCTGTATCAGCTGCTTCCCCAGGTTTCTGACTATTCTGGAAGATGTTTCCCCAACCTCAACCTGTCACTGTCCCTGAGATCTGCATTGACTCTTCTATCTCCACTTTCTATTAGAGACTTCATACTCTTCTATCATTTCACTGCCATTTGGAAAGTGGACTGCCCCTTTATAGCTCAGCTTTCGATTTGACACACAGGCCATCAACACCCTCAGCATCACATTCCAAACTCTTGTAACTGAGAGAGATGGCTTTGCGGGAGATGAAGATGTTGAACGTAGCTGGAGATGGAGGTTTGGAATGCAAAACACAGTAAATCTGAACACATCGTTCTTTCTAAGTCAACTCTGCAAAGGTGAAATAAGCAGAGAAATTACTGAAGAGGTTCAATAGGTCTGGCAGTATCTGTGGAGAGAAAGCAGAGTCATTTTTTTCAGCTCCAGTGAACCTTCCCTCTTACTTACCTGCAGCACTGCTGCTTTTTTTTAACCTTTTCCCTCACCCTCCTGCAGCACTGCTGCTTGCCCCCACTAGCCCTCTCATTCTGCTACATTATTTCTTACATTTTATAATTACAGATAATATTTTCAGTGCTCATCACATATCAAAACAAATAGCCTGCGTTTTTTTTTACACCATTTCTCTATACAATGCCTGACCGACCTTAGACTGGGGTTGATTTCCACTGTGCCTTTGCAATAGTTGCCTCAAACTTTAATGCCTCACTCAGTAGTCTGCAACATTTGGTCATAGACAATTCTTTGCACTGAAATACCATCGGGCTGCAGGCAGACCAAAGAAGACTATTTATTGAGTTAGTGAATCTGCAGCTGCAGTTGCTGTTGAAGTCAATCTGCCTCCCTGCAAATAAGCCTGTAGCATCGTCATTGTGCTATTTGGGATTAACCTCAAATTTAAATAATTACATTCTCTTATCAGGCCTGCTGTGCAAAGGCTTTCCAAAAAGAGATGGACAATAATCTCTTCCTTATTGAATCACCTTGAGAGCAATGTTTAGAGCCATATAGTTTTATGTGGGCATGGCTTTGTGGATGTTAATGTACAAACCACAGCCTTCTTAAATTCAATTCTTTACTTCCTCCTACCAGAAAATGGTGATTAATTGATTTACCTATTTATCTGTTGTCAACGGCACATTGTTGTCAATTTCTTTATTCATGTGTGGATTCATGTCTGAACCAGAAGGGCACCAATATCCTGGGAAGTAGGTTTGCTAGCACTCTTCGGGGGGGGTTTTAACTAATTTGGCAGGGGGATGGGATCCAGACTTGTAGTCCAGCAAGTAGGTTAGCTGTTTTTCAGGATGTCCAAGAATGGAGGGAGGCTGTGGAGAAGGTAGCACTGACAGGGAATACTTGCGGACACAGAGATGGGCTCAAGTGTGTATACTTCAACGCAAGGAGTATCAGAAATAAGGTGGGTGAACTTAAGGCGTGGATTGGTACCTGGGACTACGATGTTGTGGCCATCACGGAAACGTGGATAGAAGAGGGACAGGAATGGTTGTTGGAGGTTCCTGGTTACAGATGTTTCAGTAAGATTGGGGGGGTGGTAAAAAAAGGAGGGGGGGTGGTGTTGCTAATTAGAAATGGTATAACGGCTGCAGAAAGGCAGTTCGAGGGGGATCTGCCTTTGGAGGTAGTATGGGCTGAAGTTAGAAATAGGAAAGGAGCAGTCATTTTGTTGGGTGTTTACTATAGGCCCCCCAATAGCAGCAGAGATGTGGAGAAACAGATTGGGAAACAGATTTTGGAAAGGTGCAGAAGCCACAGGGTAGTAGTCATGGGCGATTTCAACTTCCTAAATATTGATTGGAAGCTCTTTAGATCAAGTAGATTGGATGGGGCAGTGTTTGTGCAGTGTGTCCAGGAAGCTTTTCTAACTCAGTATGTAGATTGTCCGACCAGAGGGGAGGCCATATTGCATTTGGTACTTGGTAACGAACTGGGACAAGTGATGGGCTTGTTAGTGGGTGAGCATTTTGGTGACGGTGACCACAATTCTGTGACTTTCACCTTAGTTATGGAGAGAGATAGGTACGTGCAACAGGGCAGGTTTTACAATTGGGAGAAGGGTAAATACGATCCTGCAAGACAGGATCTGAGGAGCATAAATTGGGAGCATAGGCTGTCAGGGAAAGATGTCGTGGAAATGTGGAACTTTTTCAAGGAACAGATAAAACGTGTCCTTCATATGTATGTACATACATATCTTTACATTGGGGAGACTGGGCGCCTCCTAGCAGAGCGCTTTAGGGAACATCTCCGGGACACCCGCACCAATCAACCACACCGCCCCGTGGCCCAACATTTCAACTCCCCCTCCCACTCTGCCGAGGACATGGAGGTCCTGGGCCTCCTTCACCGCCGCTCCCTCACCACCAGATGCCTGGAGGAAGAACGCCTCACCTTCTGCCTCGGAACACTTCAACCCCAGGGCATCAATGTGGACTTCAACAGTTTCCTCATTTCCCACTCCCCCACCTCACCCTAGTTCTAAACTCCCAGCTCAGTAACTGTCCCCATGACTTGTCCGGACTTGTCCTACCTGCCTATCTCCTTTTCCACCTATCCACTCCACCCTCTCCTCCTTGACCTATCACCTTCATCCCCTCCCCCACTCACCCATTGTACTCTATGCTACTTTCTCCCCACCCCCACCCTCCTCTAGCTTATCTCTCCACACTTCAGGCTCACTGCCTTTATTCCTGATGAAGGGCTTTTGCCCGAAACATCAATTTCGAAGCTACTTGGATGCTGCCTGAACTGCTGTGCTCTTCCAGCACCACTAATCCAGAATATGTATGTACTTGTCAGGCAGGAAAGAGATGGTCATGTGAGGGAACCTTGGTTGATGAGGGAGGTTGAATGTCTTGTAAGGAGGAAGAAGGAGGCTTACATAAGGTTGAGGAAACAAGGTTCAGACAGAGCGTTGGAGGGATACAGGATAGCCAGGAGGGAACTGAAGAAAGGGATTAGGAGAGCTAAGAGAGGGCATGAAAAGTCTTTGGTGGGTAGGATCAAGGATAACCCCAAGGCCTTTTATGCGTAGGTGAGAAACATGAGAATGACGAGAACGAGGGTAAGTCCGATCAAGGACAGTAGTTGGAGATTGTGTATTGAGTCAGAAGAGATAGGAGAGGTCTTGAATGAGTACTTTTCTTCAGTATTTACAAATGAGAGGGATCGTATTGTTGAAGAGGAGAGTATGAAACAGACTGGTAAGCTAGAGGAGATACTTCTTAGGAAGGAAGATGTGTTGGGCATTTTGAAAAACTTGAGGATAGACAAGTCCCCCAGGCCTGACGGGATATATCCTAGGATTATGTGGGAAGTAAGAGAGGAAATTGCAGAACCATTGGCAATGATCTTTTTATTTTCACTGTCAATGGGGGTGGTGCCAGGGGCCTGGAGAGTGGTGAATGTTGTGCCCCTGTTCAAAAAAGGGCATAGGGATAACCCCGGGAATTACAGGCCAGTTAGTCTTACTTCGGTGGTAGGCAAAGTAATGGAAAGGGTACTGAGGGATAGGATTTATGAGTATCTGGAAAAACACTGCTTGATGAGGGACAGCCAGCACAGATTTGTGAGGGGTAGGTCTTGCCTTACAAGTCTTATTGAATTCTTTGAGGAGGTGACCAAGCATGTGGATGAGGGTAGAGCAGTGGATGTAGTGTACATGGATTTTAGTAAGGCATTTGATAAGGGTCACCATGGTAGGCTTATGCGGAAAGTCAGGAGGCATGGGATAGTGGGAAGTTTGGCCAGTTAGATAGAGAACTGGCTAACCGGTCAAAGTCAGAGAGTGGTGGTAGATGGTAAATATTCAGCCTGGAGCCCAGTTACAAGTGGAGTTCCGCAGGGATCACTTCTGGGTCCTCTGCTGTTTGTAATTTTTATTGGAAGAGGGAGTCGAAGGATGGGTCAGTAAATTTGCAGACAATACGAAGATTGGTGGAGTTGTGGATAGTGAGGAGGGCTGTTGTTGGCTGCAAAGGGACTTAGATATGATGCAGAGCTGGGCTGAAGAGTGGCAGATGGAGTTCAATCCTGTCAAGTGTGAGGTTGTCCATTTTGGAAGGACAAATAAGAATGCAGAATACAGGGTTAACGGTAGGGTTCTTAGTAAGGTGGAGGAGCTGAGGGATCTTGGGGTCTATGTTCATAGATCTTTGAAAGTTGCCACTCAGGTGGATAGAGCTTGTAAGAAGGCTTACGGTGTATTAGCGTTCATTCGCAGAGGGATTGAATTCAAGAGTTGTGAGGTGATGTTGCAGCTGTACAGGACCTTGGTAAGGCCACATTTGGAGTACTGTGTGCAGTTCTGGTCGCCTCATTTTAGGAAAGATATGGAAGCTTTGGAGAGGGTGCAGAGGAGATTTACCAGGATGTTGCCTGGAATAGAGAATAGGTCGTACGAGGATAGGTTGAGAGTGCTAGGCCTTTTCTTATTGGATCGGAGAAGGATGAGGGGTGACTTGATAGAGGTTTATAAGATGATCAGGGAAATAGATAGAGTAGACAGTCAGAGACATTTTCTACGGGTACAACAGAGTGTTACAAGGGGACATAAATTTAAGGTGAAGTGTGGAAGGTATAGGGGGGACTGTCAGGGGTAGGTTCTTTACCCAGAGAGTGGTGGGGGCATGGAATACGCTGCCTGTGGGAGTGGTAGAGTCAGAATCATTGGTGACCTTTAAGCGGCAATTGGATAGGTACAAGGATAGGTGCTTAAGCTAGGACAAATGTTCGGCACAACATCATGGGCCGAAGGGCCTGTTCTGTGCTGTATTGTTCTATGTTCTATGTCCTATGTTCTATTAGGCATGGTACTAGCAAGGTATTCAACCGGATAAACCATTACAACTAAATATGATCATGTTCTACAGTGTCTTGTCAGAAAACTTTACAAGGTCCATTTTCCTGCACATTTCAACTTTTGTTCTCTCACTCCAAGTCTCTTCTCTCAGACCTAGGAGTTCAAAACCTTCAATCTCTCTTTGCTTGGAATAAACAGGCAGCAAAACATACAACATGATGGGCAGGAAGCGCACAATAATTCTAAAATAAAAATGTTTGCACTATCCATCATTTTGATAGAAGCAAAACAATGTGCCTAAAGCAACTCCCTAAAGAGCTGGAGCTCCCTTCAATGGACAAATAATTGTTCTAATGCCTGTTAACATTTTTTTAAAAATTGGGCATCTCTGAACACACATGCCTCGATGGGTGAATCATTCAGGCTATTACAAATGAAATAAATGAACTATGCATCCACAGTGTACTTTAATGTTACATTATCAGCTCAAATCTCAAACCTTATTCTGTCACCTTCTGCTCAAGTGCATTAGCCATTTTTAAGCTGTGTTGCTCTCTTTCAGTCTCTCTCTTATGTATGCTGCTGCTTTTCCTGTTACACAGTGAGATGAAAGGCATGACTCTGTAGAACAAATCAAACACTTGCCCACAATACTTCAAAAGACTGAAAATTGCATTTTTATTAAAACCAGAAGATTGCCTATTTTCTCTGCATAGGCAATGGCTTTAGTGGTTATCAAATCAGGAGGGCAAAATAAAACACTCCTCTTAAAAGGGAAATTTTAAGTCTACATTGGTAACTTCAGGCTATAAACATGTAGCAATATCATTACTCTGGCAGGGATGCTGAGACTGCACTTGACAGTTGGTTCAAGCATGTGGTTCACCAGAGGGACACCTCTTTGACATGGGCCAAGTGGATGTAAATCATATTTCAGATGCAAACACCAGTCTTTTTTTTACCTTAAACCAACGAGTGGGAGACAGCCATTTTTACATCTTCAGGAATCCATAATCCATATCACTTGGCTGACTTGAGTCCCAATAATAGGGCCTGCGTACTCTGTGGTGATTGCTGTCAGCACTTTTGACACTTTGACCAGTTTATGTATTAAAATCCTTTTACAAAAGTTGACATGGTGGACAAGGGGACACAACTTGATTTGCAGATCAACTTGACTTTATTAGCAAAATATTTCTTCTTAAAAACACTTTGTAAGCATTATCCACATTCCCACAATATTTTTTTCTTTATCTAGCTCTATCCGTCTGAGAAAGGATATTACCCACAATGATCTATGACTTTTAGCTGCTGGAATCTCCTTCCTCTCCAATGTAGGGCTAGGTCTCTTCCATGAAGGTGGATCTTGCAGACCAGGATCTTCTCCTGGGTCTTCTTGGGTTAACACACAACCTTCTACTAGGCTATTTTACCATTTTCCCAGATAGTATTTTCTTTAGACTTTGAAGAAAGATCAGTCTCGCACTTGTGGACTATTAACAATGATTCTGATTCTGTAGATCATTGCTTTGCTGGAGGATCTTTTACCTCTTGCATATCCTTTGTGGAGGATGTCATCCCTTGTAGATTTTAGTTGTTGTTCCATTACATAATCCTGAAGACCTTTTTGTCTCCTAAATTTTGTTTCCAGACTAGCTCTTCCTAGCTAACTCAGGTAGTTACCCCATTAAATCTGAGGATCTTTTCATCTTTTGAATTTCCATCAGAGAAAACAGCTACTTTGTTGAAACAGATACTTTCCTTCTTGCAGTATCCTGGATTTTTGGATGAGGCAAAATCTTTCTGTTTAAAGTTTTTTTTCCCCTGTGTTATCCTGGATATTCAGATTAGGAGATGTCATTTTTTCAAATATAACTTGAACTTATGGGTATTAGTCTGGTTCCCTTGCAGTTGTCTGCAGCTCATCTCCGCTTTGAGAGTAAGACTTGGTTCAACAATCAGCTGGTACATCTAGTTAAGTGTGCAATCTTGTTACTTTAACTTCGGACAGCTTCAATTTACTCCCAGGGTTATTTGGCTGAAGGACGAGAATGTTCCAAATCCTCAATCAAGTTTCTGGATGTTTGCTGCTCACTAAGCACTATCTTTATGCTGGTATTGGCTGTTGTATTGATTGTTTCACCACACTGTCCTCCTACGTGACATTCTCAGTTTAAAAGTTCCTGTGTGAAGTCTGACTTTTGCTGGTAAACTTTGCAGAGTTTTAGCTTTAGCTCTGTCTACAGGGATGACCAGATTTTTTTTCCAGACTTGCCAATACTACATAATCAAAGATTCACAATTTGTTAAGATACCATGAATCTCTTTTGAGATGTCTGGCTGCCACACTGCTGACTGAGCTCTGGCTGTGCACTTGGTAATGCCTAAGTGTTCCTGGCAAATGCTTTCTGATATATCTTCCTGAAGGGAAGCTGAAATAACAGGTAGTTGTTAATACACTTATAAATCATCAATGGTTGTAAAATGCTGTCAGCATTCAAAGCCTGTTTGGTCAGCCAACTCACTGGCCTTTTACTTTAGCCATCATTGAACACTGTGCTGGTGTGTGTTTAGCACATTCTTGATTACTCTTATTCTTTTCAAATTTGGTTGAGCTCGTCTGGGCTTGCTGGCCACTGTTCGAAACATTATTTTTATGTCATTTGATTTAACCTCAGCAGGTTCTGAAGAAAAGTCATACCAGGCTTGAAATGTTAATTCTTGCCATCTCTACACAGATGCTGCCAGACCTGGTTATTTTCTCTGGCATTTTGATTTATTTGATTTGTTTATTGTCATGTGTATGTTGTGAAAAAATACAATGAAAAGTGTTGTACAGTGTCACCATTGTCCGGCGCCATCTTAAAACACAGAAAAATAAACCAAAACATGGAATATGAAGGCAGAAATGTTTAAAAAATAAGAAACGTTCAACTTTACAGTCCTTGCTGTTAAGTGCTCCATCATGGGCCATGGTGGACAGGCATGAGTCCCCTTCGCTACACCGTTGGAATGAAAGTTGCCACTCTTTGGTACCATCTCTCCTTCACTGATACCCTTGCCACTATGAGTCCTCATTGGTCCTTATTAAAGCAGATGCCACCAATGCCACTCAGTACTGCACTGGCCAAACTTGACTCCATTGCCACCATATGTCTGCTTCTCTGTTTATTGCAACAGGTTCTTTCTTCATCATGGTTTCCGCCAGGTGTTTAGGAGACCTATGAAATCTTCCTTCTGGTTGCCCCTTGGTCAATTTGTTTCATGACCATTTGTTCTCTTGTTTCTGATAGGAAGTTGAAGTCAAGACATGTTTTCAGACACAAAAATGAAGTTGTTTAATTGCGAATAATCTGAATGCTTTCAACTATCTTGTGCACATTATGTTGCAGTGAAACTTGGAACTTATCAAGGTTCTTAAATATTCCACCTGGACCAGGTCATCTCCACTTTGTAGACTGTAACTGTGAATTCTTCAGATTTTTAATCTCAAGCTAAATAGTAACAGCAGGTAACAAGCAGGTTCTGCAAAACAAGTCACTTAGATCCAATTTCCCCTGTTTACACCTCCGTTTCATTTTACTCATTTGGGGGACGTGGGTGTCATTGGCTGGTCAGCATTTATTGCTCACCCCTTGTTGTTCATGAGAAGGCAATGATGAGCTGCAGTCTTGAACTATTGCTGTTCAAGGTCAGGTGTCTGTTTGCATAGCCATCATTATAAATGTAGCTCTGCTACAGTGTTCTACCTCTGCACATCGTCTGGAAGTGACCTGCAGTTTTACAGATGTAATATTCCTTTGTCATGAATGTGCATTGCCTGTGCTGTTCCATAGCACTGATACTAATGTTTTATTCATTCCTTCTAAAAGTAGGTGGTATTATTACTGTCAAGCTCTTTTAAAGCTATACTATTAAAAAAACTGCCTGTAACCCAACATTTTTATGCTTGTTTCCTTGTTTTTGAGCTTTTAAATTCCACTTCATTGCAATACAGAATTAGTGTTTCTCATTTTTTTTTAAATGATCAAAAGAGTGGCTTCCAACCTGTTTAAGGGTTTTCCACTTCATGCAGGTAAGATGCAGTTTAACTTCTTCACAGGCATAATGGACATTTTACAACCTTGAGCCAATACACAGTGCACTTGCATGTATTTTTTTTAAAGTTCTATGTTTATAGCCTTTAAATACCTTCCCAGCAAAAGTGTGATTTAATTATTGATTCCCAGTCTCTTCTTCAATTGTTTGTTTTTTTTTCCTTTCTGTTAGACACTGTGCCCAATTTTTTTTCTAAATGTTTTCTGTTCTGTTTTAATTAAATTCTGAGACTTCCCAAGATTACAGCTCCAGTACGAATTACTTTTCTAGCCCTTTCACTGGGCCTAACAGCTGTGCATCGTAGAGTTTAAACATGATGGCTGTGATGCTTGTTTAGAGAGTCAAGAATACGCTTTCCTCACTGCTTTGCTTTCCCTTTCTGGTTTTTGAACCATTTTATAAAGGTTTCCCTCATTTGCCCTTCAGAAGGATTAACTTTAATCCTGGACGCTTTACTTTCCTACAGTGCATTTTCAATGAAAACATGTATATATATCTCAATATGCTTTGCCTTTACATGCTTACCTCAGTCCATAGTATTCTCTCTGTATCTCTTAACAGCTCCTTCATGAATGTTTGCATTTGGAGTGCTGAACTCATTCTATTGCTACACTCATGGCTGCTACTGACTGTTTTTACCCTTCCAGCTTTTGACTGACTGTATCATCTTAAAGTAATAATGTTTTAAAATTAGTAAATCCACTTCCTTCAAAATATTTGTTTTTCTTCTTTCTTCTGAATCGAATGGATTCTGTCTGTCCATCACTGATCATCATGTCATATTCTGGTTAGATATTTCATTGTCACCAATCCTGTTTTCTCTTTGCTGAATCAAGGGGCTATCTATTTCCCACTATTAGAGGACAGACTATTGATGAGTCGAGACAGAAGTTAATTTGTTGCGTGATACAATACATGCAGTTTACATTAAATTGCCAGTCGGCACTATTTATGATTATCAGGAGCTCTGCAGAACACATCTGCTCCTCTTAGGAGTTCAAGCAGATCCTGGTGACATCAGTCCAAAGGTTGTGCATGACATATTCAGATTGTGTGAAGCTCAATGTAACTTGAGCATTAACTGCTGCAGAACCAGCAGCTTACATCGGTTTTATCTATGTAAAACAAACCCTTAGAAATTATTTCTGTTAGTTGGAAAGTCTAGGACTGGCAGTATTTCTTTGTCTTTTTTTAATGTAGATTTCAGGAGTGAGTTCTACAAAGGAATGGAAAAAGTTCAGAACTCTCTACCATATTGACTCTTTGAAGGGTTTAAGGTGAAAACTGGAGTATGGGATGAGTTATAGATCAATGAGCTAATTGAATGGCAGCAAAGCTGGCTCAAGGGCTAATTGACCTCCTGTCTTAACACTGTAAGTAATATCTTTTCTTTAACATTTCATAACTGAATGTGTATATAGTAGCAGAAAGAACAACTTTGTAGTTAACTTCTGGCTAACAGATTTATATTGGCTGTTGCTGAGCTAATTTAAAATCATGGAAATTTTAAACACTGTTTTTGTTGTTGATGTGTGCAATTAATAGTTAAGGCATGTGCTGGAGGCCTACAGCTTTTATCCTCTTGGCCTATAGCAGGACATGGAAAATGAACAAAGATGAGGGGAAGAGAGCAAACTGTTCAAAGAAGAAGGAGGATGAGAGCTGTCAGCAATAGGACATATCTATCTGGGTTTTAAGAGAACAATTCCCCTGTTTGAATCAACTCGGCCGGGGAAGAAAATGTTTCTTAAACCTCACAGTTTGAGGTTCAGTGGATAAGGGGAGATAAATGATGTTCTGGAGGATAAAATATACTGAATTTTGTCTTTGCAGAACATACACCAGGATAGGGGGCTTTCTAGTGTTACGAAAATATCTTTTGATAAACACATGCCAAAGCAATATGTGAAAATTCAGAGATCATAGAATCCCTACAGTGTGGAAGCAGGCCACTCAGCCCATCGACCCTCCAAAGGGCATTCCATCTAAATCTACCCCATCCCTGTATTTTCCATGGGTAATCCACCTAACCTAAACATCCCTGCATACTATGGGCAATTTTAGTATAAGTCAAGCTTAGAGTGGTGCTGAAAAAGCACAGCAGGTCAGTCAGCATCCAAGGAGCAAGAAAATCAATGTTTCAGACAAAAGCCCTTCATCAGCAAAGTATTTTAGTATGGCCAATCCATCTAACCTGCACATTTTTAGACTGTGGGAGGAAACCAGAACACCCGGAGGAAACCCATGCCGACACAAGAATATGCAAACTTCACAGAGACAGACACCCAAGGCTGTAATCAAAACAAGGTCCTTGGTGCTGTGATGTAATGTAACAAAGTGTTTTACACTCTCTACATCCAGACAGTGTTATGTGCCAGCACTCATTAGCATCATATACACAATTTCAAACGGCAAACCACTGCAAAAACAATTCTTCTGCCTAGATACTTCTGAAGATGGTATTATTAATTATAGTCCATTGCATCCTGCACACCATCACCCTCAGGTGGGCACAGCAGTTGATAGCAGGTATACCATAAGTAGTTGAAGAGAGCAGGGTGATGATGAAGAATAGAATAAGGAGTGAACACATTGCTTTTTGGTCCAGCTGACCATGCTCACTGATATGACCACTGTACCAATGAACACAAATCCAAATCCTATTCAACAACAATCTCAAATTTTATTATTTAATCATGACATTTTCTTGGCCAGACTGCTCAAGTAAATGGCATATTTTAAAAGCATTGATTAGAATTTTCCCCATCACATTCTGTGTCAGCATCTGATGTGTCATTTTTAAGCAACAGCATTTTAAGCTTATATTTGTGTCATTCAACTTTTTTTTTGGATCTCTGGTAAAGTCTCCAGCAAAATCTCTTCCATCTGCAAGCAGGTTTTAGCAGCTTTTCTGTGCCATTATTTCTTTTGATATCTGGACCATGTGCCCACTAAGATAGTGCACCGGAAATTGGGTTATAACAATGCTGTCCGTGTTTCAATACCTAACAAGACAATGACTGTTTATTAAGATTAGATTACATTACATTACAGTGTGGAAACAGGCCCTTCGGCTCAACAAGTCCACACCGACCCGCCGAAGTGCGACCCACCCATAACCCTACATACCCCTTACCTAACACTACAGGAAATTTAGCATGGCCAATTCACCTGGCCTGCACATCTTTGGACTGTGGAAGGAAACTGGAGCACCCAGAGGAAACCCATGCAGACACGGGGAGAACGTGCAAACTCCACACAGTCAGTCGCCTGAGGCAGGAATTGAACCTGGGTCTCTGGTGCTGTGAGGCAGCAGTGCTAACCACTGTGCCACCGTGCCGCCCACATTTCAAAACATAGGAACACATTTCCTATTAACCAATGGAGAAGAAAGAACATAGGAATCTCTAACTTATAACTCTGGAACTTAAAATCTATCCCTAATATAAATATTCCTCTTCACAAACTAACGGATACACAGTGGCAGAAAAGACATGGATATTAAGGGTGGAAAATGTAATGGAAAACAATCATAGTTTGATAGTAGCAATCTGGCCCACAGGAGTAGGTGTTTACTTTCAGTGCCTTTCAATTCCTTTTAGTTTTTTGGCTGATGAGACACAATTGGCTTCATATTGATGCTGTTTTTTGTTCACTGAATGAAAACCTCCCACCTCATGAATCTCTGAAGGTAATTTTTCCAGTTCCAACAAAGGATTTGCAGAGGAAGATCAGGGCAACTAGTTACCTGTTACTGGAGACTTGCTGATACCCCCACATTGAAGAGAAATAGAAAGAAAAAGCAGTTTAATGCTTTCCCTCACAGGCCAAGTGGTTTAATGTTGCACTTGCTCCACACAATCTATACCACCTGATAAGGAACCAATCAGAATATTGTCAAGTAATTACCCCCAGATGAGGAATGATTGGTTCCATGCTGTCTGCTTTTACTGTCACTGGTGTAGGAAAATATATCTTTGCATATAACACATAATGTGCTCCAGTTCACATTATTTTAAAATGTGCTCATCTCTTCAGAAAAATCTTTGATTTAAAATCATAATTTCCATTTTTATCCATAGTGCAAAACATAAAACAATTATGACTAGACTATACTTATCTCAGGAAGAAATCACAACTGCTTTTGAAGTTTAATAAGGATTTTTAAGTGCAAACAGAAACCCCTTGACAATAGTGCACTTGGAAGTGTGAACAGCCGTTCCTAGCTCACCAAATAAAAACATCTGACAATGAGTACTATCTAACCTCATGGCTAATCAGCTTAAAACAAAAGGTCTGTCCTTGTCCTTGGAAAACCCAATATCTAATATAGAAGTATGATTTGCTAACTGTATTAAGTCTTGATCTATATTAGATGATCTGTGAGTCACCATCTTTTTTTGTAGAGCCAAACCCCTCCCCACCTTCCCACGCCCTTGCAGAACTCTGAGAGACACCAGTGACAGATGATTCTTAGCCAAAGGGAGTAGATTTACAAACATCAACTGCCGATCAGTTGAAAGAGCACAGGCAATCTGCTGGTATTGTAAGCACAGAACTTGTGAGGAAGAAAAAAACCTTTTATTTCTCTCTCTTTCTCTCTCTCTCTTTCTCAACTATCCACCCCCAGAAACAATCCTACTGAGTCTATCTTCATGTTGTCAACTCCTTCACTTTTAGAAGAGAAATCGTCAATCATGTCAGGCCTTTAATTATCTTAAAAACTAATCTTTCTTCTGTTTCTGCAACTATCTTTTATTGTTAGCCGCTTTCATTTTTGCATCTGTATTTTTAGCTTCAAAGATGATCTTTCTTTTTTTAAATAAACTTTAGCAATAGCTGTGTAATAAACTCGCTTTTTATAATTTTTAAAGTATTCAGCTTCGCTGCTGGTTATATTTAAAAATAAAATTCAGGTAAACCAAAAGGAGTCAAAAAAAGAGGCATAAAAATTTTCAGTGCACAGACCACCCTGAGGCCGTGCTTGGTAAGATCATGACATCACAAGCTTTAATATTAATCATCTTTCAGAGTTAGAAAAAGTAAGGATGGTTGAACAAGAGCATTTTCCAGCATGCAGCTTTAATAATGGATACTAGAACAAATACCAAGAGAATTGTTTGGACATTACCATCATATTGCATGTGCTGCAGGCTATTGTTGTTACCATATGTAAACCCTTCAAACCAAAATCTGTCAGTTTTGTTTTGAACTTGTTCAGTTAGATGAAGTGAGTAACAATTTACTGTTGCAATAAAATATGACTGAAGTAAGCAATTGTTCTGGAAGGAAATGCTCAATTACATTGTTACTTGCTAACCAATGTAATCACTTAATGGAAATTATGTGGAAGACTTTTTATTGTAGCTATCAAGCATTGCTCCAACTAAATTATCTTGCATGACTTTGGACTAATACTGTAAAATAATGATTTTCTTCCATTAAAAGGCAGACTCTGGAAGATTGACATTGATTCACTGTAGCAAGTACAGGACTGGTAACCAATGCATGAGGCACACTAAAAGAATCTTCAGTGCAATGCCTCACTCCCACACATAAATTTCAAAATTTAAATTTGTGTATCAATAGAATTTTAAAACTTAGCATTTATGACTGTTGATTCACTTTGCATGAAAAATGAGAAACATCTGTAGATTCTCATCGTTCAAAGTTTTTCATAAGATCCAAAAGAATTGCATATTCAAATGTATAAAATGACTCACAAGATGTAATACTGCAACAGTTACTGGATGATTTCATTTATAATTTACATAATTAACAAACATTATAGATGAGCTAGATTAAAGTAGTTTTATTATATTACCTACTGTTTCACAACTTTGGAATGGTCACACATATAATCTAATCTAATCTAATATATATACAAATTTGTAACACTCTTGCATAAACAAATGGCAGAATGTAATAGACATTTTAGGAAAGACTGCAATGTTAATACATGGAAATCTATATGGTTGCCAGTAAATGTGGATGTATATCTGTGGATCTGAATCTTTCACTCTGAGTGCTGAAGTATGTTTGTCTACTATGTAGCTTCATAACTAGGTTATTCAGTCTTTTGTCATTCCCACATTTTGCTGCACTAAGTGACCAATCAATGCCCAGTGGTTGCCACTGATTCTGTGTTCAGATGTTTATTTATCTTGTAATATGTATATGAAAGGATATGGATTGCAAAGTTTGGCCCAGATTTTCCAGTCCTTGTTTCATTGGTCTGAGTGCACTTGCTTCATGAGACTGCCTTGGAAGTTTGAACTTCCAACTGGGAATATCTCTGCTTCTTGGAACACTCTGAAAAGATCTCTGATGCTGGCTTGGATTTGGATACTTTGGACAATTCTGCAGTATTTACCTGGATAGATATGCAAGAAATGTCAGACAGGGTTCGATGAGGAAGGGTGCAGGTGAGAAAAGAGAATAAGGAGACAGAGAGGAAGGGAAATTGTGAGGGTTACAGAGGGGAAGCAGCAAGATGAGCAGAACAGGAATCTTTGAAGAGAAGTGGTGAAGGTGATGGGTGATGTTGGGAATAGGTGTTGTTTCTTTCAACTGCTAATCAGACCTTGGGCACATCTTGTTTCTCTCTTGCATTTTGTTTGGTTTGCACCATCTTCAATGCAGGGAGTACCTCACGTCACTGTCATTGGCAGCACAGGCATCGTCACTATTAAGTGTTTGTATGCAATAAGTAATGCCTTTGAGCTCACAGTCTCAACAGACACAACCTAGCATTTATTTTCCATGATGTAATTTGCTGGATTTCATCCCCTCTTTCTGGAGGACTTTTGACAGATGTTGTTGAAGTGCTGTTTGTAGAGCTGACGTTGCTGAGCTTAGGTGACAATGAGCTATGACTGCTGATAAAGCACCCAGAAGTAGTGTATACTGAGGTGTTCAAAGTGATCTGGCTTTGAACAATATTTTCTACCCAGAACTGTCTGTCTATTTACAGTTTTCAGATTTTGTTTTATTCATTTAGGGGATGTGGTAATTTGAGGCAAAAATAATCTTTATTGTCAGTCTCTCAGAACTGGATGCTTTGGTAAGTCATTTCAAAAGGCAGTCAAGAGTAAATCTTAAGAATAAAACCAATAACTGTAGATGCTGGAGATCTAAAACACACCAAAAACAAAATAAAATGCTGGGAAAACTCAGCAGACGTGGCCGCAAAAGTGGAGAGAAAACAAAGTTAATGGAAGGGTCACTGGACTCGAAACGCAAATTCAGTTTTCTGCCTGACCTGCTGAATTTCTCCAGGAATTTTTGTTTTCATGTCTTTCAGATTTCCAGCATCTACAGTTCTTTGTTTCTGTGTGTTCATGGGTCAATCTTGTTGTTTTGGGTTTGAAATTACTTTGATGATAGATTCGGTAATGATGACAATTTTCTTTACAAAAATGTATCAGCCAGTCAGGTAGCTCGTTTTTACATACTTGTAGTAAATAGAATCTAAGGAGTATCTGTATAACAAATAATTCTCTTGGTCAAAATGCGTTTGTTTTTATTATCAGAAATAATAACTCATTAATGGTGAACTTGAGCACTTCTTATATTATTCCATGTTTTTCTCTTCCCAGCTCTACTCCTTCAGACACATCCATTTGTCTCCACTTTTGTTCATTCAAAGACAGAGAATCTCTACAGTGTGGAAACAGGCCATTCAGCCCGACAAATCCACACTCACCCTCCAAACAGTATCTCACCCAGACCCATTCCCCAACATTTACCCCAGACTAATACACCTAACCTACACATTGCCTGAACACTATGGCAACTTAGCATGCCCAGTCCATTTGACCTGCACATCCTTGGATTGTGAGGGGATACTAGAGCACCCAGAAGGGACCCACGGGGAGAATGTGCAAACTCGACACAGACAGTCGCCTGAGGTAGGAGTTGAACCCGGGTCCCTGGTGCTGTGAGGTAGCAGTGCTAACCACTAAACCACCCATGCCACTCCAATTTTCTCTTTCCATCTTTTTCCCTGGCTAAGCATTCAATTCTTCCTTTTGTTCTTTAAACCTTCCTGGAATCACTTTGGAACTCTTCTGCATTAAAGATACTTAAGAAACAGAAGTCACTTATCAAAAGTTATTTTTGTCAAAGAGTGTTTCCGTAAAAAAACACTGTGCCAAGTTCTTTAGGCTACTGATCAGCTGAGAATAGGGACAGTGATAATGCGTGTACTTGATGGTTAGTAAAGGGCTGCAAGTGATTACAGATAGGATCATCAGTGCTTGCCGACTTAAGATGCTTTTTGGGTCACATTCTTAAGGTCACATTTCTCCTCTTCTTTGAAGCAAAGAGACCACCTCGCCACACTACCTGTCCAGACTAAAACAGGAACCACTCTGGTGAGAAGGGTTCATCAAGAATAGTGTAATATATTTCATGTTGCACTGTCAAATTTCATGGAGTTAATTAATTTACTATTTTACAGATATAATGTCTGCAAAATAATTTAGTCTTTCAACAAAATTGTGATGAATCCATAAGATCATAATAGATTGAGAATTTCAATTGCAATTGGAAATCTCAGGTTCAAAATCATTACTTTTTTTCAACATGTAAATCAATTACAATGCTCGTAACTTGTGGTATAATTTCAGATACTCCACAGTTTTATACTGGATGCACATCCATTCGCTTGTCTCCTGCATTTCTCCCTGTTACAACTGAGGGGGTAAAAAAAAATCAATTTGCTGCATTTGGATGTTGTGTTGTATTTTGTGCATGCTTCCCTGCTAGGCCTTTTGCCCACTGCCTTTCTTTCCACAAAGTATACTATGACCTCCTCAATGCTAATTTAGGTTGAAGCTAATGAAGGCAACTTTGAAACATTGGAGAATTGCCCAGAGCACTTTCTGGGCATATCGCACATGTGGAACAGCTTTCAGTAAAACAAATTAACAATAGTTATATCCATCATCTGTCACAAGTTGCCAAAACTAGGCAATTATTGCACCAAGAAGTATAACATGTCAATCAATCTTCTTTGTTTAAGTAGTGAAATATCAACTTGCTGGACACCCTATGGCTTTGCAATGAGATTATTGCGGATGCTAGTGACAATAGAAGGTTAAAGAAAGGCTGAATTAGAGTAGGAGAAAGACCCAGGTGTACACCGGCCATGACATCTAATCAGTACAAATGTTACTAGCTATCACTTGCAGAAAGAAATGTGAAAACTGACGAGATTATTTCCAGCAGCAATTTTACTACAAACATATGTAGTCTTTTTTTTGTTTAGTTCTAAACTCATTTAATGATGATATCCATCAAGAAGACCGACAATCTCCAAGATTCCTCCAGGCATATAGCCCTCTCAGTTCAGTTCTATAGCACTGGGAAGTCTATATGGGAGGTAGCTGACAACGGTATGTGCCACCACCACTGGCTATGATAGAACGTTGTTTTAATGATTCCTTTCCCTTTTTAAACAGCTTGTTATAGACTGAGACATAACTCAAACTATTGTGTGTTTGAACTGTGTGTATGGAAAGAACAAGGTTTTGTTGTCAGACATCGAGATGGATTAATGATTACACAGAACTGATTTACTTCTATCTGTTATTTGTACTGTATTGAATCCTGAAGGAAGGAATTGTCAATTTTTAATGATTACATTTCAAAAATGATTGTGCTGATAGTGAATGATTGTATGAAAAATTATAATCCCTGTTTTCATTAAGAAATTTCCATGTTATTGAAGATACTAAATATTTATTAGATTACCTGAAGATCAAAATAATGTTTTATAATATTAGACATGAACATTTTCTGTAATCTTCCAGCTCTGGCGGAAGATTTCATGAACATTGCATTATTCTATGTTTTGATTTTGTGCCACATTTATAATTGCAAATGCAACTCGAGCCCCAGTCTGGTTAGATTGGCATAAATTAGTGAGTCACTTTTAGAAAGTGACATTAAAGCTATTGAAGTCAATAGATAAGGAAACCCTATTTCACTGTTTGAAAAGTCTGAGTATGTCACATATATTCAAGCCAATCTGAAACGTGAAGATACAATTCAATGTCAATTACTGTTCAGATTCTTCCAGGGTGTACTTGCAAAGTTCAAGTTCACATAATTCAGTGTGAGAGTCGCCAGGTATGAAAGGTGACGAGAAAAGTCTTTGTTTGATTTAGAGGCTTGTTGTTGGATTAGAGTTCCAGTTTGTTCATGTGCGATCATATAAACAAACAAGTCAAAGCTTATGAGTTGTCCAGTCTTCATTTTCCTTTTGGTTTCCTGTTTTCTCCTTTCTTTCTTCTTTCTTGCTAATATCTCAATTCTGCTGCCAGTCTGCCCATCTGCCACAGAGCATTTCCTTAGTTGTTCTCTCTTAATCCATTGGGTTTTCTCAATAAATGGGTTGATTAGATTAATCTTTCCTCCCTTTTTTGCTTAAGTATCAATTTGTGTGACTGTGAAGCATGGAATGATCATTATTGCAAATGAGGCATTACTGCTTGTGTTTTCTGTCATGGATTGTATATAATCTATATTTCATGGATTTGCTGGAGGAAAGCCACTGTATCTTGTCTGGCGGTTCCTACAGTATTGAGGTAATCTTCTAAAAGTTCCTTTCTAACAGGAAAACTTACATGCAAAATGATTACACGCTTACAATCCTTCTTATTGAATAAAGTAACAACTTCACTTGCATTCCACTTCTGCAAAGAAATTTTCTTTGACACCAAATATAAACTCAACATCTTTCTCTCAACATTCTCATTTCAGTGACAGTGACTCACTCAAAGTCCACTTAAAGAAATTAGTCAGAATGAACGTCTTGTGTCATTTGGCAAATGTCTCGCTGTTCCTCATCTTCATGAGTTTTGATTTCTACAGCAAACAGCAATTCCATGATTTCCACCATCCTGATGAGTGTAGGAAAACTCTTTTATATGTAACTTTAACCTATCCGATGGAAACATAGTTAAAATTCACACAACACCAGGTTATAGTCCAACAGATTTATTTGGAAATATAAGCTTTCGGCGATGAAGGAGCAGCTAGTACATCCAACACTGGCACCTCCTGATGATGGATCTACAGATGAAATTCAAAAAAAGGTACATTCTCTACAATGCATCAACTTCACTTCTGCATGCGCTTGATAAAGTTTCTCAATATAGTCAGGGCCCTCCTGAACTAATATTTTGTATTTTTAGTGGGCCACAGGCCAAGGCCTCCCAAGAGTCTGCAGGGATGGCTTCTCCCTTCAGAGTGGTGTTAATGGCACCCATAAAGAGTTTTTATTTTCCTCCAGGGACTGTCTTATCTCAAATGAGTTCTGAAAAAGTGCATTAGCGTTGGGAGTTTGGGTGACATGTCCTGCTTACGGGAACTGGTTTTGAGTGATTGGCACCTCACTGCTGGGCATGATGGTTTGGGAGAGGAAGCTGCTGTTAGACCATCTGTTTTGGAGCATCATGTGAAACCATTACCGGCAGCTCTTGCCTATTGCATCACTAGATGTAAAGAATTTAGGAGTGCAGAGTTCATTACTGTTAAATAAACCATGACCATAGTCTCAAGTTTGAGATCCTGGTCCTCAAACACTCTTTTGTCCAGTTGCCTGAAGGCTGGCTGATACATTAGGGGATGTGATGAAGATCATTATTGACTCTACCTTGACTGAAACAGATGTGCAGATATTAGTAGACAGCTTAACCTTACTAATGGAGATAGAGAAGTAGAGAAGGATCATGTGAAGGTAGGAGAGACAGAAATTGGAAGCAAAGTTGATAAAATATTGCAGTTCACTGTAGGAACAGGAACTACCACCCATGCAGTCAGCAATCTATGAAAATAACCATGTGAGAGACAGGACCCAATAGGCTTAGAACAAAACATTTTCCACTTATCTCATGAGATATAGAGACATTATACCACTTAAAAGGCATTACATCTGTAATTTTTTCCATTTCTAATGAAAAGTGATAGAATTTAAACTACAGCTGATATGTGATCTGACATTATATATGATCTGAAGGAACAGGAAGGGAGATAGAGAAGAGGCTGAAAAATTGAGGGATGAGAGGCTGACACACCCATTGTCTTGCTGTCCCAAAGGCCTGTTGTCAGTGGTAGACAAGGTGGTGGATGCCATCTCATTCCCTTCCAGCCAAAAGTCAATTGCGGCAAAGTAAAATCAAAGAACTGTGGATGCTGGAAATCAAGGAAGAGTCATTGAACTTGAAATGTTAACTCGGCCTTGTCCCCACAGATGCTGCCAGATCTGCTGAGCTTTCCTAGCAATTTCTGTTTTTGTTTCTGGTCAAGTTTGACACTTGACTGGCTGATGAAAACCTCTTCCGTCCCACATCGACAACGGATGAATGGGCACCACACAACAATCAACAGACAGGAGTGTTCCCTCCCAGTTGGGGAACACTTCAGTGGTCCAGGACATTCGACCTCGGACCTCCAGGTGAACATCCTCCAAGGCGGACTTTGGGACAGGCAGCAGCAAAAGGTGGCCGAGCAGAGGCTGATAGCTAAGTGCGGTACCCATAGGGAGGGCCTCAACCAGGCCCTTGGGTTCATGTCACATTACAGGTGACCACCATTGCACTATACACACACAGAGATACTCCTACACACACACACTCTCACATACACACAGGCACTCCTATACACACATACACATGGGCACATATATACACAGACACACACACACAGACACCCACACACACCCTTACAGACACACACTCCCACACTCACACATGCACCCCCTCACAGACTTAAGACATTCTACACTCACTACACACACGCACATACACTTTCTCACACTCACAACCCCCAACCCAGACACACACACACAGACAGACAAAGACCCACATGCACACATATATTTTGTGGGGTGAATTTGCACTTGCAGGGTTACATTGTACTTTGCTCAAAAACTGCATACATTCGTGTAGAACTCTGAGCTCAAAAGCTGCATGAATTCACGTAAAACTTCGTTATCTCACTTTTTAGATTAGCATCAATCTAAACATCATGGCATAGAAAGAGAACACAGGGGGCTGACACCTTCAACATATTGTCTAGCTATCACCATTGTTAACAGCTAACCCGAGAATGCAACTTTTTAAAAACAAGGTTTTGTGATTTACACATGAAAGAAGTGAAACTTTCATGGTATTCAAACAGATGGAAGACTTAACAGACAATCAATTTTTCAATGTATAATTTCAGTTAGATCACACTGTAAATGTTTGCTATAAATTCTGTGTTAGGATTGAGCCCTCCACTACCACCTGATGAAAGCTAGTGTCCTTCCAATTAAACCTGTTGGACAATAACCTGGTGTTATGTGATTTTTAACTTTGTACACCCCAGTCCAACACCGGCATCTCAAATCTTCCCTCTAATTGATGGGAGTTTACTAATTATAGCTATGGTTTTGTTTTTCCCACTATGGGGAGATTGCCAGGTAGAAACTGGCATCCTTCCAGTGGGGTGAAAGTGAGGACTGCAGATGCTGGAGATTAGACTCAAGAGTGTGGTGCTGGAAAAGCACAGCAGGGAGAGTTTGAATAGGCTGGGGCTGTTTTCCCTGGAGTGTCGGAGGCTGAGTGGTGACCTTAGAGAGGATTATAAAATCATGAGGGGCATGGATAGGATAAATGGACAAAGTCTTTTTCCTTTCATGAAGAATGAGGCTGGGAGCTTTGGGGTTGGAGAGACAAATGGGCGGTGGTGGGGATGAGGGTAAGGTAGCTGAGAATGCACTGGGTGGATAGAATTAGGGGTAATGGTGATAGGTTGGAGGTGAAGGTGGAGTGGATAGGTGGGAAGGAAGATGGACAGTTAAGACAGGTCATGAGGGTGCTGCTAAGCTGGAAGGTTGGAACTGAAATAAGGTGGCAGGAGGGGAAATGAGGAAACTCGTGAAATCCACATTGATGGCATGGGGTTGGAGATTCCCCAGGCGGAAGATGAAGTGTTCTTCCTCCAGGTGCGGATAGTAAGGGAGTGGTGATGGAGGAGGCCCAGGGCCTGCATGTCCTTTGTGGAGTGGGAGGGGGAGTTGAAGTGTCCAGCTACTGGGTAGTGGGGTTGGTTGGTGCGGATGTCCTGGAGATGTTCTCTGAAGCACTCTGCGAGTCGGTGCCCTGTCGCCCCAATGTCGTAGGAAATATACCTCTGGTGGTGGGGTCCATTTGTAGGTGGCAGAAATGGTGGATGATGATGAGATGTATATGGAGGTTGGTGGGGTGGAAGGTGAGGACCAGGGGGCTTCTGTCCTTGTTGCGGTTAGAGTGGTGGGGTTCAAGGGTGGAGGTGCAGGAAGTGGAGCTTACTTTTTCCATCAAGACCCCCGCCCAGCCTCCGAGGACCCCTTTGTCCGCCTCCAACACCCCCATCCATCTGGACACCCTGTGTTGTCTGTTACCTGCCCTTGACCTCTTTATTTCCAACTGCCACCGTGACATTGACCATCTCAACCTGTCCACCCCCCTCCCCCACTCCAACCTCTCATTTTCACAATGCACAGTCCTTCACTCCCTCTGCTTCAATCCCAACCTCACTGAAACCAGTGTACAAGGTGGGTGCAGTGGTAGTTTGATGCACTGATGTCTACACCACTGAAGCCAGACGCCAACCCAAAGATGCCTCTTCCTACCGCCCCCTCGATCATGACCTCACTTCCCATCACCAAACCATCATCTGACAGACTGTACATAACCTCATCACCTCAGAGGATCTCCCAACCACAGCTTCCAATCTCATAGTTCGGGGACACCCAATTCTACCTCCTTCCCAAGATCCACAAGCCTGACTACCCTGGCTGTCTCAGCCTTCTCCTGCCTCACCAAACTCATCTCCACATACCTTGATACTGTCCTATCCCACTGATCCAGGATACCAACCACGACCTCCACCTTTTCCAAGATTTTTGTTTCTATAATCCCCAATGCCTCATCTTTACCATGGACATCCAGTTCCTATTCACCTACATCCACCATGACCAGGGCCTCCAAACCCCCTGTTTCTTCCTCTCCCAATGTCCCCACCAGTACCCTTTCCCTGACACTCTTACTTGTTTGGCTGAACTGGTCCTCACCCTCAACAATTTCTCCTTTGAATCCACCCACTTCCTCCAGATGAAAGGGGTAGCCATGGGTACCATTCTTCACCTTTCCCTCCGCTGCATTGATGACTGCATTGGCACTACCTCGTGCTCCTGCGAGGAGGTTGAGCAGTTCATCAACTTCACCAACACATTCCACCCGACCTTAAATTCACCTGGACCATCTCTGACACCTTCTTCCACTTCCTGGACCTCTCCATCTCCATCAATGGTGACCGACTCATCACTGACATCTTCTACGAACCCACCGACTCCCACTGCTACCTGGATTACACCTCCTCCCACCCTGCCTCCTGTAAAAATGCTATCCCCTATTCCTAATTCCCCTGCTTCCATGACATCTGCTCCCAGGTGGACCATTTCCAGATGGTCTACTTCTTTAAAGACCACAGTTTCCCCTCCCACATGGTTGACGATGCCCTCCAGCGCATCTCATCCACTTTCAGCACCTCCACCCTCGAACCCCAACCCTCCAACCACAACAAGGACAGAATCCCTGGTCCTCACCTTCCCCTCCACCAACCTCCGCATACATCACATCATCGTCTGCCATTTCCACCACCTACAAACAGACGACACCACCAGAGGTATATTTCCATCCACACCCCTATCCATTTCCATTACGACCATTCCTTCTGTGACTGCCTTGCCAGGTCCATGCCCCCCAACAACCCACCCTCCCCTCCTGGCATCTTCCCCTGCCACCGCAAGAATTGCAACACCTGCTCCTATACCTCCCCCCTCACCTCTGTCCAAGGCCCCAAAGGAGTCTTCCACATCCATCAAAGTTTCACCTGCACTTCCAAATGTGTCGTTTACTCTATCTGTTGCTCATGATGCGGTCTACTTTACATTGGGGGGGACAGGACGCCTACTTGCAGAGCATTTCAGAGAATATCTCCTGGACACACCAACCAACCCCACCGCCCTGTGGCCAAACACTTCAACTCATCCTCCCACTCTACCAAAGAAATGCAGGTCCAGGGCCTGCTCCGTCACCAGTTCCTTACCACCCGATGCCTGAAGGACAAATGCCTCATCTTCCACCTCAGAACCCTTTCACCAGTTTCTTCATTTTTCCTCTCCTCACTTTATCCCAGTTCCAACCTCCCAGCTCAGCACTGCCCTCATGACCTGTCCCACCTGTCCATCTCTCTTCCCACCTATCCTCTCCACCCTCCCCTCTGACCTATCACCATTACCCCACCTCCATCCACCTATGAACGCTCAGCTACTTTCACCCAGCCTCACCCATCTCCGTTTTTCTCTCTACCCTCAAGCCTCCCTGCCTCATTCCTGAAGAAGGGCTTTCATCCAAAAGCTCGATTTTCCTGCTCCTTGGATGGTGCCTGATCTGCTGTGCTTTTCTAGCACCACACCCTCGACTCCACCCTCCGAATGAGGGTCTTCCATCTTCAGAGCAACAGCCTGGACTCAGTGACCCTCCTCCTCTCAGCTTCTTGGCCTGATGCTGCCTGATTGTCCCTGCCTTTCTGCCAAGGTGTCCATCACTGTATGTCTCTGCCAGGTGCTGTCTGTGAAGTGACCAGCACTGCTGGTGATGCTATTGGGCTGTCATGTTGCTGGCACTCCATTGTCTGGCAGCTCTTGGAGGGATACACTGTCCCATATTAAATTGCCAGCATCACCTCACTCTCACTGGGTGCATGATTGAAATAAGAGTCAGCTCAGGTTTCTTCCATGAGCTGGAATATTAGGACAACATCACCCCAGTTACTTTGAAAATATAATCCAATGCCTGGATAAAATGCCAGCTGGTAACTTGATTTGTTTCTTTGCAGGTGCAGTGTGGCGCACTAGGAGCTTACAACACTTTTTGTTTATAATTCAGATTTCCTGCATCTGCAGGATTTTGCTTTTCCAAGATAAGTTCAGAGCAGGTTGTATCAATGCAAACTTGATGGGCCAAAGGGCCTATTTTGAACTGTATGATTCTATCATAATATTTGCTTATTTGCTTATTTGATCCAGTGCAAATCAGCATTTGTGATCCCATCAAAGATGTAAGGTTTGTTTTTTAATGTAAAACCGTGGATGCTGAAAATCTCAAACCAAAACAGGAATTGCTTGAAAAATTCAGAAGTGTTGAAGAAAAGTCATTGAACTTAACACATTAACTCTACTTTCTTTGCACAGATGCTGCCAAAACTGGAGAGTTTGTCTCACCATTTCTGTTTTTTTTATATTTTAGGTGTTTTTTTCTCATTACTGAAGCATTGCGTTAGAATTCTGTTCCTTTGAAGATGCAAATGTATGTTCAAGGAGCAGGACTAGGCCATCCGGCCAGTTAAGCCTGTTCCACCATGGCTGATCTGATTTTGATTGGTTGAGCCCACGTCCTGTGCCTATTTGTGGATAATTGACTATCATCCTGGCAAATGCTCTCTCCTGATTCCAAAATACCAACTTTGTTGTTTCAAGTTAACTTGTAAAGTTATTAATGCAAACGATGAACATTGAAATTAAACTGTGAAAAGCAGGGGCGTTGCTATTATTTCTTGCTGAAAGCCACATAGATAATTTTTTAATGATATGCAATAAATGACGCTTGGCTGGATAATATGTTTGTGACTAACTGGGAACATGACGATTGAGGGGAGTGGGAGGGAACAGATAGAAAGTCTGGAAGGAAGATGCAGCTTTTTTTTTGGCTTTTACAGAGTTGTTGTATATTTTTAGTACTTCCCCATTTCCTGACAGAAATGCAAATGGGTACAATGACAAGTTGTACAACATGCCCTTTTACTGTGTTATTTGAACAGTCAAAGGGAAGAAAGAGGGAGAAACAAGCCTTGCCATGAACATTCGAAGGTGAAGTGTTCTGACCTGCTTTAGTGATGCCTTCTTGAGTATGCTGTTTTGGGCTGTGAGGGCTCAAGTGTTGCCCAAACTTCAGAAGAAGGAGTTGAGTGTGGACACCAAAGAAATGTGTGAATGAAAGAGGCAGCGCGAGCCTGGTGCTGTCCTTTTGGGTACAATGCAGCCAAGGGTTCGATGACCTCAGCGGAGCAGAAAAGCTGGAACAATGGTCCATGCACCTACATCCTGATGTCTGTACCATCCAAGCCCCCTTACTGTACCGACTGAAGCCTATAAAATACATCTTGCTCTTCATGCTAATTTATCTCGCATCTGCACCCCTTTTCACATCTCCACCCTTCCATCCAATACTGGCAGTTGCTCTCGTCTTTATGATCATCTTCAAGCTCTGATCCCCATCCATCTATTTGACCAAAATTATTACTCTTACTTATCAGCTCTTAGTTTCCACCTTGCAGGAGCAGTGCAGAGCACAGGACCCAGGGTTGGAGCAAATTACTGCAGATGGTGGAATCTGTACTGAAAACAACATATGCTGGAGATCACAGTGGGTCAGGCAGCATCCAGAGAGAGGGTGAGAGAGGGAGAGAGAGAGAGAGAGAGAGAAAGCTAGCTGACATTTTGAGTCTAGATGACTCTTCAGAACTGACGTGAAGTGTAGAGGGGCAGCATTTATGTTTTAGTTGGGGGGGGATATGGAATGTATATTGCCGGGGGAGAAAGGATATTAATAATTCAAATTACATGATCGAAATATGAGAATAGCAGGACAATGGTGTGACTAACTGCCAGAGTTAAAGGGAAGATAGTCCCCGTGGGGGTGAAGGGAGCAGAAAGAGGACATGCTGACAGAGAATGTGACAATAAAGCTAAAAGAAAGGGAAGGAATGGGAATTGGTTCACAATTTGAAGGTGTTGAACTCAATATTTAAGCCCAGAAGGTTGCAAATTGCTGCAAAAAGGTGCAACACCTGCCCCTTCACTTTTCCCTGCTCACCATCCAAGGGTCTAAACAGTCTTCTAGGAGAAAGTGAGGACTGTAGATGCTGGTGATCAGAGCTGAAAATATGTTGCTGGAAAAGCGCAGCAGGTCAGGCAGCATCCAAGGAACAGGAGAATCGACGTTTCGGGCATGAGCCCTTCTTCAGGAAACATTCCTGAAGAAGGGCTCATGCCCAAAACGTCGATTCTCCTGCTCCTTGGATGCTGCCTGACCTGCTGCACTTTTCCAGCAACACATTTTCAGGTCTAAACAGTCTTTCCAGGTGAAGCAGCATTTCGCCTGTACCTCCCCCAATCTTGTGTATTTTATTGCTGCATCCAGTGTTGCCTACTCTACATTGGAGAAACCAGAAAGAGACTGGGTGACCACTTTGCAGAACACCTCCATCTGTGTGCAAGCATGACCCCGATCTGCCCATGGCCGGTCATTTTAACACAGGATCCTGTTCACATGCTCACTTGTCTGCCCTCAGCATATTGCAATACTCCAGTGAATCACAGCACAAACTGGAGGAACAACACCTCAGCTTCAGACGAAGCACTTCACAACTTTTTGGACTTAAGATTGAATTCAACACCTTCAAATTGTGAACCAATTCCCATTCCTTCCCTTTCTTTTAGCTTTCCTTGTTACATTCTCTGTCACTATGTCCCGCTCCCCTCCTGCTACCCCCGTGGGACTGTCTTCTCTTTCAAATATGGCAATTAGAAACACTGTTGTTAAGCTATTCTCACATTCTGACCACTTAATTTGAAATATCAACAACCATTTGAACCCCAGCACTCTAACACCATCTCCCACCCCAATTAAAGCATAAATGCTGCCAGTCCAAACTTCACATCAGCTTTGATGGAGAGTCATCTGGACTTGAAGCATTAGCTTTCTCTCTCTCCATGAATGCTGCCTGACCCATTGTGATCTTCAGATAAAGAGTGGGGGGGGGGGGTATGGGTTTGGGACATTCTCCCCACCCAAAACCCTACCCTACTCTCTATCTGCCCCTCCCCCTACCCCCACCCCCAGAAGGGTTATACCTGAAATGTCATCTTCTCCACCTCCTGATGCTGCCTGGCTTGCGGTGTTCTTCCAGCCTCCTGCTTGTCCATTTTGGATTCCAGCATCTACTGTCATTTTTTTGTCTCCCATTGTGATCTCCGGCATTTGTTGTTTTCAGTGCAGCACCCAAGAAAGAGGCAGCTAACTACGGGCTGTACTGCACTCATCTCTCTGTAAACAAAGAGGAGGAAGTTCTTTGGTATGCTTGACCATCAGAAAACCAAGTAGGGTGTGGATCTCCAAATTCCCTAACTGACTTATCAAAGGCAAGTGAAATACATTTATGTGCAAAATAATTACATAAATCATTGTCACTTTGATTATTCTGGTTCATTTATTATGTTCTCCACCATTACCTAGCTCAGATAATCAGAATTTAGTGGGTCTAGGCAGGTCGATCATTGCATTTTCATCTAATGATCCAAGCGAGCCTCAGCAGATTGCGAAGAAAAGTCTGCCAGCAGAGAGTCACCCAGGATTCTCCAAGTTCTATTCAGGTTCTGTTCCTTGGGGACCATTATGAACAAGATCCCCTGGAGCAGCAACAGTGAACAGATGACATCACTCTCAAGCTGGTCTTACAACTGTACTGATAATTTTTTTGAAAAATGTTTCTGTGAAGTCTTCTCTTCCTTTCAGTCATTTTTGGTTCTATTTCTTAATCTTTGCCACAGGCATGATTTTAAAGGTAGTAGGTTTTCTAGTCAACCTTCACCTTCTTTTATCATGTAACTTGATCCAGCATGACAGTTTGGGTACTTTACACTCACAGGTCTTGGAGATGACAAAATCAAGCACTATCTACAGGCTTAGGTTTCAAAGTAACGGAAGTTATAATATATTAGTATAATACAAGCTCATTATCTTTCCTATGCACTTCCTTATAGTTAGTTGTTTAGATTACTTACAGTGTGTAAACAGACCCTTCGGCCCAACAAGTCCACACCGCCCCGCCAAAGCGCAACCCACACCATATCCCTACATTTACCCCTTACCTAACACTATGGGCAATTTAGCATGGCCAATTCACCTGGCCTGCACATCGTTGGACTGTGGGAGGAAACCGGAGCACCCAGAGGAAACCCATGCAGACACAGGGAGAACGTACAAACTCCACACAGTCAGTCACCTGAGGCGGGAATTGAACCCGGGTCTCTGACGCTGTGAGGCAGCAGTGCTAACCACTGTGCAACCGTGCTGCCCACAAGTATAAAGACTAATCTAGTTTCTTTGTGTATTCATGCCCATATACTCTGTGCTTATTCCAATGAAGAGGTCGAGTGTGATCCAGCATAGTCTTCTTTCGAGAGTTTCATTTTAGTTTGTCTTCCAGTTCAGTTTCTTCAAGAGTGTTCTAACTCTGCCCACACAGTGGTATTTATACTAAGTGATGTGCTGCTCTGTGACATCATTACTTCAGGTTCTAATACCCTTTCAAACCAATATCCAATCCTATCTGAGTTTATGCATCTGTATGGAAAATAACATCTGTCCGCAATTCATGATTACATTTTCAAATTCCAACTGTCTACCCTCTGGTCCTTTGTTTACTATAACATTTCTGTAGTAACATTACTCAGTTGTAAGCTTGCCTCCAACTTGCCTCTCGTATCCCCAAAGAAATAGTTACTGTCTCTGATCCTGGCCATTCTCCACAGTACGACACTCATTTCTGTTTCATTAACTCAAATTGACACTGATTTAAAAGAAACGCTGTACAACTAGATTAGCCACCCATTTATCAGATCTGTCTGTTTTGGAAAAACAAGAATAGGAATTTTAAAATCAAGATGTTACTCAATTAGGGGGCAATGTGAATCTATGAGAGGTTATACGTCTGGTACCCCCCTGGAATATAAAACTATTCTGATTTCTTGATTAATGCAAACCATCTTGTTATACCCTTCTCCCCAGTTTAATCTCTAACAATAAGTGCAAGGAGCTCATCAACTGCTTCATTGTTAAGATTGAGACAATCCATTTGCTGCATTTGCTGTATCTCCCCATTAGCTAGCCTGGCCTAGTATTCTTCAATGTTCACCCTTTTGTACGAGCTCTGAACATTCATCTTTCTTGAGGTTCTTTCCTGTAGCAGGAAATCTAAGCACACAGATGGCCCAAAGATCATGAAGCAGGGATTCTTTATTCTCTAGCAACAAACATGAATGAGAATTAAGGTTAAAGTCGGATTCAGAGCACTAAAATGGAAGTAAACCTGGGGATTACATATGGTTGATGAAATCTCCCTATGAGGCTTCCTTTCCACAAAGGCACACTTTTCTCCACTCGAGGTATATTTGACTGCTACAGCAGCTCTGCTCAGCACCCCATCTCGCCATCACCACTTCCTGCAGGAGGTCCTGGCACAACTGCTCCAGCTGCCTGTTCCATGCCTTGCTTCACAATCACCACCTATTGGGGAAGGTTCTGTTGCACTTCTATTTCTTTCTGTACCTTCTGTGGTGATCAATCTTATTCCTAAGACCACATTTTCCCTTGATCCTCTACTCCCACTTATCTGCAGGTCACCCATTATCTCTTCCTGGCTGTTTGTGAACTGATCTTGTAAATGGTATTCTCTTGAGGTGCTGTCCCTCTCACCTTCAAATCCATAATTATCAAATATGTCCTTTAGAAACAAATACTTGACTCCACTATCCTTGCAAACTATGAATCCTTCTCCAACTTCCCTTTCCTTTCTTAAATATGTTGTTTCCCTAGAGTTCCCATCTTTTCATGTTTGAATTCCTGTTATCAGGATCTAGCCCTATAAGGTTCCAAATCAGTTTTGATCATGATCATAAATGAATCCAGTGTGATTGTAAAGAAAGTAAATATTCTCTTCCTTTTCCTCAACCTATATGTAGGCTTTGAATGATTAATTTTTCTATTTGCCTTCTATACCTCTCTACTGTTTTCAGTACTCCATTGAGAGAGATTGACAAAGTTAGGAGAGCCATAGTTAGGGTGGATAGGCAGAGGCTTTTTTTTTCCCAGGGTGGTAAAGTCAACTACTAGAAGGCAGATGTTCATGGTGAGGAGGGGGGGAAAGTTTATGGAAGTCGTGTGGAGAAAAGTTTTCACACAGCTGGTGGTGAGGGCCTTGAACGCATTGCCAGTGAAGGTGGTGCAAGCAGTCATATTAGCCAGAAGTGAACAGAAAGATAAAAAACTGCCTATGGGCAATAAGTAGCAGGCTAAGTGAAATGTATTCACGTACAAACTAAATTTAATTATAATAGGTAGCCGAATTAAGGACTAAGAATTAGCATAGGTTTGGTGTGCCGAAAGGCCTGTCCCTGTGCTGTATTTTTCTACTGTTACCGAGCTGGATGGAATTGCTGTCATCTGTTTCAATTCTTGTTGATCTACAGAGAATCAATTGCAATGGTTTACCTTCCTGCTCTGACATCATTACCTCTTGGTCTCTCCAGGGATCAATTTCTCTATCTATTTCTCATCTATACACTCAGTGACATTATCTGAAGACAAAACTTAGTTTCACATATACACTTAAGATACCCAGTTCTATCTCCAGATCAATTTTTCTTTATCGCTTCATTGTTGTGAAAGTATCATGCTGCTTATATAACGTCCGGTACTTGATGGGCAGAAATACCTCCCAAGTATGTGTTGAGAAGATTGAAACAATTATTTTCTATTCCTGTTTTAGAACATAGAACATAGAACATAGAACAATACAGCACAGAACAGGCCCTTCAGCCCACGATGTTGTGCCGAACTTCTATCCTAGATTAAGCACCCATCCATGTACCTATCCAAATGCCGCTTAAAGGTCGCCAATGAATCTGACTCTACCACTCCCTCGGGCAGCGCATTCCATGCCCCCACCACTCTCTGGGTAAAGAACCCATCCCTGACATCTCCCCTATACCTTCCACCCTTCACCTAAAATTTATGTCCCCTTGTAACACTCTGTTGTACCCGGGGAAAAAGTTTCTGACTGTCTACTCTATCTATTCCTCTGATCATCTTATAAACCTCTATCAAGTCACCCCTCATCCTTCGCCGTTCCAACGAGAAAAGGCCGAGAACTCTCAACCTATCCTCGTACGACCTACTCTCCATTCCAGGCAACATCCTGGTAAATCTTCTCTGCACCCTCTCCAAAGCTTCCACATCTTTCCTAAAGTGAGGCGACCAGAACTGCACACAGTACTCCAAATGTGGCCTAACCAAAGTCCTGTACAGCTGCAACATCACCTCACGACTCTTGAATTCAATCCCTCTGCTAATGAACGATAATACTCCATAGGCCTTCTTACAAACTCTATCCACCTGAGTGGCAACCTTCAAAGATCTATGTACATAGACCCCAAGATCCCTCTGTTCCTCCACCTGACCAAGAACCCTACCATTAACCCTGTATTCCGCATTCTTATTTGTTCTTCCAAAATGGACAACCTCACACTTGGCAGGGTTGAACTCCATCTGCCACTCCTCAGCCCAGCTCTGCATCATATCTAAGTCCCTCTGCAGCCGACAACAGCCCTCCTCACTGTCCACAACTCCACCTATCTTTGTATCATCTGCAAATTTACTGACCCACCCTTCGACTCCCTCATCTAAGTCATTAATAAAAATTACAAACAGCAGAGGACCCTGAACTGATCCCTGCGGAACTCCACTTGTAACTGGACTCCATGCTGAATATCTACCATCTACCACCACTCTCTGACTTCGACCGGTTAGCCAGTTTTCTATCCAATTGGCCAAATTTCCCTCTATCCCATGCCTCCTGACTTTCCGCATAAGCCTACCATGGGGAACCTTATCAAATGCCTTACTAAAATCCATGTACACTACATCCACTGCTCTACCCTCATCCACATGCTTGGTCACCTCCTCGAAGAATTCAATAAGACTTGTAAGGCAAGACCTACCCTTCACAAATCCGTGCTGGCTGTCCCTAATCAAGCAGTGTCTTTCCAGATACTCGTAAATCCTATCCCTCAGTACCCTTTCCATTACTTTGCCTACCACAGAAGTAAGACTAACTGGCCTGTAATTCCCGGGGTTATCCCTATTCCCTTTTTTGAACAGGGGCACAACATTCGCTACTCTCCAGTCCCCTGGTACCACCCCAGTTGCCAGTGAAGACGAGAAGATCATTGCCAACGGTACTGCAATTTCCTCTCTTGCTTCCCACATAATCCTAGGATATATCCCGTCAGGCCTGGGGGACTTGTCTATCCTCAAGTTGTTCAAAATGTCCAACACATCTTCCTTCCTAACAGGTATCTCCTCTAGCTTATCAGTCCGTTTCACACTCTCCTCTTCAACAATACGGTCCCTCTCGTTCGTAAATACTGAAGAGAAGTACTTGTTCAAGACCTCTCCTATCTCTTCCGACTCAATACACAGTCTCCCACCACTGTCCTTGATCGGACCTACCCTCGTTCTCGTCATTCTCAGGTTTCTCACATACGCATAGAATGCCTTGGGGTTATCCTTGATCCTATCCGCCAGGGATTTTTCATGCCCTCTCTTAGCTCTCCTAATCCCTTTCTTCAGGTCCCTTCTGGCTATCCTGTATCCCTCCACTGCTCTGTCTGAACCTTGTTTCCTCAACCTTATGTAAGCCTCCTTCTTCCTCTTTACTAGACATTCAACCTCCCTCGTCAACCAAGGCTCCCTCACACGACCATTTCTTTCCTGCCTGATCGGTACATACATATCAAGGACACGTCGTATCTGCTCCTTGAAAAAGTCCCACATTTCCACCACATCCTTCCCTGACAGCCTATGCTCCCAACGTATGCTTCTCAAATCCTGTCTTACAGCATCGTAATTTCCCTTCCCCCAATTGTAAAAACTTCCTTGTTGTGCGCACCTATCTCTCTCCATAACCAAGGTGAAAGTCACAGAATTGTGGTCGCCATCACCAAAATGTTCACCCACTAACAAGCCCACCACTTGTCCCGGTTCGTTACCGAGTACCAAATCCAATATGGCCTCCCCTCTGGTTGGACAATCTACATACTGCGTTAGAAAAGCTTCCTGGACACACTGCACAAACACCGCCCCATCCAATCTACTTGATCTAAAGAGCTTCCAATCAATATTTGGGAAGTTGAAGTCGCCCATGACTACGACCCTGTGGCTTCTGCACCGTTCCTAAATCTGTTTCCCAATCTGTTTCTCCACATCTCTGCTGCTATTGGGGGGCCTATAATAAACACCCAACAAGGTGACTGCACCTTTCCTATTTCTGACTTCAGCCCATACTACCTCCAGAGGCAGATCCCCCTCAAACTTCCTTTCTGTAGCCGTTATACCATTTCTAATTAGCAATGCCACCCCCCCTCCTTTTTTACCACCCTCCCTAATCTTACTGAAACATCTGTAACCAGGAACCTCCAACAGCCATTCCTGTCCCTCATCTATCCATGTTTCCGTGATGGCCACAACATTGTAGTCCCAGGTACCGATCCACGCCTTAAGTTCACCCACCTTATTTCTGATACTCCTTGCATTGAAGTATACGCACTTGAGCCCATCTCTGTGTCCGCAAGTAGTCCCTGTCAGTGCTACCTTCTCCACAGCCTCCCTCCAGTCTTGGACATCCTGACACACAGCTAGCTTACTTGCTGGACTACAAGTCCGGATCCCATCCCCCTGCCAAATTAGTTTAAACCCCCCCGAAGAGTGCTAGCAAACCTACCCCCCAGGATATTGGTGCCCTTCCGGTTCAGGTGCAACCCGTCCTGTTTATACAGGTCCCACCTTCCCCAGAATGCAGTCCAATTGTCCAAATATCTGAAGCCCTCCCTCCTACACCATCCTTGCTGCCACGTGTTCAACTGCACTCTCTCCCTATTCTTTGCCTCTCTGTCACGTGGCACCGGCAACAACCCAGAGATGACGACTCTGTCTGTCCTAGCTTTTAGCTTCCAGCCTAACTCCTTGAGCTCTTGAATGACCTCCCCACCCCTCTTCCTACCTATGTCGTTGGTGCCAATGTGTACCACGACTTCTGGTTGCACACCCTCCCCCTTAAGGATTCTGAAGACACGGTCCGAGACGTCTCGGACCCTAGCACCTGGGAGGCAACAAACCATCCGAGAGTCTCGCCCATGTCCACAGAACCGCCTGTCCGTCCCTCTAACTAGAGAGTCCCCTATAACTAGCGCTCTCCTCTTCTCCCCCTTTCCCTTCTGAATCTCAGAGCCACAGACCCCTTCACTGCAGCTTACACCTGCAAGGCTGTCCCCCCCAACAGTTTCCAAAGCTGCATACTTATTTTTTAGGGGAACGACCACAGGGGAACCCTGCACTGCCTGTTTCTTCCCCTTCCCACCTCTAACTGTTACCCAGCTACCTCTGTTCTCTGGCGTAACTATGTCCCTGTAGCTTCTATCGATCACCCTCTCAGCCTCTCGAATAATCCTCAGCTCATCCAGCTCCAGTTCCAGTTCCCTAACTCATTCGGTGAGGATCAGGATCTGACTGCATTTCCTGCACACGAAGTCGGCAGGAGTATCGGTTTTGTTCCCTAGTTACCAGTTCCATCCTTCTTCTTGGCAACAGTCTGAGTTTAAGCCACTCACTTCTAACACTGGTGTTATATTTGATCTTTAGATGAGTTTCAAGCTCATATTCATGCTGTCATTAAGACTGCTGATTTCCACCTGTGTCACGTGGTTCAACTTCACTCATACCTCAGTTGTGAAAACACTTACTCATACACCATTACCTCCAGATTCAACTATTTCGGCACATAGACAAATAGGACCAGTTGCAGACTGAATGTTGGCCAACTTCATTTTTGGGCTCACTACCTATATTCATTGTTTGAGAGATCAAAGCTCTGCCTATCTCAGTCTTAAAACCTATTCAATAACAGACATGTCACAACCCTTTGGATCAGAAATTTTCAAAGACTCATGACTTTTTCAGTGAAATAATTTGCCCTTATCTCTTAGATAATTGGCCCCTTATTCTGAGGCTGTTTTTCTCTGTTTTCGATTCTCTGACCACTGTAGAGATGTTTATATATGATGTGAAATTGTTGCTAACCTGTTTGTTTCTTCCTGACTCACTTGCCTTGTCTTCATCCAGTTATCGATACTGTTCCCTTGCTGCAACCTTTCTCTGATTTGGATTTCTACATCTCCCATCACAATACCCTCCTTCATCCATGTCCCTTACCCCACTGTTACATTCAAGTCCTGTTCTCAACTCTACTTACATGATTAGCTAGAATGCCTGGTCCTAGGATTGTTCAAGTGGCATCCATCCCACAGTAATAATCCACTTTTCACTCAGTAATGATGCCAGTATCCCATGAATTGAAATCCCATATTCCCATGCCACTCTTTGAGTCATACATGCAATCTCTAATCTGTTTGACCCTATGCCAATTGACACGTGGGGCAGGTACTACTCCAATAATTAATATCTTTGACATTTTGCACTGTAGTTTGCACCCTAATTCTCCAAAATCTCTGAGCAAAATATCATTTCGCAATCTAGCCATGTTATTTGGCTCCATATGGTGTGTGAGGGAGAAATCCTGTTATCATTGTCCATATTATTTTCCAGCCAGGAGGAGAAGCTTGGAACTGAGCAAACAACACAACTGTCAGAGATTCAGGTCATGGCTGCAGTCCACTGATTAAACAATTCTGCAATATTCCTATTTGCTCTCCACACTTTCAAGGCATTCTTCACCCCAGTGCTATGGTCAGTCTGCTCATCCTCCTTGCAGTCCTTCTTCTTATCCACAGTTAGCAAGTATCTTAGGGGTTGAGGTTCATCCATCCTGACATAGTGGTTCCTGATATCTGCTTAACTCTCAGCCACACTTTCCTGTCTCACTTCTTCCATGATCCTGGTCGAATTCTTATGAAGTCTTGAATTTGTTCAAAATTCTAATGTCTGCATCTTAACCTGCACCAAGTTCATCCTCTATAATCACTGTACATATTGATTTACATTGCCATCTGATCGAGAAAGACCTTGATTTTAAGATTCTCATCCAGGTTTCTAAAAACCTCAATGACCTTGCCTCTCCTGACGTCTGAGATTTCCTTTCGACCCACAATAGACATCTCTGCCTTCTCATTCTGGCTTCTCATCCACCCTTAATTTTAGTTACTCCCTCATTACTGGTCATGTCTTTGTTTAGCCCCAAGCTGTGGGATGCTCTCCTTGTACCTCTCTGCCTCTTTACCTCATCCTCATCCTTAAAGACACTCCTTTAAGCCTATCACTTTTGTCATGTGACCTAATATGAGTGGCCTGGTATCAATCTTCATTGTTTAATTGAACATGTGAAGCATCTTGGGGCACTCTCTTATAATAAATCTGCTAGCGTTATAAGTATATGTTGTTTACAATGAAATTGGTGTGACAAATCAGTAATTTAGTTATCAGAATTGTGCAGTTAGTGGCACATGGTAACTGGGAGGAATCAGCCACATCCACAAAGGTAGTAGACCTACTCATTATGATTGACCATATTGCAGGCAACGTTTAAGAAGTTGCCACTTCTGGCTATGGAACAATCAGCCACCTGTCCTTTACAATGGGGGGAAACTGACAGCGTGATCCTACAAATGTCTCAAGAAGTGCCCTGAAGGTGATGGTAACATTGATAATTCACTTTACCAAATACTGTCATTAGTTGTCACCAAGCATTATTCCAGCAGACTGCCAATCTCTGCTACCACTTGACTCTGCATTTTGAGTTCTGAGAGACACTGGTGCTCAAACATTTTGACAAATGTTATTGCCTCTTTGTGCATCTATGTGTTATGTATGGTCTCCTAGGAGCATCATGCTGCTCTCCTGTTATTTGTGGAGGTGCAGTCTACGAACGGTATACTGTTGCCCGTGCTGCTCTTGGCTACCTTGAACCTCCTCAGAGACTCAAGGTACAATTTAACCAACAAAAAAAACCATGAAATCATTGGTAATAGGAGCAAAGTTGATCACATGGCCTATGGCACCGACTGCATCATTCTGTGTGTTTCTTGTTGACATTCAATTCAAACTACTTCTTTCTGCCTGCTCTCTAAATCCTTCCATTCCCCAAGGGATCAATGATCTAACTGTTCGAGTTAAACAGGTTCAATGGTTGCCATATTGTGTTAGAGAATTTCTAATAAACACAATCCTCTGGGTGAAGAGACTTTTCCTAATCTCTCTCAAATGAAGTGCCCTTTTTATCTTGAGATTGCACCCCACCACCCCACATTGAGGTCTAGATTCTACAGCCAGGAGAAATAACTTCTCAGTGATTACCTAGAAATTCCTTCAGAATTTTGAATCTACTAATGAGTTTGGATAAAGGAGAATAGGCTCAATTTACTCAGCCTTTCAGAATGATAGAATCGTCTCTTTTCACAGATCAGTTCAGAGAACCTTGTGCTAATATCGTAAATCAGAGTTCCAAAATGTTAGCTGAATCTCAACATCTTCCCTGAGAAGTGGAATAGTGTTGGCCTTATGGTAATGTCTACTTGCTTTGAACGTATAAGAGAAAAAATTGTCGAAGATCACCCACTTTTAAAAAAATAGAAAATGTGTAAAGTAATATTCAAATGTGTGATATAACATTTCAGCATAAGTATTGTAACAAGCACTTTCTCACAGGCAGAGATAAAACAGGTATATGTACAAGACTTTAATCAATTGCCTCTTTTGCTTGCTCTATCTTTATGCTAAATTTTGGTGATTTTTTTTGAAGCATGAGATTTGAATACATGGGCAGCCACGAGATCATGAAGCAACTATTCTTTATTTCATTGCCATCAGTTCATTATAAATATGAAGGGAAATTAAAGTTAAACAATGAGTATTTATAGTATTGAAATGGAATGAAGTCTCTGGTTTACATTGGTTGTGGAATCTTTTGACCCCTGCTCCTTCTTTCCATGAGTGCCTCTTCCCCAAAAACATCCTGTTCTTCCCCAAGGAGAGTCTGTTTTATGTATTGCTCGTTTCACTTTCATTTCTGATTGTACTGTATCAATTTTTCACTGCATTTTAAAATATTCAGACTCATGAGTCTTAAAGACAACATTTAAAAACGTCATCCTTTCATCTAATACTATGTTCAGCTTCTCTGATTAGTTACGTTTGGTTCACTTTCAGACACCCCTTTAATTTGTTGTGTTTTTCCTAATGTCACACCCATCGACCTGTCTTTTCTTTAATCCAAATCACTCTCCTGTCTGTAGTTTTAACATGTCAGTTCTTATTCCTATTGTAAAGCAGAAGTTTTGATAAATGTACCCTAACTAACCTTGAGAAATTTGCAGTAACCCTCTTTTAACTTATGCATGTTATGTAGTGAGATAGACAAACAGGACAAGATCTTCACCATGGATATCCAGTCCCTGTACACCTCCATCCCCCATCATGAAGGACTCAAAGCCCTCCGCTTCTTCCTTTCCCGCCGTACCAACCAGTACCCTTCCACTGACACCCTCCTTCGACTGACTGAACTGGTCCTCACCCTGAACAAGTTCTCTTTTCAATCCTCCCACTTCCTCCAAACCAAAGGAGTAGCCATGGGCACCCACATGGGCCCCAGCTCTGCATGCCTCTTCGTAGGATATGTGGAACAGTCCATCTTCCGCAACTACCCTGGCCCCACCCCCCACCTTTTCCTCCGCTACATCGATGACTGTATCGGCGCTGCCTCGTGCTCCCGCGAGGAGGTTGAACAGTTCATCCACTTTACCAACACCTTCCACCCCGACCTCAAATTCACCTGGACCGTCTCAGACTCCTCCGTCCCCTTCCTAGACCTTTCCATTTCTATCTCTGGCGACCGAATCAACTCAGACATTTATTATAAACTGACCGACTCCCACAGCTACCTAGACTACACCTCCTCCCACCCTGCCCCCTGTAAAAACACCATCCCATATTCCCAATTCCTTCGTCTCCGCCGCATCTGCTCCCAGGAGGACCAGTTCCAAAACCGTACAACCCAGGTGGCCTCCTTCTTCAAGGACCGCAATTTCCCCCCAGACATGGGCGACGATGCCCTCCACCGCATCTCTTCCACTTCCCGCTCCTCCACCCTTGAGCCCCGCCCCTCCAACCACCAACAGGACAGAACCCCATTGGTCCTCACCTACAACCTCACCAACCTCCATGTACAACGTATCATCCGCCATCATTGGCACCACCTCCAAACGGACCCCACCACCAGGGATATATTTCCCTTCCCTCCCCTATCAGCGTTCTGAAAAGACCACTCCCTCCGTGACTCCCTCGTCAGGTCCACACACCCCACCAACACAACCTCCACTCCGGCACCTTCCCCTGCAACCGCAAGAAATGCAAAACTTGCACCCACACCTCCCCCCTTACTTCCCTCCAAGGCCCCAAGGGATACTTCCATATCCGCCAAAAATTCACCTGCACCTCCACACACATCATCTATTGCATCCGCTGCACCCGATGTGGCCTCCTCTATATTGGGGAGACAGGCCGCCTACTTGCGGAACGTTTCAGAGAACACCTCTGGGACACCCGGACCAACCAACCCAACCACCCCATAGCTCAACACTTCAACTCCCCCTCCCACTCCACCAAGGATTGCAGGTCCTTGGACTCCTCCATCGCCAGACCATAGCAACATGATGGTTGGAGGAAGAGCGCCTCATCTTCCGCCTGGGAACCCTCCAACCACAAGGGATAAACTCAGATTTCTCCAGTTTCCTCATTTCCCCTCCCCCCACCTCGTCTCACTCAAATCCCTCGAACTCAGCACCGCCTTCCTAACCTGCAATCTTCTTCCTGACCTCTCCGCCCCCATCCCACTCCGGCCTATCACCCTCACCTTGACCTCCTTCCACCTATTGCATTTCCAACGCCCCTCCCCCAAGTCCCTCCTCCCTACCTTTTATCTTAGCCTGCTGGACACACTTTCCTCATTCCTGAAGAAGGGCTTATGCCCGAAACGTCGATTCTCCTGTTCCTTGGATGCTGCCTGACCTGCAACTTGCTGCGCTTTTCCAGCAACACATTTTCAGCAAACAGGACAAGAGTCAGGGTAAGGTCTACCACGACTGTATTCAACACTTTATTATGAACAAAAACCAATATTTATAAAATTCCACTTTAATTAAAATCAATCAAACACTTAATAGGACTCTTCAGTTAACAGTCTCAAATTTATACTAGCTATTACTTCTGACACACACTTCTGAGGATTCACCCCACTCTGTCCACAGTCCCTACAATTGTTTATTTGGAAGGACTGGTAATGCCTGTTCAATAAGGTTGGTACAGGCTGTTGCTCAGGGTAATGTTTCAGAATCTGCCGTCATCCTTTTGGGCCTTCCCTCTCATCTAGAGTTGGATCTGATCTTCAGGTCCTCTCACCCGATGGTTTCTCTTGAGACAGCATTGAAGAAGGTGCAAAAAGCAGAGAGAGCTGGGGCTCCAGGTTGCTATTTTTTATTCTCCGCTTCACTCCTTTCTCAAAGATTCTGTAGCTATGTCAAATACTAGCAATGGATGGTGGGTGGGAGGTTGCGGAAGATGTAGTGAAGTAATGGATTTCCATACTTGGAGGTTGTAGAACATGGGTTTTCAACAGTCAAGAACTGTCCTTGTCACACTATACCTTTGGTCTTCTACTGAGCTGGATGTCACCAAGTCTGAGTAGTCTTCTATACAGGTTCACTAGAAGTTGTAAACAACAGCTTTCTGAATTAATGTGGCTGTTTGCTCCTAGACAAGTAGTTCCAGTCTGGCTTCAATGGGAAGTTGTTTGCCCAAGGCATGGCTGAATGAATACTGTCTATTCCAACTCTGTAGCGTCCAGCCAGGTTTAAATTTGGCTTCCACATTTCAAGTTTTTTAATCAATGCTCATGATGAAATCTCAATATTTCTGTAACAATCCTGAGATCATGAATAATCTGACCTCATAGAATGGATTGTAGATCAGTCCCTTGTACTTCGTGTCTGATTCTGCCACAAATCGTGCCATAGCTCACCCCTAGGGGTTTATGTCTTATTCGTGTTGTTACTTTCAAATTAATTTATGGTTTACTGAATCTACTCATCTCTGAACCCCATCTCTCTAATTAATTAATGAGGATGAGTCCAGCCCAGTTTAGCTGCAACCTTCCTCTTTTGATCAGTTGCCTATTTCCCCAGCATAGATTCTAGTGTCCCATGAATTAAAACTCCTGTTTCCAAAAACACTTTTTCAATCACTATCAAAACCTGCTAATGTTTGTCCTTGTACCAAGTGTATGTGGTTCTGAACGTTATTACTTGTGAGGGTTTGAATTTTAATTTTGATGCTAACTCGTCATCTCTACTTCATCCCAAGCCCCATCCATGTTGCTGTTTCCAATATGACCAACATATTTGGATTTCTCCCCCTCCCACTCCAATTGACTGTCTAGCTGTGAGGAGATATCCTTTAACCCTGGCTCTGAGCAGGCAGCACAACATTTGAAATTTCAGTTATGAATGCAAATAACAGCATCTATCACCCTGATGTACTGTACCCATTGCTAGCTCATTCCTTTTCATTCCATCAACATGGATGGCCTCCTGTGTCATGGTGTCTTGGGCAGTGTGCTTATCCTCTGTATAGATTTATGGTTATCCACACAAGCAGCAAAAATTCTGTACCTGTTGGATGAGGGCAAAGGTCAAAGATCTTCAAGCATCATACCTGAGGTCCTGCCACCTGTGTGATACTTGCAGTCATATCTTCATATCATCAGACTGGCCATCCTTAGCTAATTTAATGAATTAAAGTTGATGGGTGGAATCTTATAGGCATCTGAGTGATTTGATCTATGAAGAGATGTGTGTAAGAATTAGGTAACAAGTTTGGTGAGGCCCATTTCAATGTCTAGATCAGCTTGGTCCATCTATCTGCTGTTCACAAGCAGTGTGGTGAGATTCTCACTAGGTAGCAGTAGGATGCCACTTGAAGGTCATTATTGATTGATAAATACCTTGTTAATGCCATAGCTCGCATTTATACTCAGACATCCAACTTACTAACAATTCAGATGTCGAGAATAATTAACAAAGACTTAGAGTGAGTGACTGTTGGATTCAACTCACTACTTGCTCAGAATCACCCCCATGTTGGACTTCAGGCAACAGCTTCTCATGATTTACTGTCACCAGCTGAATGTAATCCATGACATTGGCATCCAGAAGCAACCTGTCACAACCATTCTGACACTTTTATGCACTGGCGGTGGAATCTGGGAGCACAAATTTGTATTGCCCCTGCAACTGGTATTGAAAGGCTGCAGCAGGGACACTTTATGAAAAGGGACAAGCACTCAGCTCACAGACCAGACCAGGCTACATCTTGGGGATGCTTGCTTACTCTCTTAGTGTTCGCTCATTTAGCACATACCTTTATACTTGACCATTCCTGCATTGCCTTGCTATACCAAGTAATACAGTCATATAAGCAGACAGCTAGAATAGAGCAATGATAATGACACAGAATATCAAGGGAAGTGGTTAAATGCCTCATTTAGCAGACAGTCATTCATGTGGTGCAAATCTGATTTGCTACTTATCTGTCCAAGCTTAGATGTTGTCCAGGCTTTGCTGCATATGGACCAGGGTTACTTAGTATCTTAGAAGTCCTGAAAATTGAACAATCACCAATGAGCATTGCAACTTCTGATGTTATGGTGGAGGGAAGTTCATTGATCAAGAGTTGAAAATCTTGGGACCAAGCACAGTACCCTGAGGAACTCCTGAGGAGATGTCCTAGAGCTGAGACATTTGACGTCCGAAACCACAACCGTCTGCTGTTGAGGATATGACTCCAAACAGTACAGATTTCCCTCCTTTCGTTACATTGAGTCTAGGTGTTTCTAAGGTTCCTTGATGCCATACTTAATCGAATACTACTTTGATGTAAAGGGAAGTAATTCCTAGCTCACTCTAGTGCTCAACTATTTTGGCCATTGATCGACCATGACTGTAATGAGAAAGTCTGATTTGCTCTGTAAGAATCCAAACTGAGCAGCAGTGAACAGGTTATTGCCTAACTAAGGATCTCATTGACAGGCAGATGATGTTAACCTAGTAGTGTGCATGCTGAAGACTTGAGCAGATGATCCCAGCATGTTTGCTTGTGGGCTCCTGACTTGGGGACGGTGGGGTTGTGTAGTGGCTATGGGATTGCAAATCTCTCATTCAAAGTCATGCTGCATGATTGAGGAACTCTATCAGGAAGGGACAGCTTCTGAAAAACATGTCTTGACCTTAAGTCTGTCTGGCTTCCCCCACAATACCTGCCACCCCATTGGTTATTCATATTATAATAAACAATATGTTACTAATTACGAAAGAATCCTTTAATTAGATCGGGAAGTGATTTTCTCTATCACTTTAGACCAAGGAGATCCTATTACTTATACTTAAAGAGGTTGGTGGCAGCAGCTCAAAAAGCTGGTATGCCATAAAACAAACTGATCCCTTAGCAATGGAAGCTCCTAGATGATTATTTGCAACCTGGTGGAACTGCTGGCCTCTTGAATCAATGTTCTTGGCAGGTGGAGCTTCCTCTTCTGCAAGGTCCTTGATGCCTAGGAAAGACTTGTTGTTAAGTGCCTGAGTGACACAGGATGTGATGTGCATTCTTGAAAAGAGTCAATGTGGGGGTTTTACCACCTCTCCACCTAAATTGGGACAACGCAACTGCTTAAAAGTACAAATCCACTTCCAGGTGAAGGTGAGAAAAGAGAGTCCTTGCAATTCAGACAACAATCAGAATATATTACATAGCGAGGAAAACGTTTGCAATTGTAACATACTTGACATTACACGATGGCTGCCAGCTATCCTTTTATCTAGTTGTATAATTATTTCAAAACACGGTTTGTATGATTTCTCTAGTATCTTGGTCATAGAGTCAAAGAGTCTTAGAGATGTAAAACACGAAAACAGACCCTTCTGTCCAACTTGTCCGTGCCAACCAGATATCCTAAATTAATCTAATCCCATTTGCCAGCACTTGGCCCATATCCTTCTAAACCCTTCTTATTCATGTAACCATCCAGATGCCTTTTAAATGTTGTAGTTGTAACAGCCTCCACTACTTCCTCTGGCAGTTCATTCCATACACATACCACTCTTCAACCCATTGGCCCATCTGATTAAGAGCCTCTTGTACTCTCAGGTAACATTCTTCACTGTCCACTGCACTTCCAGTTTTGGTGTCATCTGCAAACTTCTTAAATATATCTCTTATGCTCACATCCAAATCATTTATATAAATGATGAAAAGCAGTGGACCCAGCACCGATCCTTGTGGCACTTCACTGGTTACGGGCCTCCAGTCTGATAAGTAATCCTCCGCTATCACCCTCTGTCTTCGACATTTGAACCAGTTCTGTATCCAAATGGCTAGTTGTCCCTGTATTCCATGTGATCTAACCTTACTAACCAGTCTCTCATAAGGGACCTTGTTGAACACCTTACTGAAGTCCATATAGACACATCCACTATTCTACCCTCATCAATCCAAAAAACTCAATCAAGTTTGTAAGACATGATTTCCCACACACAAAGCCATGTTGACTATTCCTAATCAGTCCTTGCCTATTCAAGTACATGTAAATCCTGTCCCTCAGGATTCCTATAAACAACTTGCCCACCACTGATATCAGGCTCACTGCTCTGTGGTTCCCTGGCTTTTCCTTACCATCCTTCTTAAGTAGTGCCATCATATTAGCCAGCCTCTAATCTTCCGGTACCTCACCTGTGAATATTGATGAAACAAATATCCCAGCAAGGGGCTCAGCAATCACTTCCCTAGCTTCCTATAGAATTCGAGGGTACAGCTGAGCAGGTCCTGGGGATTTATCCACCTTTATACCATCTCCTCTATAATATGGACGTTTTTCAAGATGTCACCATCTGTTTCCCCACATTCTGTATCTTCTATGTCCTTCTCCACAATAAACACTGATGTAAAATTCTTCATTTAGTATCTCTCCCATCTCCTGTGGTTCCACACATAGGCCGCCTTGCTGATCTTTAAAGGGTCCTATTCTCTCCCTAGTTACCCTTTTGTCCTTAATGTAGTTTTAAAATTCCTTTGGATTCTCCTCAACTCTATTTGCCAAAGCTATCTCATGTCCCCTTTATGCCATCCTGATTTTCCTGTTAAGTATACTCCTACTGCCTTTATACTCTTCTAAGGATTCACTCGATCTATCCTGTCTAAACCTGACATATGCTTCCTTCTTTTTCTTGATAAAAACTTCAATTTCTTAAGTCATCCAGCATTCCCTACACCTACCAGCCTTACCTTTCACCCTATCATTCTCTGGATTATTGTTAACTCATTTTTGAAGGGTTCCTATTTTCCAGCCATCCCTTCACCTGAGAATATCCGTCTTCAATCAACTTTTGAAAGTTCTTGCCTAATACTGTCAAAATTGGCTTTCCTCCAATTTAGAACTTTACCTTTTCACTGCTCACCATTCTTTTTCAAAAGCAGATGAATTTCTTCCAATTGTATTTTTGCTTGTGGAAGTTTGATTTCTGCATTTCCTATATGACAACATTAATTATTCTTCAAAGGATTTAGAAGCTCTCCTGAATTTTGATGATTTCTTTAGTGGTGTATCATGTTTACTCTTAGCCTTGTCTATGACTCCATACTTTTCCTCCCAATGGTAATTGACAAATGTTAGCATCAGTCCTAAGTCCAGAGGACTGTGTTACGTTGTCAATTTTAAATGGTTGTGCAGTTTGGTAACATTTCTTCCCATGGCACATTCTCCATCACAGATGTAATATACAGAGAAACAGTGGCTTCCACAATGCAGATTTTTAAAAATTTGTTGTAATTTTTATTGGCACCTGAGGAAGAGATCACCATATAAATTGCAGGATGAAAATTAATTAATTTGCCTATTTCTGATCCTATACATTCAACACCATCTTCAGTGGTATGCTTAATGTTATCCCTCACTCGTCTCCTGTCATGCTGTTACAAGTTTTAATTAAAACCTAGATCCATCAGCTATACCAATTATGTGTTTGGAGCTGTTGAATTAGTTTGCATTTGTCAAGGTAAAGCATGTGCAGTTGTACTGAATTATTGCGGTTTTCATCATTTGTGCATCTGCTGATCATTAATCCCTTTCAGCAACTTGCTAAAGTCATTCACACCTTGGAATGTGCTTCACATTTAATGTGTAGCAGGTTAAGATTAACTCCATGGAAACCATATGGCTTCTTCATCTCTCCAATAATGAACAAATTGATTGTGTCATATTGGTACACATCAGAACAGGAATGTATCCCTTCAGTGTTTTCTTCCAATGTTATCTTTAAAGTTGACAATTTAGTTAGATGTGGTGCATAAAATAAATGCTGATTTCCCATTTGATTTAGTTACTCGAAGAAAGTGAGCACTGCCGATGGTGGAGATCAGAGTTGAAAAGTGTGGCGCTGGAAAAGGACAGCAGGTTAGGCAGCATCCAGGGAGCAGGAGAATCAATGTTACAGGCATAAGCCCATCATCATTCCTAATTATGGCTTGTGCCCAAAACTTTGATTTTCCTGCTCCTTGGATGCTCCTTGCCTGCTGTGCTTTTCCAGTACCACACGTTTTGACATTTGATATAGATGTCATCAGAAGTACATTCAGCAAGAAGGGAAGATGGAGCTGCTGCTGATCTCTGCTTCATGCCTGGCAAACTCCTCACCTGCCAAGACAGGAGTCAAGTGAAGGATAACATTAAGCATTCCATTGAAGATGGAGTTGAACGTATAGGATCAGAAATAGATATATTAATTAATTTTCCTCCTACAATTCATATGCTGATCTCTTCCCCAGGTACCAATGAAAGTTACAACAATTTACAATAAAACTGCTTTGTGGAAGTTTCTGTGTCTCTGCAATGTGCTGTGGGAAGAAGTGCTACCAAACTGCACAACTATTTTAAACTGACAACGTAATACAGTCCTCTGGACTTAGGACTAATGCTGACATTTGTCAAGCGGTAGGATGGGGCCTGGGTGGGTAGTAACTGCTAAGAATTATAGACACAGTTAAAACAACTTTAAAAAATTAAATTCAATAATGTCATTAAGTTAATTATTACATCATTTAAATTAAGTTACTTAATCAGGAAAGAAATGGAAAGTGGGAAGTTTCCATGCTCAACCTTTCCACCTTATTACCCCTGCTCTACTAAATATGGCATAGGGCAAGTATTAAATAACCCTACAAGAATGTTTTTCTTCACAAATGCATATTGACTAAAATCATTTTTTAATTGATATTCTCAAAAGGCTCTCCCTCCAACCACTGCTGTTAATCTTCCTCCCACTGGTCAGATGCTTCACTCATCTCCTCCTCGATACACTAATTACAATCTGCTTCTTTTACTTGCTTCTAATACTTAACTCTGGCTTTAAGGCCAGGATCCCAGTGCTCTGAAAATTTACTCAGCAACTGAATATATTGCAAATTTGCCCCATATGTAGCATTGAAAACAAATTAATCAAATTGACGGCAGTCATTGAAGTCAATAAATGTGATCTGAGAGCTTTTAGGGAGACAAAGCTTTATGATAACAAGGATTGAGACCCAAACACTAAGGGGTATATGGCATTCAAGATGAAGAGATATAAGTGGAATGGTATTAATCAAGAATGGTATTGGAACAGGAAACAAAAATGACCTTGCCTCTGGATATAATGGTGTAAAATCAGTTTAAGTGAAGATGAGGAATAACAGCCAAATAAGTCGCTAGTAGAGTAGTCGAGAAGCCCTACAACTGACGACTAAGTGAGAGAAAGTACACACAAATAAATAATGGTCTTGTGAGGAAGGGGCATAATCATGAGTGACTTTAATGAACATTTCTATCACAGACTTGGTTGAGAGAGGGACGAGGCTGGCAGTTTATTGTTCCAGGATTTAGATGTTTCAAGTGTGAATGAGATGTAAAAGAGGTGGTACAGTTGTTACTATGGAGGATGGCACCTTGGAGGGCTCATTCAGTGATGCCATATGGTTAGATCTTGGGAATGGGAAGGGTGCAACTACTTTGATGGGATTGTACAACAGGCCACCCAAAAGCCAACCGGTGATGGATGAACAGATTGTGAACAGATAATGGAAAATGTAAAAATGACAGGGTTGTTAAATTGGTTGATTTTAACTTCCCCTATAATGACTGGGGGAACTTGTTTACTGCCAGGGCTTGGAGGAGGAGAATTTGTTAGTCATGTTCAGGACTATTAATTTTTGAAACAATATGTAAATAGTGTAACTAAGGAAGGGGCCATACTGGACCTGGCATTGGGGAATGAACTTGGCAAGGTGATCGAAGTTTCAGTGGGGGAACATTTTGGGAATAGTGACCATAATTCTGCAAGTTTTAAGTTTCTTATGGATAAAGATAAGAATGGTCCCCAAGTGAAAATACTAAATTGGGAGAAGGCTATTGATGACAATATCAGGCATATATATGTTTAGTTCAAGGGTTACAAGGAGTAAGCAGGAACATTAGTTTTAGAAACATATCAAACATGATCAAATGGCACAGCAGACTCAATGGATCAAATGGCCTGATTTTGTTCCTATACTTTATGGTCTCAAAGAAGATCCTGTGCACTGAGAAGCCTGTGTCATCTCTGCATTGCTTTGAGGTAAATCAAATATACAAAATAGACAGATTCAGCATTTTCATTCCATCCTCAAGCTCATTCTTCCCCCCATTCAAACCTGGCTTCAATGATATACATCACTGAATATCTGATCCAGTCCCTTATGAATATGGATTGAGTGTGATGAGTGATTGACTGTAATTAAGTATGCATAACTAATTGAGGTGGTGAGCAGTCCGCAGAAGGGTTGGTAGCTTTGAGGGAATGAGGTGGATATGAGACCTTTAATGCACAGTTGCATATAATTTGAAGAGTCTGAGCATTTGTCAGATTGCTGTGTCATAGTAAAGGGAGACTGAGTGGCCCTGTGAGTAAAAGCTAGCAGAGACAAGATGGATTCACTTACCCTTGGGAGTGCAGGAGTAAACATTGTTTACTTTCTTTTTGTGTGGACTAGTTGCACTCTCCCATGCTATAATCTTTGCTAGGTTGAACAGGCTTGGTGTGTTGGCCTTCTGATGTGGTCACCTTGGAATTAGATGTCACTTCTCTTGATAACTCATCCAGCAGCGTCTGCAGGTCAGCATTAGTAAACCAGGAATCACAGAAGCCAATTTAGCTGGACTGGAGGCAGCAACCTCCAGATCCTAGTGGATGCTCCTGGTTTGCAGTGCTTGAGGTGATGTCCCTTTGGCTTTTGTTCCTGGAAAGTCCTGTCAATGGCAAGAAATTTGAGATGCACACCAAGTGATCCACTAAGTAACCCATGTGCCACTTTATGCCTGCAGAGATATTGAGTTGAAAAATTCATTTGCATGCAAGAGAATGTGGCACTGCCATTGGTGAGTATAATGTCATCCAACACACTAGACACCATCCTTTAACTTAAGAATGAAAAATTCCATCCAGAGACAATAGCTGTCAGAAAATATGATAGCACAATGAAGCATCTGCACAAGAAGTGAGAGGCAATGCAGAAATACAACAATATATTGAGGACAAAGAGAGGACAAACAACTGAGGAAAAGAATTAGCACTTAATTTTATCCTGATACAGTGCCACAGAAAATTGATGATATTGTAATAAATTGTGCATTATATTGGTTTCTTGGATTTTTTGAACTTTCTGGCATCGAGCATTTCAGCTCTTGTATCTTAGTTCATTCTTCTGAGTGCAGAAGAACCTATTCTAAATGAGTTTTTGGTAATAAGTCGAAGTAAAGACATAAACTATCAGACAAATTTATTTTACGAGGAGATAAACAAGTCTGAGAAGAAACAGTCATGCATCGCAGTTATATATTTAGAATCTTCCATCAGCTCCTCGAGTGGAACCAAATAACAAAGATTATAATTCTAAGATCAAAGACAAACAAAGCTTTGTAAATAACTTTTAAATATGCATAATATATCAGATGGATTGGTTGGTTGTTTTATTAATTTTTAAATTCCTCTCCCCGTGACATTTTTCATCTCTCCAAATTGACTTGCATCTGGATAAAAGGTACCAGGAACCTTCTGAATGTGAATTTGACCTTGAAAATTGAAAGAAAACCATTAATCAAACATAATCAGAAAGAATCACACAGCATTCTTTACATTTGAGATATCTCTTTTGCAAGCTGTAACTGATAAAATTTATGTGTTACTGTATAGATTTGCTTTCAACTGGCTATTAAACTCCCTCATGTGAAGTAACCATTTTTAAAGTCACTAACCTAAATGCAAGATAAAGATGCATTTTTTTAAAGACATGGTCTGATGCTTGTGTCATTATAACATGTTGTATCCTCAATTTCACCAGGGAAATGGTGACAAATCCATTACTATCCTTACAAAAATGCTTATTATTTCATTTTTTTCATAATTTAGCCTGATTTATATTTAATTCTTTTGATTGTTTGATGAAATTTAATTTTATTACATTATGTTTTGTTTTGATTCCTGTTTCAAATTCAAAGTTAATTATATCACTGATGCTCAATTGCTCTTGTCCATTTTTGAATGCAATTATGGACTTTATGAATTCTTAAAAATTAACAAGAATATCTTAGAATTCTTTGAAGCTCCACTGCACATTAAATGCCCATCCAATCCACTCAGAATGTTACTTTATTAGGGTAAACTTTAATCCACATCAAAAGCTAGAAAAGTATGCTGCAAGTGAAGATGGTGTAAAGAGATCCAGATTCTGACCCAGCAATAAAGGAATGGCAATAAATTTTCAAATCAGGATGGTGTATGGTTTGGAGAGAACTTGCAGCCTGTGGTATTGCCATGCATTTGTTGCCCTTACCCTTGTAGGTCATAGACATTGTGGGTTTGGAAGGTGTTGCCCTCGGAAGCTGGGTGATTTCCTGCAGTACATTTTGTCGAGATATACTGCTGCTGCATTGGGCTGATGGTGGAGGCTTTATCCTGCATGATGTTGAGTTTTAAATGACTGGAAAATTATGGTTGACATGTTAGCATGTCTGAGTCCTGTTCTTCAAACATAGGAATTGTGTGCACCTCAATGAAAATGACAATTCAATGATCTGACTTACTACGTCAGAATGGACATTTGCATGAATGAACCAGAGGAACCGACAACTGAAAGAATGCTTCTACCACTCTATTTTAATTTGGAAATCTCCGTGGTACTTTTAATAATTTTATCTCAAACTTCCGCTTCTCCATTGATATTTTCCAATGTTTTTGTGCAAGTACATGTAGAAGATTGTTTATCCAAAATGTTCGGGACCAGCTGTTTTTCGGAATTCGGAATTTTTTTGGGTTTTCAGAATGTGACAGTTTAATGGTGAAATTATTAAAAATCTTACTGGAGAAGCAGACTTCTAACTAAGAACGTGCTTGGCCACGCCCCTCCTCCTCCACGTCGCATCTGAGTGACACATCAAGTGGGTGTCGACTTGGGCGTGTTTACAGAGAAACCCCAGGCCTCTCGGTACCTGGCCACATGCCCCCATGTCGCATTTGAGTGACTCACATTGAGTGGGTGTCAACTTGGATTAACTGGTTGCCTGCCAAACACCCTTGTTAATGAGAAAACAACTTCATAAAAAAAACCTTTGGATTTCAGAGCTTTTCATTTTTGGATGTTCGTATAAAGGATCTTCTACCTTAGTATGATTTCTTCCTGATTGAAGTCACTTTTGTTTTTAAAGTTCATTAATAGGATGTAGATGATGCCTGCTGGGCTAGCATTTATTACCCAACCTACGTTGCCCTTGAGAAGGTGCTGATGAACTGCTGTCTTGAACCTCTGCAGATCTTAAGCTGGTTGCAATGAATGGAAATGTATATCAAAGTCAGAATGTACCTTGGAGGAGTATTTGCATGTGTTGGTGTTCATATGTATCTGCTATCTTTGTCCTTCTAGATGGAAGTTGTTATGGGTTTGGAAGATGCTGTCTAAGGAGCCTTAGTGAATTTCTGCAGTACTTTTTTTTTGCAACATAGATTTTTTTTGTTCCCAAAAATATAATTTTATACGAGCTCCAGATTACAACAAATTAGTAAACAGTATGTTTAGACACAGCAATACAGAAAATCAAATAAATCAATATCAAAATGCGAAATATGATTGTTTAATTGTTGCCATGTTTTTCTTATTTTCATTCACGTAGAGATGCAAGCTAACCACTGAGGAAATGAAGGGGAACATGCATAGTCTACAGAAAAAGTCTGATCACCATCAGGGAAAACTGAAGCACTTACATCTGTGGAAACTTCACTGCAGATTTTGAGAGGCTAAAATATGCTGTGCAAAGCTTTTGCTAAGTAAATTATATTCCTTGCCATCTGGCACAAGCTGCTATTGATACACTACAGCAATAGCAAGCTGACTGGTTGAGATAACATTTCACAGCTCTTGCCAAGTGGCAACTAATTAAAAATAAGTTCATTGGACAGCAAAATAAATAGCTGCCAAACAGTGTGGGAGAGAAACACTTTTCAAAGGGCAACAGTTTTTCACATAGTGGATTATGTAACAATTGAGATGGCAGTGTAGGTGGATATATTGCAGCCATATTGCATTCAGCCATCAATATTATGGTTAAGTGATGTTCAAAGTTTCTCATTACGGGCATTGCAACTTTCCCCTAATTTGTCAACCAACCCAACTTAAAGAATCTTTCGCTTTACCACTCAAGCAAAAAAGTACATTGTGTACTACTTACAAGATACACTGCAGCAATTGACCAAGTTCCTTTCACAGCATCTACCAAAACGCAAAGGACAAGAGCAGCAGATGCATGGAAAAATCACAATCTGCATGCTCCCTTCCAAGTCACATCATCCTGATTTGAACATCTTTCACTGTTCCTTCACTGTTGCTGCATAATAACCCTGGAAGTCCCTTCCTAACAACATTGCGTGTGCAGAGTATTCTTCCAAGGAGGAAGGTAAGGATGGTGATCAAGAGAAAAATCATTGTTAACGTGATAGACACAGGAGTACAAAAGAGATCAGGGTGGGAATATAGTCTTCTGGTGGGATCTCCCTGATGTTCCATGGGCTTTCTCTGAAGTTAGTATACACTTTCTTTTCCTCACTTTTAAATACTTAAAAGGAAAACACAGGCTGCCCATACCCACTATATTGTAGTGTGGGCCAGAGTCATATTTGGGTCAATTGAGTTAATAACAAATTGATAAAACCTGGAGCTAGAAAGGCATAGCAGATCAGGCAGCATTAGAGGGTGGGAAAGTTGATGTTTTGGGTCAGGACCCATCATCAGGACTAGGGAGGCGGAAGAGTCCTGAGGAATAAATAGGAGGGGGGGTGGGGCTGGGGAAAGGGTAGGTGGGATAGTGATAGGTGGAAGCAGGTGGCGGGGGGGGGGGGGGGGGGTTATTGTGACTGGTCAATGAGAAGGATGGAGCGGATAGGTGAGGAGGTAGATGGACAAGTTAGGTCAGGTCAGGGAGGTGGGATGGAGGGGAAGGGCTGGACGGGGGATGAGGTTGGGTGTGGGGAGATTTTGAAGCTGGTGAACTCTGTGTTAAAGTCATTGAGGCAGAATTTGAAGTGTTGTTCGTCCAGTTTGCTTGTGGCCTGATTTTGGCAATGGAGGAGGCCCAGGATGGACATGTCACCAAGGGAGTGGGAGAAGGAGTTGAAATAGCTGGAAACCAGATGGTGGTGGTGATTGGAGCATACAGAGTACAGTTAATCCACAAATTGACCCCTGAGTCTGTGCTTTGTCTCTCCGATGTAAAGGAGGCCATACTGGGAGCAACAGATGCAATAGGCTAGGTTGGAAAGGGTGCAGGTGAATCTCTGCTAGATTTGGAATGATTGTATTGGGGCCTTGGACAGAGGTGATAGGGGAGCTGTAGGGTAGGTGTTGCACTTTGTGTGGGTGCAGGGAAAGGTGCCTGGTGCAGAGGAGTGGTTGGAGGGGACTGTGGAACTGATGAAGGAGTCGTGGAGGGAATGGTCCCTGTCAAAATGATGGAGGAAATACTTATTTGGTGGTGGGGTATGACTGCAGATGGTGAAAATGGCAGAGGATGATATGTTAGATTCGGAAATCGGTGGGATGGTATGTGACAACCAAGAGGACTCTACTCTTATTGTGGCTGGTAGGAGGTGGGTTTGAGCACAGAGGTGCGGGAAATGGAGGAGATACGGTTGAGGTCTGGGCTGTCCTGGAGTGGAATCCTTCACCCAGGGAGCAGATGTGGTGGAGTCAGAGGAGTATGGGATCGCATCTTTGCAGGAGGCTGGATGGGAGGAGGTGTAATCAGGGTGGCTATGGGAGTCGGTGGGTTTGAAATGGATGTCAGTGCTACATTGGCGAACAAAGATGGAGATGGAGAGGTCCGGGAAGTAGAGGCAGAGATGGTCCAGGTGAATTTGAGGTTGGCTGGAAGGTGTTGGCAAAATTGCTGAACTGTTCGAGCTCCCCAAGAGAGCACAAGGCAGCCCTAATACAGTCATCAATCTAGTGGAGAAAAAGGTGAGGGGTGGTGCTGGTGTAGCTGTAGAAGAGGGACTGTTCCACGTACCCTATGAAGATGCAGACACAGCTTGGACCCATGCATGTGCTTATAACAACTTCATTTGCCCTTTGTTATTTAATTATTTGTTTAAATACAACAGGGATGATGCAAATTCCATCACCTACCCAGCCTCATATGAGGTGAGATCAGGGCTAAATGAAAAGATGCTAGTCTCCTGATCAATTTTACATGGCACTGACCAAAAAAGCACACATTGGAGACCTTTGCCATGCACAAACGCACTGCCACTCTTGTGACACTTTCATAATTGCTCCTCTTCAAAAAGAATTCCTTTGGAGTAATAGACAATCTGGAGCATTTTATAAATGTTAGTTAATTAGAAAATTTGTCTTGCAATGGCTTCAATTTACTCATCAGTGCCTTTGCTCCAATCAAATTCACCGTATAGTTTTGTAAAACTCTCCTGGCCAACTTATACATTTTATTAATGTTATTCAAACATAATGTTTATGCTTCTGTCATAATCAACAGCAAGAGCTTTTCAATAACTACCATGGTTTTCACTGACCAACACTGGCTACTGGTCAAACAATGCTTCAATTTTGAAATTCTCATTCGTATTTTCAAATCTCTTCATATCCTGGAGCTTTCCTGTCTCCGTAATCCTCGTCAGCTACCCCATCCCCATTTTACAGGGATCCCCATTCTAAGCTATTTCTGGCATCCTGAGCATTGCCAGTTTTACTTGCCATCCCAAGCAGTCTAAACTCTCTGCTGTATCATTTCCTCCCTAAACGTATGTATATCTTTTCTCTCTGGTTAAAAATTCTCCTTATAACCTAACTCTTTGACTGAGCTTTCAGCCATCTATCCCCATATGCTCAGTGCCAATATTCTTTTATAATACCTTTGTGAAGTGTCTTGTTTTATGGCATTAGAGGAAATATTTAAAAACCACATGTTGTTATGGTTCAACTATAGTTGTGCCCTGATTCAAGTGATAAAATATTTGCCAGGGAAATCAGTAAGCACCATCTGTCATCTGCAGATAGTGGGGGCTGCAGATGCTGGAAGTTAGAGTCGATAAAATGCGTAGCTGGAAAAACATGGCAGCTAAGACAGCATCAGAGGAGCAGGAAAGTCGATGCTTTGGGTCAGGACTGGTGAGTGGGAAGGGAACTCCGAAATAAGTAGAGGGAAGGGGGTGGGGCTTGGGGAAAGGTACGTGGGATCATCATAGAATCCCTATAGTGTCATTCGGCCCAACAAGTCTTGACAACTGCACGTAAGCACAATATAGGGAGAACAGTGTCACCAGAATCATTAATGTTTACATCTGCAGATCAGCACTAAAATTGCCTAATCAGCATATGAATCACATCTTGATATGTAGATTGAAATGACCAATACTGTCTCTTTCATATTGAGCATTAAAGGACTTACCCATGTGCCATAGAGGCATACAGCATGGAAACAGACCCTTCGGTCCAACTAGTCCATGCCGAGTATAATCCCAAACTAAACTAGTCCCAGCTGTCTGCGCTTTGCCCATATCGCTCCAAACCTTTCTTATTTATGTACTTATCCAAATGTCTTTTAAATGTTTTAACTCTACCCACATCCCCCACTTCGTCTGGAAATTCATTCCATACATAGGACCGTAAGACATAGGAACAGATACTCAAAAACCTATCTATCTCAGTCTTAAATACACCCAATGACCTGGTCTCCAATGAACAACTATGTAAAAATGTTAACCCGCACGTCCTTTTGAAATCTTTCTCCTCTCAACTTAAAAAAATATGGCCCCAGTCTTGAAATCCTCCACCTGTTATTCGCCCTCTCTATGCCCCTCATGATTTTAAAAATCTCTATAAGGTTACCTCTCAACGTCTTATGTTCCAGTGAAAAATGTTCCAGCCTATCCAGCCTCTCCAATACATTATGTGGTATGGACTTGAGTGGAAGAACATCTCTGGATCTCAAATGAGATAGACCCACTTTCTAGATTTCCTTAATACTCTCGACCACATCATTTAAACTCTTTTTAATCAACCTGTTTGGACATACAACACCATAAGTCAAAAGATATAGGAGCAGACGTTGGCCATTCGTCCCATAAAGTCTGCTCTGCCATTTGATTATGTTGATCAGATATTACAAGGATCATAGTTAGCTTGCCAGTCCACTCATATTTTGTTTTAGTAATGAAATCTATGTTTCTAGTTGTGAATTCCAATCCTGGTTCCATTTCTTTATACTCATTGTATGAGGGCTGGGCCAGCATTTATTGCCTGTCCCAAATTGTCCAGAGGGCAGTTAAGAGTCAACCACATTGCTGTGAGCCTGGAGTTACATGTAGACCAGACTGGGTGGGGGTGGCAGTTTCCTTCCTTAAAGGACAATAGCAAACCTGATGGTTTTTTATTTCCAAAAATCAACATTATAATCAACACACTGTTAATTCCAGATTTTATTAAATTCAAATTCCATGGTGGGATTCAAACCTGGATCAACAGAACAATACTTGGAGCACTGGATGAACATTCCAGCAATAACGCTACTAGGACATAGCCGCCCCTGATCATGACTGATATGTTACTGAACCCTAGTTTCCTGCCTTCTCCCCATAACCTTTGATCCCTTTACTGATCATGAATCTGTCTACTTCTGTCTTAAATACCCTCAATGAGTTCCACAGATTAACCATCCTCTGATAGAAGAAACTCCACCTCATCTCTAAAAGGTGATCAGTTCACTCTGAGGCTGTACCTTCAAGTCCTAGTCTCCTACTCATGGAAACATCTCTATGTCCACTTATTTGGGCGTCTCCATATTCTGTATGGTTCATTTAGATCAAATCTCATTCTTCTAAACTCCATAAGGTGCAAATCCAGAGTCCTAAACAGCTCTTTATATGACAAGCTCGAATACCCAGGATCATCCTCTGGGGCCTCTACAATGCCAGCACATCCTTTTTAACTGGAATCTGAAGCTGTATATTAACCTGAAGAGAATCCTGAATGAGAATTCTTAAGTCCCTTTGTGCTTCAGATTTTGAAGACTTTCCCCATTTAGAAAATAGCCTATTCCTCTATTCTTCCAAACCGAGTTCATAACCTCACATATTCACACACTGAATTCCATCTGCCACTTCTTTGCCCATGCGCCTAGCCTACCTAAGTCCCTCTGCAGCCTCTCAAGTCCTTAACCTTACCTGACCATCCATCTATCTTTGTGTCATCTGCAAAGTCAGCTAATGTGCCCTCAGTTGCTTTGTCCTGATTGTTAATGTAGTAAGCAGTTAGGGTCCCAACACTGACCCCTATGGAAGTCTACATGCCAATGGCTGTCATACTGTAAAAGACTTTTTTATCCCTACTCTGCCTTCTGCCAGTCAGCCAATTCTCTATCCATGCCAGTGTTTTGACCGAACAATATGGACTCCTTTCTTACTTAGCAGCCTCTTGTGAGGCATCTTGTCAAAGGCATCCTGGAAATCCAAATAGATCATGCCCATTGGCTCTCCATTGTCTAACTTGCTCGTTATCTCCTCAAAGAATTCTACTACATTTGTTCGGCATAGTCTCCTCTTGACAAAGCCATGCTGACTCAGCCATATTTTACCACGCACTTCCATGTACTCTGAGATCTCATCCTTAATAATGGACTTTAAAATCTTACCAGCAACTGAGATCAATCTAAGATCCTATAGTTTCCTGTCTTCTCTCTCCCCCCATTCTTAAACAGGAGGGTTACATGAACTGTTTTCCACTCCTCTGGGATCCAATGATTCCTGAAATATCTCCACCAATGCATCCACAATATTTTTAGATATCGCCTTTTAGAACCAGTGGTATATTCTATCTTGTTCAGACAATTGACCTACCTTCAGACCGTTCTGCTTCCCATCACAGCACTCACCTCTGGCATGTGACTCTCTCAAAATTCTGGTATGATGTTGATGTCTTCAGTTGTGAAAACTGATGCAAAGTACCTATTCAGTACCTTTGCCATTTCTTTGTGCCCCATTATTACTTCTCCAGCTTAATTTTCTAACAGTCCAAAGTCCACTCTAGTCTCTTTTTTACGTTTTGTGTATCTGAAGGAACTCTTACAATATTTATTATTACTCACTAGCATAGCCGCATATTTCATCTTCTGCCTCCTTTTTCTTTTTTTGGATCCCCTTTGCTGGTTCTTAAAGGCTTCCTACTAATCTTCAACAATTTGTGTGCTTTTTCTTTTATGCTTACCCTGTCCATGACTTCTCTTGTCAGCCATGGTAACCTTTGCCCTCCCCTTAGTATGTTTGTACTTCTTTGGGATGAATTTCTGTTGTGCCTCTCAAATTACTCCAGAAACTCTAGACATTGGTACTCCACCATCTTACCTGTTGGGCTTCCCTTCCAATAATCTCTGGCCAGCTCTTCCCTTATGTCTTTGTAGTTACCTTTATTCAGTTATAATTCATTACAGCTGATACAAGCTTCTCTCTCACAAACCGTATGGTGAATTCTATCATTTTATGGTCACGGCCCCCTAGAGGCCACTTCACGTTAAGCTCTCTAATCCAGTCTGCCTCATTCCACATCAGTTAATCCAGAATTGCACGTTCCCCAGTGGGCTCTACAATAAGTTGCTCCAAAAAAAATCTTACTGAATTTTTTTTTTTGAGATCTGCTACCAACCAGCAGTTGCACGTCAGCCTGCATTTTTAAATCCTCTACAGTTATTGTAATAGACCCTTTCTTACATGGTTTTTCTATCTCCTGATTTAGTTTCATGCCCAGATTCTGATTACTATTAGGAGACATGTATACTACTCCCATCAGGGTCTTTTTTCCTTTGTGGTTTTCCAATTCACCCCACACAGATTCTATGCCTCCTGACTCTATATCACTTATTGCTATTGATTTATTTTCATTTCTTAACACAAGGGAACCTCACCCACTTTACACATCTGCCTGTCCTTTCGATAGGATGTGTATCATTGAATATTTTGTTCCAAGCCCTGATCCCCTTGCAACTATGTCTCTGCCAATTGTAATCATCCACAAAAGATCAGTTATCTCCTTTCGTATTCTGTACTCATTTAAGTCCAACACCCTCAGACCTGCATTGATTGCCCTGCTTCTCATTGCTGTCTTCCTACCTGCAGTGCCTGAAGTTAGATTCCTGATCATCTCCTTAATGACTATCCTAATACTTGTTGTGGAAATAACTTCCACTGACCCCTTCAGTCCCTTTAACTTCTTCCATAATTTTCCATGCAACTAAACCCACAACCCCACTGTTTAGTTTAAAGTCCTATCCATAGCCCTTGTTTGACGATTTGCTGGGACTCTGGTCCCAGCAGGATTCAGATGGATACCATCCCATCGGAACAGTTCCCTCCTTCCCCAGTAGTGATACCAATATATCATGAATTCAGACCTATGTTTCCGGCACCAACTTTTGAGCCGTGTGTTTTTCACTTTAATCTTGCTGACCCTGTGCTATTTGCTCTTGGCTCAACTAGTAATCAAGAGATTAATACCTTTTCCCATCTGCTTTTTAATGTAGTCTTTATTTGCTCATATTCTCTCAGCAGAACCTCTTTCCTCTTTCTATTTATATCCTAAGAAATATAGGTTAAATGTCGGGGGCAGGTGGGTCTTTGAGCTTAGAGGTCAGGACATGACCAGAGCACCACAAGAGATGTTGTATCATACCATTGTAACAAGTACGTGATTGTTAGTATTCAATAAGCTATATTTTGTTTGAGACAAGAGCCTCTTTTTATTAATCTACCACCTGTGAAAATGTTATTCCTTAGACGGAGGATGGCTGCATCAAATCTACCTTATGATGACTAATAGTCAGGTTACTCATGCAATGTGATAAGTAATGGTGGACAATTCATCATACAAAATCTTCCACAGCTGATTTATTGCCAATATTGAGAAGAGCCTTGGGCTTATAGCAGCATCACATTAAGAAGTGCGTGTTGACAAGAATCTCTCCCCAGTCCAGATCTTCACACAGGATTCAGATGAAGAAACCCTGTTTTTGATCCTTAATGGACAAAATAAAATACATACGCTTACCTTTCGAGGAGCTCTCCTTGTGAACTTTCCAACCAAGAGCTATCTCAGCTGAAGCAGTGGAGCATGGTTCAAGATTCTAGTAGCCAGCAATGAAGTGATTATTATTAATACTAAGTTTCTTTTTTTAAAAAATGACAATTCCTGTATTTTCCAGGATTTCAGGTCCTGAAGTAACTTTCAAATCTACTCAGGCTAAATGTTTAAGTAGAAGGGCATGGGAGTGATGGTGGGGCAAGGTGGATGGATGATAACGGGTCAGGTGCCAGATGAATGATAGAGTTAGGCATCAGGTGAGTGAAGGGTTATGGTGTCAGATATGCTAGAGTGTAAGGCAATAATTTGTGAGCATTGGGTGGCAAGTGCATGTGGGTGTGAAGGTAGGCAAGTAAGCAGGTGACAAAGGAAAGTGGCAGGTGGATGGGTTATGGTAGGTCAGATTAAAGAGAGGGTTAATTAGCAGGTTGGTGAGGACTAGGGCGGTAGATGGATGAGAGATTGAGATGCACAAGGTGATCAGGTTGTGTGCCAGTTGGGGAAGGATGTGGTTCTGTACATGGGTGAGGAAATAGGTACCAGGAGGGTAAGCTGGTACAGTGGCAGGTTTTTTTGTTAAGTTTGGATGGTTGAGTTCAGTGTCTGGGGGCTTCTAGAACTGGTTTCATTTGGGGGCAATTGTTTTTGTCACCGGGGAAAAGGTGAGTAGGGTAGATCTCGGTATTGCATCAATGTGGATTTGGAGTGGAGTTGAATGGAAATGGTGCTTCAACTGGGGGAGATGTGGAGGGGGTTACAGGTGACAAGGATCAAGACAATTTTGGCAGGGCTGGTGCCAGGTTCATTTTAGGATATAAAGGAGCCATGTTGGGTTCAGCTGGTAGAGATTGAAGTGAGGTGTCAGCTAGGCAGTGGTTTTGCAGGTTGTTCCAGCACATGGCTGGGGGCCAGGATTGTGAAGCTGGGTCAGAGAGTCAGGGTTCAGATCTGGCAGAAGAGTGTTGGATCTAGTGTACTGGTTTCAGGTTGGAAGGTAGGTAGGTTTGTTGTCAGAAACATGCAGTGCAGTCAGAGATTGGGTAGGGTCAGGTCTGGCTGGATTGATGTTAATTTTCAGAGGATGAGACGTTGGTAGAGGGTAAAAAAAGAAGAACCCAGTGATGTATCACAGGGTCAGATTCACAGTTGGCCTGGAATGGGAATATGTCTTCAATTCTTTAATCATTCCTGGGGAACTATTAAAATACATTCATCAGAGTCATAAAATTGTTCAGCACAGAAACAGACCCTTCAGTCCAACTTGTCCATACCAATGAGATATTGTAACTTAATCTAGTCCCCTTTGCCAGCATTTGGCCCATATTCCTCTAAATGCATCCTATTCATTTACCTATCAAGATGCCTTTTAAATGTTGTATTTGTACCAGCTCCCACCACCTCCTGTACCAGCTCATTTCAAACATGCACGATCCTCTCCGTCAAAAAGTCGCCCCTTAGGTTCCTTTTAAACCTTTCTCCTCTTATCTTAAACTAGTTTTGGACTCCACTACCATGAGAAAAATGCCTTGCTATTCACGCAACCATGTCCCTCATGATCTTTCCCTGAGAAGTTTCTGACTCTGAACAGAGTCAAGGACGTTTTTAGAATCTTCTCAAGGCCAGGTAATTTCTCATCACAAGTTTCAACTTCCAGAATATTCCAAGAGCCAGGATTTTCTCATGGTCCCAAAGTCCATCTCCTGTCCATACTGCTGCAAGAACTGTCTGTCCATCAGAACGCCTGGACCATTATCTCATCAATGGCCATTTGATATTATTCTACAGATTATTCTTTCTAATATTTGCCTGCAAAATTGACTTTTATATTTGTGACTGTGATTTGTTGGAAAACTAGCATTGAATCATCTTAAGAGATCATTTACTTGACCTATTTGAGAGATTTACACAGAACATCAGTATTTTTACCTGCATCATTTGCTCTTTGCCTAAACAACCTGGAAAATGGGAAGCCTTCAGAAATGAGATAATGAGAATCCAGAGAAAGTATATTCCTGTTAGGGTGAAAGGAAAGGTTGGTAAGTATAGGGAATGCTGGATGACTAAAGAAATTGAGGGTTTGGTTAAGAAAAAGAAGGAAGTACATGTAAGGTATAGACAGGATAGATCAAGTGAATCCTTAGAAGAGAAGAAACATAGTAGGAGTATACTTAAGAGGGAAATCAGGAGGGTGAAAAGGGGACTTGAGATAGCTTTGGCAAATAGAATTAAAGACAATCCAAAGAGTTTTTACAAATACATTAAGGACAAAAGGGTAACTAGAGAGAGAGTAAGGCCCCTCAAAGATCAGCAAGGTGGCCTTTGTGTGGAGCCACAGAAAATGGGGGAGATACTAAATGAATATTTTGCATCAGTATTTACTGTGGAAAAGGATATGGAAGATATAGACTATAGGGAAATAGATGGTGACATTTTGCAGAATGTCCATATTACAGGGGAGGAAGTGCTGAATGTCTTGCAATGGTTAAAGGTGGATAAATCCCCAGGACCTGATCAGGTGTACCCGAGAACTCTGTGGGAAGCTAGAGAAGTGATTACTGGGGGTCTTGCTGAGATATTTGTATCATCGATAGTCACAGGTGAGGTGCGGAAAAACTGGAGGTTGGCTAACGTGATGCTACTGTTTAAGAAGGGTGGTAAGGACAAACCAGGGAACTATAGACCGGTGAGCCTGACCTCGGTGGTGGGCAAGTTGTTGGAGGGAATCCTGAGGGACAAGATGCACATGTATTTGGAAAGGCAAGGACTGATTCGGGATAGTCAATATGGCTTTGTGCGTGAGAAATCATGTCTCACAAACTTGATTGAGTTTTTTGAAGAAGTAACAAAGAAGATTGATGAGGGCAGAGTGGTAGATGTGATCTGTATGGAATTCAGTCAGGCGTTCGACAAGGTTTCCCATGGAAGACTGGTTAGCAAGGTTAGATCTCATGGAATACAGTGAGGACTAGCCATTTGGATACAGAATTGGCTCAAAGGTAGAAGACAGAGGGTGGATGGTGGAGGGTTGTTTTTCAGACTGGAGGCCTGTGACCAGTGGAGTGCCACAAGGATCGATGCTGGGCCCTCTACTTTTTGTCATTTACATAAATGAGTTGGATGCAAATATAAGTGGTACAGTTGGTAAGTTTGCAGATGAAACCAAAATTGGAAGTGTAGTGGACAGCGAAGAGGGTTATCTCAGATTACAACAGAACCTTGACCAGATGGGCCAATGGGCTGAGAAGTGGCAGATGGAGGTTAATTCAGATAAATGTGAGGTGCTGCATTTTGGGAAAGCAAATCTTAGCAGGACTTATACACTTAATGTTAAGGTCCTGGGGAGTGTTGCTGAACAAAGAGAACTTGGAGTGCAGGTTCACATGTCGTTGAAAGTGGAGTCGCAGACAGATAGGATAGTGAAGAAGGCGTTTGGTATGCTTTAGTTTATTGGTCCAAATATTGAGTACAGGAGTTGTAGTGTTGCAGCTGTACAGGACATTGGTTAGGCCACTGTTGGAATATTGCGTGCAATTCTGGTCTCCTTCCTATTGGAAAGATGTTGTGAAACTTGAAAGGGTTCAGAAAAGATTTACAAGGATGTTGCCAAGGTTGGAGGATTTGAGATATAGGGATATGCTGAACAGGCTGGGGTTGTTTTCCCTGGAGTGTCGGAGGCTGAGGGGTGACCTTATAGAGGTTTATAAAATTATGAGGGGCATGGATAGGGTAAAAAAGCAAAGTCTTTTCCCTGATATCAGGGAGTCCAGAACTAGAGGGCATAGGTTTAGGGTGAGGGGGGAAAGATATAAAAGAGATCTGCGGGGCAACATTTTCACACAGAGGGTGGTACATGTATGGAATGAGCTGCCAAAGGATATGGTGGAGGCTGGTACAATTGTAACAGTTAAGAGGCATTTGGATGGGTATATGAATAGGAAGGGTTTGGAGGGATATGGGCAGGGTTCTATCAGGTGGGACTCGATTGGGTTGGTATATCTGGTCGGCATGGATGGGTTGGACTGAAGGGTTGTTTCCATGCTGTACATCTCTATGACTCTATGACTCTATAATCTCAAACACTATTGATAAGAAGCTCATCAGTGGTTGATGCAGATTTCATTGATTGAGATCTGAGTTTCAGGAATTATACGAAGTGCCAATTTGGATTCAAGTACAAATGCAGTTAGTTTTCAATCTATGCTTCCAGTTACCAAGCTTGTTAGTAGTGAGAAAATTGTTTTTCTATAATTGTTTTTGGCTGAATTAACACTGAATTAATTTTCCTTCAATAGCACTGTCTGTTCAAAGTCTTGGCACTTGCACCTTAACAGCATTGTAGGTTCATTGACAGCACATGAACTACAGCCTTTCAAGAAATATCACCTTTCCAAGGACAACTAGGGATGTGCAATAAATGATCATTTGGCCAGTGATGCTCACATCTCATGAATGGATTAAAAAAAGTTATTTAGAAGCATCACAGGGCTTTTTTTTTTACAGCACTGCTGTAATTGCAAAACTTTTTAAAGTTACTGCAACTTCTTGAAACAAATACTAGAAGATTTACATTAGTTTCTCTGATTTGGTGTATCCTCAGCAACAAATGTCCCAATAGGTTTATTAACTAACTAAATTCCACCCGGTGGACATCACAGTCACATAAACCATGAATATACAATTTAATTAAGTGAAAGTAAACTTATGGACCATTTAATTTGGTGCTATTAATAGTTTGCACTTTATAAATTAGTAACAAATTTATGGGAGTAATTAATAGGAAGTTAGAGGATTCATTTTATACCATGAAAGAAGTTTGACATAGGAAATAGAACAGCCAGCAGAAATCATGATTTCAAAACGTTCCCAAATTTGTCATTCTACTTCTATCTCAGCAATGCTATAAAGTGGAGTTTTATTCACCTTCACGATGAGAATAGCTCATAAACATCTCTTAACTAGGCACCTGAAAACAATTATGCTTTTTTCCTGAAAAGTCATGTCTTTCAGTCCCATTAGAATCTTGATAGCCATGGAAGCAAAACTAAAGCACAGAATTCATTATTGCTTTCAAAGGAAATTCTCATGAAATCTATATTTCCATGGACAGCTGTGTAAACAAAGTATGCAGTGCAAAATTGATTAGTGCCTTTGAAGCTAACAAATACGTTTGTATCTGTCATAGTTTATTCACACCCAGATTGATAGTTGAACTGTTCTGCAAACATCTGCCAATACTTTCAGACAGTGAAGTAGTTGGTTGACTCTTCTGCAAAGAATGAAACAAAACCCCAGGGAGAGTTTGAATAATTAACACTTCATCATATAGTAGTGTAGGCTGTCAATATGGTACAATGCAAAATAGTACTTCATCCAATGGATAATTAGGTCTAATGCATCTGAAAGATTTTCACTTTTGCATTGCTCTTTCACATCACAGCTCAACAGCTACCAAGAGTGGCAACCTACCATATAGCTTATTTAGTGGTTCTTTATTTTCTCTGATCCCACCACTTTCATCATTCCCTTTCGTATGCACAGACTTAACTCAGATAATAGCATTACACGATGAACTGGACAGGAGAATCACCTTCAACATCTTCCTGCCTCAAAACCATGGTTCCTATCTCAATTCTAGAGATCTGATTTAGAAAGGCTTCTAAAATGTAACCTACTTAATAAAAATGTCAGAACTTCTGAAGTACCTACTTCCAGGATGGTGCCAACATGTTGTAAACTATAGCGAATAGGATATCCTGCCTGCACCATTCCCTGCTCCACTAAAAATAGCCAGAGAAGAAAAGGAAAGGGACTTCCGCCTTTGTCACTCAGTTGCCTTTTCTTCACTTTTCCTTACACCTGTGGTCCCTGGAATTCATGTTGTGCCTGGCTCCTAACACAAAGCTAGCAATAAATTGTGTGCCACATTGGCATCTCTTAGAGACAGCAATGTGGCTGACTCTTAAGCAATTAGCAACAGACAGTAGATGCTAGTTTAGCCAGAGACATCACATCCTTTGAGTTTATAAGAATAAAAGCATGTGACTGCAGGTAAGTACAGAGAAATGCTCAACTACAACTTTGCAATGCAACTTGAATGATATATTTTCATTCTGGGATTGGGAAATTCTTCATTTACATTTAAATTTGGTGGTGCAACTTTGATGGTAAAAGGCAATTACATGTGGATAAAGCAAGTAGATGTGTGTTTGTTGACTTTTTTATTGTACACAAGCTACCTTTAAAAGTATTGCATAAATTATTCTAACGCATATTTTAAAAATATTAAATTATTCAGAGTGTTTAAATGATTGGATGTCCATAAATTATATGGTAATATTATGCATTTCATCATCTTAGAAGATGATAGCTTTATTGTCACTCGGGTTCTTTAAGTCTTGCTATTTTCTGTTGTGATCTCCTCACTTGGAAGGTGATATAATCTTGGCTGCTAATCTACCCAGCTGTCATTGGAACTATTCTTTGAGCATCAATAAGAAATTTGCCTCTCTGACACTCAACCTGATAGCTCCATTTTTATCCCAGTGGTTGGAATTAAATGTCTGCTCAAATACCTCTCGTATCAAAATCAATTTCTAACTGGCTCATTTTATCTATGGTGGTGAGAAGATTTGGTCCTCTCAAGCTATTACTAGTGGAACTAAAATATTTAGGAATATTAAAAATGAAAAGGTAGAAATAAACCACTGAAGGATACAGATAGTTAATTGAAAACTAATGTCAGTGAGAAATGAAGGACATTTCTACATCTGACTGAAACGCTACTATATGAGAAATTGGAAAATAATTGGATACTCCAATCAGGAAATGATTAAGTTACAAACTCGATAAATTGTTATAATCGATTCACCAAATGTGCAGTACTTTGGAGAGATAGAAACTAACACTGAACAGAGAGAATGTCCTTTCTCAAGCTAGGAGACCCAAACTGCACACAATGCTCAAGGTCACAAAGTAAAGTTAATGACAAACCCAGGTCTGAAGTGTGGGACATAGAAAATACATAGGAAAAAAAAACAAGATTAGCAGGGCTAAAACTTTGAAGAAAAAAAGACTAAAATAAAATATAGAGTGATCTGGTAAAAGATTTTATAAAAGCATATTCCTTTGCCATTGACTTTTGTCCTCAGCACAATCTCTGCTCATTCACCAGCAACTCCAACTTTGCCCCTGGCAGCAGTCAGAGATAACTGCGTAATTTTAAAATGCTAAACATAACTATGGAATATGGCTAATTGCTGCAAGTCATTCTGAATTTAAATGCCTAAAAGAATGGCAGAAACAGGTGCAATCATAACTTCCAAGAGCAATTTGCATAAATACTTGGACTGGAAAAATGCTCTTGGGTTATGGAAGACGAAAAGGGAGTAGAATAAATTAGTTACCTCTTTTAAAGAGCTGACAAAGCATAAATGGCTCAATATTTTTGAGCTGTTTCATTGTATGATTCTATTGTTCTGTGCTGAATAAAGAGGCATTATTGTCGTAATAAAAAAAAGATCACGCATTTGGTTTTAGTAACAGCATGTTTGAATGCGCTGAATTGCTCAGCATCATACATTAATCTTGGATATGCTCATTATGCCAAAGATCTAGTCACCCAATGAAATAATACCTTGGTTCAAAAAGGAAGAAAAATATAAAATGAGTAACAGCATCCTAACACTGAACATCATACAAGCTTCTAGATTCCATGAGCTGAATTTACTGATGCTGCATAGGCAGAACCTTCCAAACCCACAGTCTCTACCATTTAGAAAGTCAAGGACAGCAGATGTATGAAAACACCACCACCTTCAATTTCCTCTTCAAGCCACTCATCATCCTGACTTGCAAATGCATTGCCATTCCAATGTGTCACTAGATCAAAATCCTGGAATTCCCTTTCTAATGGGTCTACCTATAGCACATGAACTGCAGTGTTTCAAGAAAGCAGCTCAACCACCATCTTCTCAAGGGTAACTAGGAATGGGCAACAAATGCTGGCCCAACTAACAAAACCCACATCCCATGAATGAATTAAAATAAAAAGAACTTTTACCAAAAATTGGCCTGTTCCGAGAAGGTTCATGAAGGGTTTCCCTGGAACACATTATCTCATGGAATCCAATGTTACTCACTCACTAGTGAATCATCATATTGTGAGCTTGACAGTGGTGGAAGTATATGCCACTGTCAGAACCACCCAGGATTCAGTGTTATATTTAAACAGAGGTTGTACATCAGGTCAAGTGCTGACTGCCAAAAGCTGCCCTTCAAAGTTCCTGCATGTGAACAACTGCCTCAGAGATGGCTGATAAAGGCAGGATGTCACCCTGATTAATGGATGGAGACCTGGAAGTCCTGATTGTCAGGCTGGTGGAAAGGACAGCCATCCTCTTTCCTGGAGGAATCTCAGAGAATACCACAACAGCCAACCCTGCCAGCCTGGTCTGCAGTTGCCTATGGGTCAGTATATTGTCCACAGTGCAGGGGAATATGCAGTAGTGCAGAAAAAAAAGTTATTGATAATCTATGTTGTGCAAAGAGTTGACACTATCTTCTTTCAGCTACCTGGCTATAACATTGCTCCTGCACCCATCTTCCATCAAGTTTCGCAGTCCACTACTACACAATTACATGCAACAAGTTCCCTCACTCGCACCCACATCACTCATTCCCAGACCTCTAACCCTGCATGCTCACTGCACTGCTTACCCTCTCACTGTCAGGATACCTCACCAGTTTCCCCACACCAGCACCAGCACTAATAGCTGTGCCAGCCACATCCATCTCACTCAACCCTTCCTTTTATTCCCCTTTAGGAGTAAATGTCCCACAGGAGAAAGCCAAGACAGAGCATGAGATGCCCAATATCCATCTCTTCACCCCAGTTGAGTAGATGAACTTTGCCCTCATTGAACAGGACCATGGACACTTATGTTAACTAATGTAAAGACCTCCATGTCCCAACAAAAAATAACTCCAAATCCCAGCAACCAAGTAGGATTCATTGTTCATTGTTGTTTTGAGTATTCATGATATATAGCAAATTAAAGGCTGTTTGGCCTTGCTACTGTCCCATTATCACCACTGTAATTTAATTCTTATCATGCACAAACATCTACTCCTCCTTTGCAATTCATGTCTCTCTTGTCTCATGCAGATATCATTGGCATCTGCACAGGCTTCAACCTGAAAAAAGCAGCTAATCTGATTATCATCTCTGATAAAGAAGCCACAGATCCTCAGAGGAAGCCTCAGCAAGAGTGCCGAGTGCAATACCCACCAGAGCAGATACTGACACCTCATTGGGTACATTACTGGAGCACAGCCTGGCAAGCATATTGCTGCCACATTGCCATAGCAACTGGAGGAAGAAACATCTCTGGTCGCTTGGAGGGTTGCTGGAGAAGGGGCACCTGTCCAGTCCCAGGCTCGAGAGGACCCTGTGGTGTTAGCCATTTATAACTTCATTGCAATGTACAAGCAGTAAGCAGGCTTGTTGGAACCCTGGGCAAACTGACTTAAAGGTTGGAGAAATCCACCAATGTTAGCTGTACCATGCTACTTCTGGCATGCAGAAATCTGGCAGCCCCCACAGACAGATTGGTATTGTCATGGGGAACTACATTCAGCACACTCAATGTCCGCTGGATTTGTACACAAACCTGCACTCCATTGCTCTAGCCATGGTGCTCACAACAAATGGCAAAGTAATAGAGGGACAATGTACCCCGCTGTAGTTCCTTCATCCTCCAAAGAGACTCTGTTTTTCCAGGAGGCGCCCACCAGGGTGAGGAACTACATAAACACCCTCCAGAAGTCTCCTCTCTAGACTCTCTGGAGATGTCTTCTTCCTCTAGTTCCACCCTGCTTGTCACCTTTCACCCTGTGCGGATTCAGGTCAAAATCAAACCAAATCTGCCTTTGGGCAGGACACACTCAGCAAGTCTGAATTTTCCAGCCAGAAACTCTTTGGCATAGCTCATCCGAAATCTCAAAGCCAACAGGCTCTATTATAGAGCAAACTTCTTCCACGTGTCTGAGGATACAAGAATGCACCAAGACGTAGTGGGGTGGGAAACGAAGAAGATGATATAGAGATGCATAGGTGGTATGGGTTTGCACATTCACACATATATGTTCAATTTTCACTATCAGCTGTATGTGTGACTGTCACTTCAGCTGCAGCTACTAGAATGAGGGTATAGAGGTTAGCTAGTCTTAGTGTTATATGATGTCCTAACACTAAGGAATAGCTATCCTTTCTGTGGCATCCATAATGAAATGAAACATCATCATGATTGAATGAGTGGGCCATTTGATGTTGTAATGATATCCATCTTTGTAAACCTGTGCTGAACAGCATGAACTGCACAGAAAGAACAAAGTGTTCAGCGACATTAGCAGTTGGAATTATACACAGGATGTTACCATACACATAAAACAAGGAGCAGGACTAGTCACTTCAGCCAAGCAAGGCTACTTCACCGTTCAACTTGGTTATGGTTAACCCTCTATCTCAACACCATACTCATCCATATCCCTCCATACCCCTTAACAAATTTATCTATTTTTTTCCTTAAATATATTTGTGACTTCATCTCCACAGCCTTCTGTACAGAATTCCATAGGTTCCCTCATCTCTGTCCAAAATAGCCTACCACACATACTCAGACCAACCTCCCTTGTTCTCGATCCTCCCCAGCCAGGTGAAACACCACCCCAATATCCAGTCTGACCAACCCTGTCAGAATTTATACTTTTCAATTAGGTCCCTTCTCAATCTTCTAAATGCCCAGTCAACCCAATCTCTCCTCTAATGATAAACCTGCCATCCCAGGAATCTTTGTGGTGAACACTGATTGCACACCCTCTATGGCAAGGGGGAGGTAAGGAGAAATAACTGTACACAAGTGTGATAGCACCAATGTCCTCAGTAACTGCAATCACACTTTCTTGTTCTTATTACCACTTGCTTCCTAACTGCTTGCTGTGCCTGCTCAGTTGTTTCAATGCCTCGTGTATAACAGCACACAGGTTGCTTTGTACATCAACATTTTGCAATCTATCACCAATGAAATAGTTTTCTGCCATTCTTTTTTTCTACTGAAATTAGCCATGTTATGATACATTTGCCAATCACTCAACTTTTCCACATCATTCTGAAGCCTCTGTGTCCTTACAACTTACCTCACAAACTAGTTTTGTCATCAGCAAATTTGAAAATGCTACACTGGATTCCCTCATTCAAATCATTAATATAAATTGTGAACAGCCAGGGGCCAAGCACTGGTAATCAATTTTTCACTGCCTTCTCTGTCATAAATGACCCATTTATTCCTACCGTCTGTTTCTTAGCTGCTAGCTAGTTCTCAACACAAACCCTAAATGCTTTGATTTTGCACAACCATCTCTTTTGTGGGACTTTATCCAAAACTTTCTGTTAATTAAAATACACCACACCCACTAGTTTACTCTCATCTATCCTATTAGATAAGTCTTCAAGAACCCTAGTAGGTTTGTCAAATATAATTTCCCTTTCATAAGTCTATGTTGACAATGTGTAACCCCATTGGTGTTTTCTAAGTGCCCTGTTATTATATCCTTCATAATAGACTCCAGAATTTTCCCTACTCCTTACATAAGGCTTATCAGTTTATGATTTCTGGCTTTCTTCCTCCATTTTTAAACAGTAGGCATACATTTGGTGGGCAGCACAGTGACTCAGTGGTCAGCACTGCTGCCTTAGAGTGGCTGGGACCTGGGTCCAATTCCACTCTTGGGTGACTGTTTATGTGGAGTTTGAACATTTTCTCTGTGTCTGTGCAAATCTCTTTCCAGTTGTTCTGGTTTCCTTCTGTAGTCCAAAGAGTGGATTTCAAAACCAGGGACACATTTTTGAGGAGAGAGGTTCAAAAAAGACATGGGGGCAATTTATTTTTTTTCACAGAGCATGTTCGCATGTAGAATGAACTTCCTGAGGAAGTTGTGGATGTGGGTACAATTATAACGTTTAAAAGACATTTGGATAGGTACATGAATAGGAAAAGTTTGAAGGGATATGGGCTACGAGCAGGCTGGTGGGACTCATTTAGCTTGTGATTATGCTTGGATTGTACTAGTTGGACTGATGGGTCTGTTTCCATGCTGTATGACTCCATGACTCTATGTGTAGGTTAGGTGGTTTGGCCATGCTAAATTGCCTGTAGTGTCCAGGTATATGCAGGCTAGGTGGATTAGTCATGGGAAATGCAGGGTTGCAGAGATAGGGTTGGGATGTGGGATGCTCTAAAGTGGAGTGGTGTAAAATTGATGGACTGAATGGTCTGCTTCCATACTGTTAGGTTTCTATGATTTGCCACCCCCAAATCTGCTGTTACCGTATCAAAATCCACAGAATTATGGACATGCATCATTTCCCTGACTGCTTCCTGGCATGTAGATAATTACATCCAGGGACTAGGAGAAAGTGAGGACTGCAGATGCTCGAGATCAGAGTCGAAAAGTGTAACACTGGAAAAGCACAGCTGGTCAGGCAGCATCTGAGGAGCAGATGAAGAGCTTATGCCCGAAACATCGACTCTCCTGTTCCTCAGATACTGCCTGACCTGCTGTGCTCTTCCAGTTCCAAATGATTTGACCCTATGGACTATCCCATTAATTGCTCCACTATTGTGTATTTTACAAATACTAATTTCCTTCAAATCCTCCTCTGAATAGGCACACACTCCCATACATTTCCAGGAATATTTTGTGCCTTTTTCTGTGAAGACAGAATTAAAATAGTTGATTAATTGCTCTACCATGTCCTTGTACTCCATTTTCAATGTTCTTGTTGAAGACTGTAAGACATTTACATTTGTCTGCACTCATTTCAGTAATATTCTTCTATTTACTTGCCTACAGTTGTTTTTAAAATCCATGATTCTTTGTTGTTGAATTTTAAACTGGTCCTCATCCTCAGGCTTGCTACTACCTTTTACAGAAATTTCATTGGACTCCTTTTTGGATTCACTAATACCTTTGTTAATCATGATTGTGTCACTTATTTTTTGTGTTCCTTCACCCAAAGGGAATGTTACAATGCATTCATTTGTATCTTAAATATTAACCATTGCCTATTCGCTAATATTCTTTTTTGCTGAGATTAACCAATCTATCATAGCCAACTCATACCTGTATAGTTTCCTTTGTTTAGATTTAGGACTTCATATTTTGGATCAAACTTGATTTTCTATCTCAATAAAAAAATTCTATCATGTTATGGTCATTTTTTCCTAAAGGACCATCCCACAATAAGATTATGGATTAAATGCTTCTTATTGTACAAACTCAAATCCAGGATAACCAGCCCCCAACTTGGTCCTTCAATCTACGGTCTAAAAATCCATTTGTATATACTCCAGGAATTAATTCATGTTGTTGTTTGTCCAGTCTATATGTAAATTAAAATTGTCCATGCTTACTGTGCAGCTTTTTCCATGCATTTCAAATCTCCTGTTCAATGCCATCTTACAATTATTGTTCGGAGGCCAGTTCACACTAATATTTTCACTATCCTTGCTCCTTAGCTCTATTTAGATGATTCCACATCTAGATTTCCTGCAGCAACTTCTTTTCTCACTTTTGCACTAATTTCGTCTTTCATTAACACCGTTACATCTCCTCCTTTTCCATTTTGCCTGCCCTCCTAAAGATAGAATATTCTTTGATGTCCTGTTCCCAGTCTTGGTCATGCTATAGTCTCTGTAGTCATAATCATATCTTAATTGTTTACACCTAACTGCACTATTAATTCATCTGCCTGCTGCAAATGGCCCATACATTTAAATACAGTACTTATTGATTTGTCATTTGTACTATGACACTATTTGCTGTGAGCCCTTGATTCTTCTGTCTTTCTACTTTTCTATCTTTCATTTCTATCTTTGTTTTCCTCATTATCTCCCATGCGCAGGTTCCCATTCCCCTGCGACTCTAGTTTAAATCATTCCCCACTGTACTAGCAAATGCCCCTGTGAGGATATTGATCCAGGTACTGCTGAGGAGAAACCTGTTCAGCTTGTATAGATTCCATCTTCCACAGAATCAGTCCCAATGCCTCAAGAATTTAAATTCTTCCCACCAGCCATGCATTCATTTGATCTGTTCTCCTATTTTTTGATGTCACTAACACATGACTTTGGGATTAACCCTGACGTTGCTACCTTTGAGGTCCTACCTTGCAGTGAAGGCAAACTTATAGGAAAGAGGGGCAATCTGAAGAGGGTGAACAGTTCACAACATCAGCTAACACAAGAAGCAGGAAATGACACTTATCAGCAGGTTGGAAGGGGAAAGAGATGGGAGTCATGAACAGGTTAAGTTCAGAGAGGGCATGCGAGGAGATAGGAAAGAAACTAGAGAACAATTTCAGGGTAAGGGACAGAGTAGCACTAAAGGAAATCGACTTATTAGATTTTTCAGAGTCATTCATTGTCCAGATTGTTGAAAGGCATGGTCATCTGAAGTTCTTTAGCTTCTAACTGTTGTTCCTCAGCCAATGTGCCCTTCTCCTTTTTGTATCACGTCCGAAGCAGTTCCTCCTTGAAATCAGCCCTGAGGGCTATGATCAGGTTGACCACAGCAGCATCAAAACATTTGCAGCTGTTGAGAGGAGACTCTGTGCAACTCAATTTCATTGAACAGGATTCACAATGGATTACTTATTGCGTTTATTGCTTTGGTCATGCTGTTGTGGTGTAGAAGGTTAAAGGTGCTGATTTTCTTACTTGGCAAAATATCATATCTCAGTGAGCACCATCATCCATCCCAGTGTCTCAGCACATCTTCCACTTGCTCAGCATAGAGATATCAAGAATGAAGTGACATTCTCTGTTTGGATAGTATTGGTATGAAGTCCAAGACAGGACTTGCTTTGAAAGCTGATGTGGGAGGGGACAGCCTACGCTAACCAGATATCCTAAATTAATCTAGTCCCATTTGCCAGCACTTGGCCCATATCCCTCTAAATCTTTCCTATTCATATACTAATCTAGATGCCATTTAAATGTTGTAATTGTACCAGCCTCCTCCACTTCCTCTGGCAGCTCATTCCATACATGCACCACTCCCTGCATGAAAATTTTGTCCCTTAGGTCCCTTTTAAATCTTTCCCACTCACCCTAAACCTATGCCCTCTAGTTCTGAACTTCCCCAACCCAGGGAAAACACTTTGTCTATTTATCCTATCCATGCCCCTCATAATTTTATAAACCTCTATAAGGTCAGCCCTCAGCCTCCGACGCTCAAGGGAAAACAACCCCAGCTTATTCAGACTCTCCCTGTAGCTCAAAGCTCCAACCTTGGCAACATCCTTACAAATATTTTCTGAAGCTTTTAAGTTTCACAACATCCTTCGTGTAGGAGGGAGACCAAAATTGCACACAATGTTCCAAAAGTGGCCTAACCAATGTCCCATACAGTCGCAACATGACTTCCCAACTCCTATGCTCTGACCAATAAAGGAAAGCATTCTAATCACCTTCTTCACTATCTTACCTACCTGAGACTCCACTTTCAAGGATCTATGCATTCCAAGATCTCTTTGTTCAGCAACACATCCCAGAATGTTACCATTAAGTATATAAATCCTGTTCTGATTTGCTTTTCCAAAATGCAGCACCTCATATTTATCTAATTTAAACTCCATCTGCCACTCCTTGACCTATTGGCCCATCTGATCAAGATCCTGCTGTACTCTGAGGTGACCTTCTTCGCTATCTACTACATCTCCGATTTTGGTGTCATCTGCAAACTTACTAACTACTCCTCCTATACTCACATCCAAATCATTTACATAAATGATGAAAGGCAATGGACCCAGTAACAATCTTTGTGGCACACCACTGGTCACAGGCCTCCAATCTGAAAAGCAACCTTCCACCATGACCTCTGTCTTCTACCTTTGAGCCCATTCTGTGTTAAAATGGATAGTTCTCCCTGTATTCCATGAGATCTAACCTTACTAACCAGTCTGTCATAAGGAACCTTGTCAAATGCCTTACTGAAGTCCATATAGATCATGTCCACCTTCTTCCCTCATCAATCTTCTTCATTACTTCCTCAAAAAAAACTCAATCAAGATACTGAGAAATGATTACCCATGCACAAAGCCATATTGACTATCTATAATCAGTCCTTGCTTATCCAAATACATGTAAGTCCTGTCCCTCAGGATTCCCTCCAACAATTTGCTCACCACTGATGTCAGGCTTACTGGTCTGTAGTTCCCTGGCTTTTCCTTAACACATTTCATAAATAGTGACACCATGTTTTGTTCCAAAGTTCCAAGCAATCTGCTTATTTAACTTCTCATCTTCCTATTACTGAGCCTCAGACATACAGCAATAGCCTCCCATGATCTACCATTTCACACCCTTTTATGTTGACCTGTCCCCCTTCACAATTATCACCCTCTCCACATCTCAACAAGCTGCTCCTAATCCCCACAAATTACTTCTCCCATCTCCCCAGGCCAGCAGTGGTTCCCGATAACCCCCTCAGATTGACCATGGCCAAATCCCTGACAGGTCGGGGAGACAGCCCTGCCTGATGAGTGAACAGATCCCTAAACAATCACTGTACTGGTCCCCAACTGACTTACAGAAAATCTCCTGGCGTACTGCAATGGACTTGCAGGTCAGACCATGGCTAACCACCCCTCATCCAACCCCGGTCTCCTGAAACTGGATGTCCAACATGGCCAATTGACAATGTCTGTTATGGACCAGACCAGACTTCCTCAAAATATTTCAAGAAGGTAGACTAGAACCTAACCTTTTCTTATTTTAAAAGCAGATGTGAAGTGGATATTCCAGGCATCATGCAGCTGGTTAAACCACTTGGCTTTAAGCAAAACAGAATTTATTTAAACACTACTGTTGATACACAACCTGTATGTTTCTCAGACGTCCTAAGTACTTTAAACTGTATATGACTGTCATCATCCTTTTGAACTTGTCACCATCTCTTTTAAACTTTGTATCTGTGTGCATGTATAGAATCAGAGTTTCACAGCACTGAAAGAGGTTGTTTGACGCATTGTGTACATTCTGCTCATTAAGCGCCTATCTACTTTAATTCCATTTCCTAGCACCTTGTTCATAGCCTTATATGCTATGGTGCTTCAAGTGATCATCTAAATACATTTTAAATGTTATGATTATTCCCAACTGAACCACCCTTTCAGGCAGTGAGCCCTAGATACATGGCGCCCTCTGGATGAAATAAAAACCTTCCTTAAGTTCCCTGTTACCCTTCTGCCCATTGCCTGAAATGTACACCTCTTTATATTTGATCACTCTTCTAAGGGAAAAGTTTCTTCCTGTCCACCCTGTCAATGCCCCTCAAATTTTGAATACTTCAATCTGATTTCCCCTCAGACTTCTCAGATTCTAAGCAAAAGATCTTCAGCCTGTCTAGCCTCACTTCATAGCTGAAATTCTTTAGCCCAGGTAACATGCTAGTGAATCACCTCTGCACCCTATCACATGATGACTAGAACTGCAGACAGTATTCTGACTGTGGCCTAACTAACATGATATACAGCTCCATCATAACTAACTTACTCTCTTATATCTTTAATATTATGTATTCTTATTATTCTCAGAGATAACAAGTAATAAAATTGTTCATTCTTACATTTAAGCAAAGGTTGTTATTGACTCCTCATTGTTTCTGGTAAACAAGTTAAGCATATTTTAATTGTAGAGAGCTAGAGTTTCATTTTAAAAAACAGTGTAAAATCTTTGCTATGCCCAATGGAGATTGAAAACAGGGGAGCTGATTCACCCTGCACAACCAGAATCGTAACTGGACCAACCATATAAATCCTGTAACTGAATAACCTACTTTGTTGCTGTGTTACTAAGTTTATCTTAAATTGACTGAAGGGCAGGTAGTAGTGAAGGGACGTATACAACCAGATTTTAAAGTGTCAGTCTTACAATAACTATGATTTGTTTTTTTTATTTGGAGCCTAACATCAAAACATGACAGTGACTAAAGTAATACATCATGCAGTTAATTACAAAAGGGAATTTGAGCACTGACAAGAGGTCAGAGACAACACAATAAATTGCACATGCAAAATTTTGGATAAAATTTAATGTTGGGAACACTAATGTCAATTTAGAGCAGATCATACATGACTGAATGTAATTTAATTTGTTAAAAGAATTAGAAAATGTTCGGCTTAATCAACAGATAATCAAATCTTTGAGAATGTAAGGGAAGATTATATTAAAATTGTGGAAAAACAGACATACAATCTGAAATTTACTAAAGATTACAACAGCAGAGCTCATTGTAAGCTTATACAAATCTTTGTTTAAAACAAAGTCAAAATATTCAAGAAGAATTACAATGAGGGAATCCCCAATTGGCCATTACATCTTCAATTGAATAATTTCAATGCATTTAAGATGTAATCTTTCCACATTTTCCTTAATTTGTAATCAAATTAATGGGAAAATATTTTAAAACCCTGAAGAAATGATTGATAATTATGATTATGTTTTGGGTTCTTTACTTAAATGAGACATGAAAGCTTCAGCCAGCATGAAGCAGAAACTAAATTGTCATGATTCAACAATGAAAGATTTTAGTTAAGAATCTGAAATTCGTTTCTCTTGAAGAGGAGGTTAAGAGGATTTGGGTTGTTCAAGATATTGAAGATGTTTTAATTGTTTAGTTCAGCAGCTGGGAAGTTGCAGGTGAGGCCAGTAATTGTTGTTGATTTCTGGTGGTGAGCTATCTCTTTAAAATACCACAGTCTTTGGGATGTATGTCCACCCACAATAAGGTTAAGAAGAGAGTTCCTTCAACTGGAGAAAGTGACAGCAAACTAGTTCCAAGTGAGAACAGTACGGTCTTGGAAAGGCACATGCAGATGGTTGTGTTGCCTTTATATTTCTAAGTCATAAAAAACTGGAGTTGGAAAGCATTATCAAGGAAGTCTTACTTAGTCACCACAGTGCATCTTGTGGGTTGTAAGTATTGGTGCTTTTGTGTATGAGTGAAGCAGGAAGTGCATGTTGGAGGTAATGGGTGGGGTGTGAACGAAGCAGGCTGCTTTGTCATGGGTGAGGTTGAACTTCTTAAGTGGTATTGTTGCTAATATTACCCATGCAAGTGAAAAGTATTCTAACATTTTCATAACTTGTGTCATGGACATGATGGCTCATTCCTGAAGAAGGGCTCATGCCCGAAACGTCGATTCTCCTGCTCCTTGGATGCTGCCTGACCTGCTGCGCTTTTCCAGCAACACATTTTCAGCTCATGGACATGATGGACAGGAATTAGGGACACAAAATCTGTGCTATTCCATGCTGAATTCCTAGCCTGTGACCTACTCCTGTGCTGGCCAATTCAATTTCTGTTCAAAGTTTACCTCTCAGAATGTTGATAGTGTGAGATTTCGTGATTGTAATGCCATTGAATCTCAAACAGTGATGGTTAGATTGTATCTTCTTGGTGATGGCTGTTGCCTGACATTCATAATACTTGTCAATATCAGTCCACACCTAGATGTTGTCCATGTCTTGTTTCATATCTTTGCAGACTGTTTCAGTTCCTGAAATATTGAACTGTATATAACCACCAATGAACATCGCTACTTCTGAATAAAAACTGAAAGAACTACTGATGCTGGAAATCAGAAACAAACACAGAAATTGCTGGAAATGCTCAGCAGGTTTGGCAGCATCTGTGAATAGAAATCAGAGTTAATATTTTGGATCTGGTGAGCCTTTGTCAGAATTGACTTTACTTCTTTTGGATGCTGCCTGAACTGCTGTGCTCTTCCAGCACCACTAATCCAGTATTTGGTTTTCAGCATCTGCAGTCATTGTTTTTACTTCTTTTGTGCTGATGTGCTGGACTTTTCTATCATGAAGAATGGCGACATTGTGGAATATTCACCCACTGTTAGTTGTTTAATTATTTACCACAATTCATGACTGGATGTGATAGAATGTATTAAGGAAAAGTACTATTTCTGACTTTATGATGGAGGGAAGGTAATTTACTAAAGCAGTTGAAGACAGTTGGACCTAGGATATTATCCTGATAATACCCTAGATAACTGACCTCCAACAATCATAAACATCTTCTCTTTCATCATATGTGACTTCAACCAGGGGAGAGTTTTCCTCCCAATTTCCATTGACTCTAATTTTGTAAGGGCATCTTGATGCCACATTCAATCAAATGTTGCTTTGAAGTTAACGGCCATTACTCTCACCTCCCCTCTATATTTCAGCTGTTTGTCCATTTTTGAACAAAGGCTGCAATGAGCTCAGGGTCTTCAGATGTTCATTTTGGGTTCTTCTGGAAGAACCCAAAATGAACATCAGTGAGCACGTCATTGTTAAACAGGATTCTACTTGTTTCCCAATATCATGTGAAGTGATTTGAATGGGCTCAGCACTGAAACCCATAATGCTAAGGAAGTGTTAGTTACTGCAATGCATCTCAAGTATTGGTGCTTCTGTGTATGAGTGGAGCAGGAATTGCTTGGTGAAGGTGATGAGTGTGAATAAAGCAGGTTGCTTTGTCTTGGGTGAGGTTGAGCTTCTTAAGTGGTTTTGTTGCTAATATTACCCAGGCAGGAGGAGGCCGAGATGGATTATCTGTAGAACTTCTGACTGAGAGTAGGTACAAATGCTTCTGCTTTGTCTTTTCCATTGATGTGCTAGGCCTTTCCATCAAAAAGGACAGAGACGTTGTGGAATATTTTGCCCCTATTAGTTGTTTAATTATTTACTACAATTCATGACTGGATGTGATAGAATGTACTAAGGCAAAATGAGTGAAAATGAATTTCACTGGTCAGCAAGTCCAAAATTTTAAACATAAATTTGAACTAAACCAAAACAATAAAAAGGGACCTTTTAGAAGTATTTTTAATTGTTACACAATAGGTTATTAGAATATAGAGAAACATTGCTGGGAGCACAATGTATTCTAACATTTAAAAGAAAAATGTGCAAATATTTTGAAAAAAAAGGAAGAAAGGACTTGCATTTATATTATACCTTTCCGTGACTTCAGGACTTTCCAAATGCCTTTACAACCAATAAAATAAGTGTATTTGATGTTATAATACAAAAAAGGAAATGCTTCAAAAATTAGAATACTAGAAGGAGATTCCAGGCATTAGATTCTTCAGAAATATCAGGCACAGAAAATAAGCATTACACCAGCGGAACTTAGTTGTTGCCATAGAACCATTCTAATATTAGATAATAGATGCAATGGTACTGAGGGAAGGGACCTGAGATTTTGAATAGAAAATAGAATCCAAAGAGATACGTTTGAGCCTTCTCTAAGCATTTACGCAATCATATTAGACATAGGAGACAGTTGAGAATAATTACATTGTAACTTAACAACCTGTGAGCAAGAACAGGGCAGAATAAAAATATCCTCAACCGAAAACACATTAGAACAAAAGTGATGAGCAAATGACAGCAATTTCTCAGGAACTGTGCCTGGAGATTATATATTTAGACATGACTCTTGACAGAAGAACATGTAACAGCCAAGAAAAAAATATCAGTGGTGGGATATTGTTTGACTAATATTGCATACTTAACATGCTGGCAAAGCATGACCATTAAGTATTGTTCATTTAAAAAAATGCTGCTGATATATTTTTAAAAACCTTTTTGCTTATAAAAAGACAAATCATATATTGATCATGGTCAGCTGTGTTGTTTGTATTTAATCCATTCTATGATTAAAGAATAGAAACAGGAGTAACTACAACCTCAGATTCTATGGTCGGCATTGAAGTGTGATCATTCTCCAATCTTCATGATGAAAGCTGACCTCAAAAATGCAGCAATCTCTGTAGTAAGGGTCCTCCTCTTACCAGACAGCAGTTTAAGTCTGCACCAGGTCAAGGTAATGTCTTGGGAGTCATGAGTAATAATTAGTCCAGCAGCTAAGAAGTCAACAAATCGAAATATAGCATTGACACACAGCAAACCACAGGAAGTTAATAGACTTTGTCTTGCTTTTCACAGTTCATGGAGATTCTAAGAAACTTTAGACATAACAGGTGGTACCTGATCTGGAATTATGACCAGTCATTATTTTTTGAGACATAATTCATCTGGGAAACCTGAACTTTGTAGGACCATTTGAATTCAGTGCTGACCTCAAATAAAATTCGTGTTTTGCTGGAACATCGGCCTTAAGCCTAATGCATAAATTACAAATTTTTAGACATGTCGTAAATGCTCATGAAAGGTGAATAATGTGTAAAACTGTCTATCTGTATCACGCTAATCTAACATCCCAAAAACCTGAGTTTATGGCTTTAAATTAAGGGGATAACTAATATAAAGTCAGCACTTCTCAGTATTAGATTTCACACACATGTTTAATTGCATTCCATCTGAATGTTAGATATGTTTCTTTAAATTGGTGAGAATGAGAGGGAAAGGGTGTGTGAGATTTAAATCAGAATGCATCTGGTTGGGCAGATGTGGAATAACATTTTCTACCTTCCTTCTATTCCTCATTGGATCTTTAAAGCAGAAGTAAGTAAAGATCTTTTGTCAGGTTATGTAGCTACAATAGCATTTGAGCAATGACTTTTTCTCTTATGTTGGTGCTTTCAAATTTTGTCCGAGCCTTTTAGCATCTATCAGGTACTTTGACCAATAGGTTATAAATGAATTTATCCAGGTATTCTACAATGTCAGACCAGTCAAATTACTACAGACACAATTTATTAGGACATTTGATGGCATGGTCCATTTGTTTGCATTTATTTGGAGTGTTCCCTATCAGTGTCCGCTTTCTTTTTACAGCTTATGAGAGAGAACCATGATACATCATCATGTTCCTTTCTTTATAATGCCAAAATTTTCATCTCTGTCAGTAGGAATAAGTGGGATTCCTAGCACCAAGCCTGGGACTTATAAAGTGTGTATCTTGGTTCACTGTCTCAACTGACAGCTGGAAATGTGAGAATGTTTTCTCTCCCAGTCCAGACATTCCAGCTGTTTGTCACTGACCCAGGTCTGGATATTCCCCTTGCGGGCTTGCCTGACGTCTTCCCTCAGTTGCTCAACCATCCAGTCTTTTAGATGCTACACAGGGTGTGATTTTGATACCTGCTATCACCTGTGATTTTACCCTGGATAATCTGTTTCGCATGACCTTTGATTATGGTCACTACTGGTAGCTAGCCTGGTTCCCTGTTCTGTTGTCTCCTGTAAGTTTTCCTTGTTTAATTCCTCTAAGGCTTGTGTGACTTGTCAGGTTAAGGTTCTGACCTATTCAAGTTAGCCAAATCAAGGGTATTTACTGTTGACACGCATGCCTCATTTGAGATCATTAAGGAGTTCCCTTCTCTCATGCTTATTAGTTACAAGTCATGTTTTACCTTCATATTTTCCTGTCCCTTCTCTCATTATCCTATCAGTCAAGAGTTAGTATAATCATTTCAGTGGCTAAGGGCACCATTCTGGTAGCTGGCTCCCTGATACTCTAATATGATTGGCATTAATTTGTGGTAGATATTGTCGAACAAAATTTTGTCTATGGGCTTAATCACCAGTCTGTTATATGGATCGAAGAGGTTTTGTGAGAAGTGGTTTTTAATGCTGACCTTGGTCCATTTTTGATTTCATATTCCAGAAATTCTCCCTGGTGTGGCCTCCTGGGCATTGTTGATCCAACTCTCATCTTTTGTCCATCACCGTGCACCCATGTTCACAGAATCCCACTGATAATCTGTTTGTAATAAGCACTTGTGCAACAAAGTGTGAAAATCCTATTGGGCTTTCTGTACACTGTAAGTTGATTATTATATCTGAAATTAACTGATTACATGGGGTAGATCAAAAGGATCCATCCACAGCATCAGGTGGGTCATACCATATGTAAGCTGGATACCTTAGTTTTCAACTTGCCTGTGCTACATTGTTACAGAAAGTAAATCATATTTATACATTACAGAAATAAAAATCCTTCAGTAGATTTCATTGTTCCCTTGAAGTGTTTTCTCAAACACACTTCCTAAAAGAGATCACGAATAGTTCCTTTAAAGAAAAATCACTGTTCAACATCTGACTCATATTTTAAGTGACATTACTCAGTTGTCAAATGGTCACCTATTCCCAGCCCCTCTCTTTTTCCAACACAGTCCCCAGCTGCCAGTGGAGACTTGTCGAACTGCTGCTGTCTGTAGTGAAGGTGCTCTCCCATTACTGTTAGATAAGCAATTTCACTCTGTAATAACAGAACAGTCATAAATGTCCAAGTCACTCATAAAAGATACATTTTGAATCACATCTTTACAGTAAAATCATAGAGATATTCAGTACAGAAACAGACCCTTCAGTCAACTTGTCCATGCTGACCAGATATTCTACATTAATCTAGTCCATTTGCCAGCACTTGGCCCATGTGGCTCCAAACTCTTCCTATTCATGTACCCATGCAGATGCCTTTTAAATGCTGTAATTGTACCTGCCTCCAGCACATCCTCTGGAAGCTCATTCCATACATGCACCACCTTCTGCATGAAAACATTGCCCATTAGGTCCCTTTTAAATATTTCCCCTCTCACCTTAAACCCATGCTGTCTAGTTTTGGACTCCCTTCCCCTGGGAAAATGACCTTGAATGTTCACACTATCCATGCTCCTCCTGATTTTATAAACTTGTATAAGGTCACCTCTCATCCTTGGACACTCCAGGGAAAATAGCTGAAGCCTATTCAACCTTTCCCTGTAGCTCAAATCCTCCAACTCTGGCAACATCCTTGTAAATCTTTTCTGAAGCTTTTCAAGTTTTACAACATCTTTCCTATAACAGGGAGACCAGAATTGAACACAGTATTCCAAAAGTGGCTTAACTAATGTCCAATACAACTGCAACGTGATATTCCAACTCCTTTACTCAATGCACTGATCAATTAAGGCAAGCATACCAAACATCTTTCTCATTATCCAATTAGGCATTTCAATTGTATACTTTGAAGCAACATTGACAACGTGCCAATAAGGACATATTTGGTCATGGAACCAAAAGATTGGACAGATTAGCAGATGGTAAAGGAATATTTCAAAGTTGGTAAGTGACGTAGAAAGGCAAATAGTTTGGGAAGGAAATTGCACACCTTGTGGCTTTCAAACTTGAAGGCATGGCAATAGTTAAAATCAGGAATGCTCAAGAGGGTGAAATTAGAGGTGCTCAGATTGGGATGGAAGACGAGCTGAATTTAGGTAGTCAAAAATGGACCGAGGTGATTTTCAAAGGTTTGGCTCTTCTTCAGAAGCTTTTGATGGTCAGTGAGCATAAAGACAATGGGTGAATAAGCCTTGGTGAAAGGAAGCAAAGGGGCTCTGCAATTTGGATGAACACAAGATTGTGAAGAGGTTGATTGCTGGAAGCTAACTGAGATATTTGAGTCTTCAGGTGACAAAGGAATGAATTTCAGTGTTTCAGGGGCAGATGGCCTGAGACTGAGGTGACGTCATGCAATGAGGTGGGAATAGATGGCCTTCATGATTATAGGAGATGTGATTGAAAGCACAATATGGGGTGAAATGTTTTGCCATTGCTTTGAACAGTCTGGAGCAGCCTCAGACAGTTATCAGAAGATGGGATAGAGTCAATGGCTTTGAAATAACATTTGTCGGTGGGACTGAAGTCAACAGATTCAGTCTTCTCAATATTTCACAGAATCATAAAATCCCTACAGTGTGGAAGCAAGCCATTTGGCCCATTAAGTCAACACCAACCATCCAAAGAACATCCCATGCAGATTCACTCCATCTCTGTAACCCTTCATTTACCTTGGCTAATCCACCTAGCCTGCACATCCCTGGACAATATGGGACAATTTAGCATGGCCAATTCAGCTGACCAGCACATCTTTGGATTGTGGGAGGAAACTGGACCACCCGGATGAAACCCACACAGACATGGGGAGAATGTGCAAACTCCACACGGACAAAGGCCCAAGGGTGGAATTGCCCCAGATGACTGGCACTGTGAGGCAGCAGTGCCAATCACTGAGTCACCATGCTGCCCATTTAAAATGAAAAGATTTTGGAACATAATGTACTGGATGTCAACTAAGTCATGATGGTATCTGTGACATTAGAGGGAAACTGGGAAGTACATCCACTTACCCTGAGCGCCTTTTGGATGGTGGAGGTTGAGGCTTTTGCAAGATTTTGTCAAGTTCTGATTAACTTATAGATATATAAGATCACGTTCCTGTCTCTCCCATCTCTCTCTGAGGAAGTTGTCAAGGGCAGGATCTGTGGTTTTAATAAAGAAGTTGCATCTCTTGTCAAGAGGAAGAAGAAGGCTTATGTTAGGATGAGATGTGAAGGCTCAGTTAGATGATTGAGAGTTACAAGGTAGCCAGGAAAGACCAAAAGAGAGAGCTAAGACAAGCAAGGAGGGGCCATGAGAAGTTGTTATTGGATAGGATCAGGGAAAATCCTAAAGCTTTCTATAGGTATATAAGGGATAAAAGAATGACTACAGTAAGATTAGGGCCAATCAAGGACAGTTGTGCATGGAAAAAGAGGAGATAGGGGAAGCACTAAATAAATATTTTCATCAGTATTCGCACTGGAAAAAGATAATGTTGTCGAGGAGAATACTGAGAAATAGGCTACCAGACTAGATGGGATTGAGGTTTACAAGGAGGATGTGTTAGAAATTCTGGAAAGTGTAAAATTAATAAATCCCCTGGGCCAGATGGGATTTATCCTCAGATTCTCTGGGAAGCCAGGGAGGAGATTACTGAGAGGAGATTACTGAGCCTTTGGCTTTGATCTTTATGTCATCATTGTCTACAGGAATAGTACCAGAAGACTGGAGGATAGCAAATGTTCAAGAAGGGGAGTAGATACAACAATGGTAACTATAGACCAGTGAACCTTACTTTGGTTGTGGGTAAAGTGTTGGACAGGGTTATAAGAGATAGGATTTATCATCATCTCGATAAGTATAAATTGATTAGGGATAGTCAGCATGTGAACGGTAGGTTGTGCCTCACAAACCTTATGGAGTTCTTTGAGAAGGTGATCAAACAGATGGATGATGGTAAAGCCATTGATGTGGTGTATATAGATTTCAGTAAGATGTTTGATAAGGTTCCCCATGGTAGGTTACTGAACAAAATATGGAGGCATGGGATTGAGGACGATTTAGTGGTTTGGATCAGAAATTGGCTAAATGAAAGAAGACAGAGGGTGGTGGTTGATGGGAAATGTTCATCCTGGAGTTTAGTTACTAGTGGTGTACTGTAAGGATCTGTTTTGGGTCCACTGCTGTTTGTCATTTTTATAAATGACCTGGATGAGGGCATAGGAGGATGGGTTAGTAAATTTGCAGATGACTCTAAGATCAATACAGTTGTGGATAGTGGTGAAGGATTTTGTAGGTTACAGAGAGACATAGATAAGCTGCAGAGCTGGTCTGAGAGATGGCAAATGGAGTTTAATGCAGAAAAGTGTGAGGTGATTCACTTTGGAAGGAGTAACATGAATGCAGAATACTGGGCGAATGGCAAGATTCTTGGTAGTGTAGATGAGCAGAGAGATCTCAATGTCCATATACATAGGTCCCTCAAAGTTGCCACCCAGATTGATAGGGGTGTTAAGAAAGCATACGGTGTGTTAGCTTTTATTAGTAGAGGGTTTGAGTTTTGGAACCATGAGGTCATGCTGGAGCTGTACAAAGCTCTGATGCGACCGCACTTGGAGTATTATGTGCAGTTCTGGTCACCGTATTATAGGAAGGATGTGGAAGCTTTGGAAAGAGGTCAGATGAGATTTATTAGGATGTTGCATGGTATGGAGGTAAGGTCTTATGAGGAAAGGCTGAGGGACTTGAGGCTGTTTTCGTTAGAGAGAAGAAGTTGAGAGGTGACTTGATTGAGATATATAAGGTCGTCAGAGGGTTAGATCAGGTGGACAGTGAAAGCCTTTTTTCTCGGATGGTGATGGCTAGCATGAGGGAAAATAGCTTTAAATTGAGGGGTGATAGGTATAAGACAGTTTTCAGAGGTGGTTTCTTTACTCAGAGAGCAATAGGGGCATGGAATGCACTACCTGCAATAGTTGTACACTCGCCAACTTTACAGGCATTTAAATAGCCATTGGTTAGGCATATGGACGAGGATGGAATAGTGTAGGTTAGATGAGCTTCAGATTAGTTCCACAGGGTGGTGCAACTTCGTGGGCCTGTAGTGTGTTATAATTGACAGATGAGTGTTGTGGTTCAGTGAATGATAACGATTGAGCCAGGGTTATTCCAAGTCCAAGTGAGTCTGCATCCTCATTGGAGATGAATAGGGAGTGAGGAATTATCTTCCTCAGACCTGAGGTATTGTGTTAATCACTTTTGTATTTTGCACCTGTGGTGCTGTGGTCAGCCACTAAGTGGGGAGTCTGGTTGGGAGCACATTGTATGGCTTGAGAGGAAATCGGATTCAAAGTCTTCACCCAGGGTGCATTCGAGACTAGTAAGGGGTGATTCCGAGATCCGAAAGTTGGATCTGCAGTTGTGGATGAGAGGTTACTGTATTTCCCAGTCAGGATTTAAAATGATGGAAGTTACATTGAGGGACCTAGGGCTGGATTTGGTTTATGTAGTGCCACCCAGTTTACCTGAATCAAACAAAAATTTACATACCAAGGGGCTAAATTTATCTTACTTTATTGAGGTCCCAAAAGGTATCAGAAGGAATCAGGCTGATAAACGTGAAGCATAACCTGTTGCTCTATCTTGTATTCTGAGCTATGAATTTTGCAGTGCGAAGAGTCAGACTGTGTTTTTGTCTTGTGCTCATTTTATTGCCATTTATGTAGCTTTTAAACTTTCTGGCAAGGTGAAGGCAGTAGATTCATGGGTGAGTGTGTCTATTTTGGGTTTTGACCTCTATAAGGTCACCCCCTCAGCCTCCCATGCTCCAGGGAGAAAAGCCCCAGCCTATTCAGTCTCTGCCTAAATCTCAAACCCTCCAGTCCCAGCAACATCCTTGTAAATATTTTCTACATTCTTTCAAGTTTAAGAACATCATTTCTATAGAAGGGTGAACAGAAGTGCACAGAGTATTCTATAACTAACCTCACCCATGTCATGTACAGCAGCGATATGACATCCCAACTCCCATATTCAATTTTATGACCAATGTCAAATGCCTTCTTCACCACCCTGTATACCTGCAACTCCACTGTCAAGGAACAAAGCACTTGCAACCCAAGCTCTCCATATATGGCAACACTCTCTAGGGCCCTACCATATATCTTGATCTATACTGCATGCCTTTATTCCTGATGAAGGGCTTTTGCCCGAAACGTCGATTTCAAAGCTCCTTGGATGCTGCCTGAACTGCTGTGCTCTTCCAGCACCACTAATCCAGAATCTGGTTTCCAGCATCTGCAGTCATTGTTTTCACCTGCATGCCTCACAGTCTACACCCTCTTTCAAGCCCACACCAGTTATGTGGGAGAAAGACTTAGTTTGTTTTTGCTGCACTTCAGAAAGATGACAAGTGCCATCTCAGGATGAAAAAAAACAAGTTGAGTACAAATATGGATTTCACTGGGGACAAAAAGGCTGCAAAACAGAGTGAGAGGGGTTCGAAGACAGTTACTCATAGAATCCCTACAATAACTGTCTTCAAACTAGTTGCCAAACTATTGTGATAAAATGGAGAGCCATAGATAAGTCATGAAAAATCAAAAGTTGCTAGATCCACCAAAAGAAATTGAAATGGTCAGTATGAAATATCAGAACTATAGCTTACCAAATGTTTGATTGCCCAAGACTAGAGTGTGCCGTTTATGTATGAGATCCTTATTTAACAAGAGCACAAGTCTGAAATGGTCCAAAGGCATGATTCTGCCCACAGCAGTATGGGAAACTATATGAGTGTCATATTCTTGTTTTAAGAATTGAAATGAACAAAGAGAGAAAAAAATAGTCAGCCCAGTTCTACAAATGTGGAATGGATTGGTGGGAATGAACAGAAAAAGGCATCCCGTGCCTTCTGGCAATGACAGATTATGAGATAGCCATCCACACAAACCACAAAGACTACTTTGCTTCCCAAGGGCATCTCATAATAGAACAAGCTGCCAGGGAAATAGTCCTAAGCCAACATTGGAAATCTTTTCCATTTACAAATTGTCAAGACAGCCCTTTCAGTAGATCATGTCTGCTTTAGCTAGTGCTAACTATATTAATGTCAGAAAAGTACTGATATTAGCCTGCAACATTAACATTATGGTGTTGTTCTGTTGCATAGTTTTCCTAAGTAGGCCTTTAAAGATTCTATTCATTTGCTCAGTGATACTGCTGGATTGGAGGATGGAACGCAATGTGAAACTTTTGGTTGATACTGAAGAGTGACATGACTTCTTGCATGACTTGTTAGGAGAAGTGGGTGTCCTGATCAGACTATGGGAACACCCCACCTTGTGAACATTTGTTTCATTAAAATCTTAGCTGTGAATGTTGCTGTGTTTGTGTGTTGTGAATACTTCAATCCATTTGGTGAAATTATCACTGATGGCAAGAACATTTTTGAATCTCCCTGGACAGGTAGATAACAGTCCCATGTAGTTGTGGTGAAGCTTGGTTTAGGGGCCCCTCTACTGGGTCATGTGTGTCTTCAGCTGTGCACTCGTTTGGGTTGATCTATGCACATATTAAGCAATTACCAATGTAATGTTTTAGCTCTTTGTCAATGTTGGATGACCAACATAAAGCTATAATCCTTTTTAGGCTGATAACAATCCCTTGATGTCTGTGGAAATCATGATGTTGATAAATTATTTGATTGTGGTCATGAAGTAATACTACATAGAGACCAGGCCCTCATTGCTTGTAATTTTACTTTTGCAATTTTTACGGCCGCCTGGGTATTATCCTGGAAGCATGTGGTTCCAATCTGGGTTGGATCTCTGAGTTTGTTTAAGATCCTCAACGTTTGTCTGTTTGTCATGACTGTGATAGCCACAGTTTGCTTTAGTTCAGGGATTGGTGGGCACTAGGATTGTCCTTATCACACCCTCCATTGGGCCAGTTCATCTGCTTTAATGTTTCAGTTTACAGAGATTTTATAGTGGGCTTTTACTTTGATAGCTCCATAATTCTGCCCCAGGGCTTGCTGGTAAACGTATTTTAAGAGAAGTGCAGATGACAGGGGCAAACCCCCACTTTATCCAGAGTGGGGGGAAGTCTATCAGGCTGTTGTAGATGTATATGCTGTTGGAATGGATGTTTATTGGTGGCCTGTTACTGATCAGTTCCTGACTAGCTACCATGCATTGAACTGCAGCAATCTTGGCAGCTTGTGCACTTGTGTGTTGTTCTGCCTTAGTCCATAGTACATCTTTCTTTAAGAGTTGGATAGAGGCACTACCTTTGAGCAAAACCATCAATGTGCTTTTGGTAGTACTATATGAGTGCCATAAAGGAGCCTAGTGACTTGAAATATTTGGGTAGAGATAGAGTGGTTATAGTGCCAGTGCACGTTTGTTCAATCTCATGTCTCCTGTCAGTACTGTGGTATGATACCTGTATCTTCATGATCTGGGCTTTTTTGGGGTTGAGGTTCAATCCCCGTTTGGCTAAAAACATCAATAATTCTGCCAGTGATGCAATGTTCCTGTCTCGTAATCATCTGGAGTAACAAGTCGTCACCATTGTGTGTTAGACATTTGGGTTTTGAAATATTTCTAGGCCACGGGCCAACCTTTCATAGAAGATAAAGGGCGAGTTATGGTGAAGGCAAGTCTGGATGTACTGTTGGCCTTGAAAGGTGTATTGGCATCTCTGATCCAATGAATCCGATACTGTGAAATAACGGGCTTCAGGCGTTTGCTTCATCATAGTTCAGGGCTAATTGCAATTGTTGATGACATGATTAGGGTGACTATAGCCCCCAATAGTTAATGTCAGCCTCCAGAGCCCATCAGGTTTCTAGTCAGGCCATATGAGGGAATTGTTAGTGGAGGCTATGGGGCAGACGACCCCTTGATCTACTAAACTGAAAATGATTTTGATTGCCTCACTCTCTGCCTGTTTGGGGAATGCATTCTGATTCTGCTGTCTGGGGTCAGGCCCTTCTATCATTACCAGCCCTTCCATTTACTCACAGTCTTGTTTGTACAAAGGTGTGTATGTATCTGCTGAGGATATTCTGAATCTCTACATCATCAGTCATACCTGATTTATTTATACTCTATATTGGTAATGTTCAGTGGGGATTTCTATGGTACAGTCACCTGAGCTGCCCATTTATCAGTTACACTGATTACTAATGTCAAAGGAAGGGCATTTTTGTACTTGATATCAATCCCTATGATGTGCTCCAGATTTGGTTTTAGGGGGAGTGTTGAAAGAGTGTTTTCTATCCTGAATGGTACTAGGTATGTTTCATTGCTCTGTTGTACATGACCAGTGAAACTACTCAAGGTGATTGTGTCTTTTGTCTGCCATGCTGCATCAGCACATTTGGTTGTGTTTAGCTTTATCAGGGATTCCCCAAAGTCCAAAAGGAATTCAAAGGGCTGATTGCCAATTCTAACTGTTACTACGGGGGTCTCCTGATAAATGTAGTGTTACACTTCATGATATTTAGATTGGCAGCCAAAGGGAAAGGGCTATGATTTCTATCTCATTGACACAAGCTGTTGGAGGTCAGAGAGCTGGATCCTCTGAGGTAATTCAATCTAGCTGCTGCCAGGCCAGTATTCTGCGTCTTGGACCATCTTCCTGTTGCCAAGTTGCAATCTTAGATGCCTGACAGAGCAGAATGAAGTGGCTGCTTTGGCTACAGTTATAACAGATATTGAGCTTGGGGTTCATTGATGGGAATTCCCTTCTTCAATGGGTGAGAGACTCATACAGAAGGGGATTATTGCTTACTCTCCTAGAGTTATTTCTACCAACCCCTCGTTCCTCTAGGCTGTCGGTGAGCTGTGGGTGGTGTGGACCACACTTATGCAGACCATCTTCTTTCCCTTTTCCCAGGCCCCTGCTAATTTTTGCAGGGCCCAAGTTTCAGTGTGATGGACCTCAGTCGGGTCAAATCCCGCATATGTCCAGGTTCCACTGTCAGTAGCACATGCGATTAAGATGAGGCCCAGTTTTACTTGTTCATGAAGAGTGAGTTGAGAGCAGTCCATGTTCCTGAATACTGAGGTAATGTATTGGGAAAGGAATTGTCCCATGTGAATCATGCTTTCCTCAATTATCCTATTGTGTTTTTGAGCTACAAGTTTTCACCTTTCTAATTCAGTTATATTTCTTATTGCTTCTAGAATTTTGGCAACTTTGCCTTGGGAATTTTCTTGTGAATTTGCCATCGCCATGGTTACTTTTGCAGCCTACTTCCCCAATTTTTTGTGTGCTTCTAGCCATAGGTCCTGTGCCTTGGAATCCACAGCTTCTGGGCAACACAGGTCAGATGGTCCTCTTTTCCCTGATGACATTTATTCAAATCACATATGGGATTGCCCTACCATAACCGATGACGACTAGGAACCCGACTTCATTTGTTCCGGGGTGTCACCGCCAGTACTCTGCGGGGTCTGTTAGGGCTAAATGTACTGCAGGGCTTAGGCACACAGTAATTAACCTGTCATGTCCCTTATCAGCTAACCCATGTAAATACCTTGTGCTGATAAATCTCATCAAAGGAGTACGGGTCAGAAATAGTGTCAAAGATTGTAACCTTCTTAGCAATGCTTGCCAGTTGAGTGGTGGACAGGGCAGTTGTATACGTAAGCTGATCTTGGTCACTTCAATGCTTCATGACCAGAGGGTTCAAGGGATATGAAGCAGGGAAGGGAGCCATGAGCCTGCAGCTTCAGTGAAAGGCAGTGGGGGACGCATATATATTCCATCCCAGTATATGGATGTATATGGGGCCTGTATTGATTCCTCTTCACCAGACCCCTCATTGTTTCCCACACTTGGCATTATTCCAAAGATACATATTATTCCATTATAGGCTAACAACTATCTGACTTGTGGCACTTTTGTGTGTTTCCCAGTTGTAGTAGTTTTATCCTTTCCTGAACAATCATGCAGGACTCTTATTGCTGTCTGTAGCTCTTTCTATTCCTGTTCCAGTCTATCAGTTTGAGCCTGGGCTGCTTCCTGGTCCCAAACACTTTTCTTTCCTTTGAATATGCCTTTTCATATTGGGATATTGGAATTGTCCCATGTGAATCATGTTTTCCTCAATTCTCCTATTGTGTTTTTGAGCTACAAGTTTTAACCTTTCAAATTCAGTTATATTTCTAATTGCTCTTGGAATTTCGGCAAATTTGCCTTGGGAATTTTCTAAGCGACATGCTATTGCCATCATCATGGTACTTTAGCAGCCTTCTTCCCTAATTTTTTGTGTGCTTCTAGCCATGGGTCCTGTGCCATGGAACCTTTGTTCAAAGGCCAGTCTGGCTTACTACAGAATTCTGCTCACTTGGGCCACTTTTTGAACAAGTATAGTTTGAGAGCATCCTTTGAACTCTGACACTGGGATGCCTTTCCCATGTTTATTACTTTTCAAGGTTCTAGAGTATGTAAGGGGTCAACAGCTGCTAACAACTCTGGAGTCCTAATGCAAGATGGAAACACACATCGCCACCAGACTGACTCCCTCACACCCTGCTATCCCTTTTCAACTTGTGCTTTGCTCATTCAACTTCCAGAACACTGGGTTTATAGCCCAAAATTGGTCAGTCCTGATGTCTTGCTCCTTCACTTGAATCCTGGCTTTTACCTAGGGCACCTGCCCTGTTAATAACTGGCTCAGGCTGTATGTTTATACCAGCAGGCTAGATTGGTGGTTCAAATTCAGAAGAACTGAGGGTCTCTTCTTATCAAAGGCCACCCACAAATACTAAGTGTTTTCTGAGCCATTAAGGACCTAGCAGAGACTTTGACCAATAGGTTATAAATGAATTTTCCCAGTTATCCCTGAACACCAGAATGCAAATTACCACAGACAAGTGGTACTGGTTCAAACTGTTGCAACCTTATTAAGGAATAAATAACAGTAAGACTTTAATACTAACAATACTGTTCCCAATCTGCCTGGTGCCTTAGCTGTTATAATACTTTCCAGACTCTTTTGTAATTTCATTTGGTTTCACAAAGTCATTGTCCTCTTTCTCTCCCATTCCTGATAGTGAGTCTTTGCCTTCCTCACTGCTTGCTGCACCTGTTCCTCAATGGCCAGTGAACACGAACTCCCAAGTCTCCTTGTACATTAACATTTCCCAATCCATCACTACTTGAATAACACTCTGCTATTTCGTTTTTTCTACTTCACGTTTATCCATATTATTCTGCATCCCCAAAGCAGTTACTCACTCTATCAACTTGTTTAAATTGTCTTGAAGGCTCTTGACATCCTCTTCATCACTCACAATCTCACTTAGTTTTGTGTCATCAACAAACTTGGAAATACTACAACTGATTCACTCATCCAAATTGCTGATGTATATTGTGATTGGCTGGGGCCACAAGCGCTGATCCCGGTGGTATCCAACTTCTCATAACTTTCCACAATGAAAAAAGACCTATTCATCACCTACTGTCTGTTTCCTGCCCTTTAGCCAATTCTCAGTCCATGACTGTACATTATCACCAATCCCACCTGCTTTGATTTTCACACTAACCTCTTGTGTGGGACTTCAAAAGCTCTAGTAGTGTTGTCATCAAAAGCTCTAGTAGTGTTGTCATCAAAAGCTCTAGTAGTGTTGTCTAAAATAATTTCTCTTTCATAAATCCATTCTGACTTTGTGTAATCTCATTGGTATTTTCTAACTGTCCTGTTATCGCATCATTTATAATATACTTCAACACTTTCCCAATATAGTATTAGGCTAGTGGCCTAAAATTGCTGGTTTTCTTTTCCTTTAAATAATGGGGTTATGTACTCACCCCGCAATTAATAAATCCCGATACACTTTGTTTTACGAACAGCCCAAAGTGATTTTGTAGGCAACGTTACTAGTTTTTTTAGTTCCAAGTTACTTTGTTTATTGAATGTAAATTCCACTGGCAACTCTTTTGAGGAAAGGTGCATTTGTTAACAGCGGGTAACTATGACTGGAAGAAGGGGGAGCAAAACTGTCACAGTGGATTGCAAGGACAATAAACAAAAATAGCCTACATTTATAAACAGATTGCAGACTTTTTATGAGGCCCAGTATCTTGATTGCATGATGTCTAATTTTCTGGCAACACAATAATCCTGCTGGAATTTGAGGACATGAATTATTTTCTTGCCATTATAGCAAAAGGCACTGCTTCAAAATGACACAATGTCTGGATTAAGCTCGTCTGCACTCAATTGCTGGATCATTAAAAGAAAAGATACAAATGCAGCCTTGTCTTTTCATTTGTTGGCCTGTCCAGTTTTAAAGGGTGACAAATGATTGTAAGTAAGGCCATGATTGGATCTAAAGTACGATATTCATCATTCTAACACTTTGTGTTGGTACTCTGCATCTCTCTGTTCCAGTTCAGCTGCTGCTTTTTATCAGCTCACTTTATACAAGTATACAATTTATACATGATAAACAAACACACTACTACTGACTGCCAACTCCAAGAAGCCCCCACTTCATTACAAATAAACCAGGTCACGTGTAGAATTGCAGCAGATTACACAATTCAAACAAATTTGAATTTATTTTGCTCAAGTCATTTTCTTAAGGAGTCTTATTTTATGCTGCAGCTAAAATACAATCTTTGAGATGTTTCATTTGTTTCTAACTTCACTGACTTTAAGAAATTGCTTATGTACTTCAATTAAGTAGTCAACAGTATCCAATGATGCAAACCCTTCACTACATTTATCTTACTGTAGTAGTGATACTACCAGTTCAAACCAATTATTTGTTTCAATTATTCAAAAAAAATTAAAATAAATTCTCTCCTAAGTATTGGTGTTGTAAGTATGAAAAATATAATGTAATTTGAAAGAAAAACGTTTTTACATTGGCAGCGGACTGTTGAGTTAGTTTCTATATCTCAGTTTGGGAATTAATCAAAAACAGAGTAAAGATTGACTGTTGATCTTTTGTTTCACCAAGTAGCTTTCAAATATTTAACAATTAGCATATTGACTGACTGTTGCAGTATATTGGAAACTATAAATTCACTCTGTAGCTGTTGTGGTTCTGTTCGCCGAGCTGGGAATTTGTGTTGCAGACGTTTCGTCCCCTGTATATGTGACATCCTCAGTGCTTGGGAGCCTCCTGTGAAACGCTTCTGTGATCTTTCCTCCGACATTTGTAGTGGTTTGAATCTGCCGCTTCCGGTTGTCAGTTCCTGCTGTCCGTTGCAGTGGCCGGTATATTGAGTCCAGGTCAATGCGCTTATCGATTGAATCTGTGGATGAGTGCCATGCCTCTAGGAATTCGACTGGGACAACACTACTATTACAGGACAAGCCAAACAGAGAGCAGCCAGGGAATTCCTAGAGGCATGGCACTCATCCACAGATTCAATCAATAAGCACATCAACCTGGACCCAATATACCGGCCACTGCAACGGACAGCAGGAACTGACAACCGGAAGCGGCAGATTCAAACCACTACAAATGTCGGAGGAAAGATCACAGAAGCGCTTCACAGGAGGCTCCCAAGCACTGAGGATGTCACCTAGACAGGGGACGAAACGTCTGCAACACAAATTCCCAGCTCGGCGAACAGAACCACAACAACAAGCACCCGAACTACAAATCTTTTCGCAAACTTTGATTGCTCTGTAGCCTTTCCCATAATGTAAGTTCCTGGTTTATGCTGAGCCAGTTAGGAGGTAGAAAGAAGCAGTGAAGAAAAGTGAAATGAGCAAATTAACATACTCGGGTTCCTTTAGAGGGTTAGAGCAGTTTGTATCATTTTCAAGTCTTACTGTTCTTACTTTGTTACCTCAGCACCAAAGATTTCCAGGTCCTCTTTTCCCTGTTCCTCCAACCGCTCCACATTTACTACATAGCTTTACTCTGTACCCCATCTCCCCACCCCAAGTGCAATACATAACAAACCTGTAGTAAAATGCATAAATTAATTGCTACATGGCATTTTTATATGTTAGAATATTTCAATCTATGGCTCTCTGTTTTCTGGTGAATTTTCAGGGTGTCTTCTAAATGTACTGGACCTCTCGCATCGATCCCTTAGACCGAGGGAATTAGAATTTGCTTTATTGTCAGATGTACTCAAATGAGTAGAATGAAAAGTTAACAACTTGTCACATATGGTGCCATTTTATGTACAGAAGTACTGAGGAATAGATTGTTAAAAAAAGAATAATGAAATAAAAGTCCAACATTAATAATTAGAAAACTAAAGAAATAAAAAGTTCAGAAAAGCAGTCCTTCCAACCCAGCCCATTCCTACACCTTGCATCTAGTCCGTGCTGGGCCTTAACTCCAGACTGCACCAAGCTTCATCTCGAGGCTTGTGGCTGAGAGACTGCTCTGGAATCATCTTCAGGCCGCAAATCCACACTGAGGCCTTGAGATGGTTCAAGAAACCGTCATACCAGACCAAGAGACTGCCACACTAGGCTGAGAGACCGTCACAGCAGGCTGAGAGATCACCGTGCTGGATGCACAGTGAGGTCAAATTTCTGAATGCATATTGAGGCCAAGGGTTCAGGACATAACTGAGAAGAAAGAAGGGAAAAGAAAAACACAAAAGAAAGAGAAAAAAAAAGAAAGGAAATGGATGGAATGAAACAAGCTCCAGTTGAGGAGTCCTACTCTATTGCCATCATGGAATAAAAAATCGTGTCCTCTGTCCTTGTAGCTTAAACATTCAGAAAAGGCAGAAACATGACTGACATGCTTAGTCAGAAAAATGGAGATGAGGTTTAGGTCAGCTTGCAGATCTCGACTTACTTCTGTTTCTTAAACAGGTCGTTGTCCTATAAAGTGTGTTTCATCAACCTGATTTGGCTGAAATGTGATTGGTGAATTGGGGAACGATATTTTAAAAATGTGACCTCCCATTGGCTATTATGCAATTCCATCCCCAGTTACCTTCAGTCCACTCCAGGTGTTTACTTCAGATCCAGCAAAAGAGGGTGGATAAAAGAGCAATTTTTTTCTGACCTCATTGTCGATGTTTTGAAGGATGTTTTTAGAAATCATTGCAGGAGAAAAGTTTTGGATTTCAAGATTCTCCTTATTCTGGATAATGCACAAATCCTCCCACCACTAGTGAGCTTTCTGAAAACATCACAGAGCTATTTCTACCTCTGAACACAACCTCTCTCATTCAGCCCATGGACTGGGGTGTGATAGCAGCTTTTAAAGCTTATTATTTAAGGTGCACATTCAGGAAGCTGATCGCAACTACTAAGGGGGAATACACAAGACAGTGTTCTTCAATTTTGGAAGGGCTTTATCATTAAGATTGCTGTTGACATCATGTGGAGGCCTGGGTGGTGTCAGTAAGGACTGCTTGCATACAGTCTGGCAGAAGCTTCTCCCAGATTTTCTTACTGATTTTAAAGGTGTACTTTCACAGGAGTTTCTAGCGATCAAAAAACATTGTGTCGGTCTTGCAAAGCAAGTTGGATTTGAAGAAGTACAGACTGATCTACAACAACTGGGGGAGATGGGGCGGGAGTTGAAGGTTGCGATGAAGACAATGAAGTCCAGGATGCAGCACCACGAGAACTTTCTACTTCCCTTTTGTCTTCTATCCTGGAAGTTGAGGAGCAGTTGCAGCTCTTAGAACACAACGACTACAATGCAGAACACAGCAGGACAGCAGATTGTGGCATAAAGTCTTATCTGGCATCCTACAAACAACTTCTTCATGAAAAAAGAAAGATGGCGAAGCAGCGAATGCTCAGTGCCTTTTTTAAACCAACTCCCAAAAAACAGTCTGAGTACAATAAACCACATCCATCCACTTCTAAACTAAATATTTTCTTTTGATGTAACGCTGTATCCAGAATTGCATCTGAAAGTAACGATGATGCTGATAATAACCATCAGCCCCATTCTTAACACATTTCAATAACTCAGCAAACTCAGAAAGCCTTTAAATTGCTACATTTATTGTCTTATTTCATTAAAATATATGAATTTAGCATTTGGACTGTGCTATGAAATTGTGTTAGGCTAGCTATTATTTTCATTTCAATTTTTACTGATAATTTTGGTGATTTGCCCCAACCCTGGTTTTCCCATAGGCCCTGTTATTTCTATTGAGCTATTTTCTGTAATGAGGTCACAGGAGCATGCAACGACTGTGTCACAGCAGAATAGAGTGCATTCTCAACTGCTAACTGAGGATTTTTACATTAGATTCCCTACGGTGTGGAAACAGGCACTTGGGCCCAACCAGTCCACACCAACCCTCTGAAAAGCAACCCACCCAGATCCATTTCCCTCTGACTAGTACACCCAGCACTACGGATAATTTAGCATAGCCAATTCATCTGACCTGTTCAAATTTGTGACAGTGGGAGGAAACCAGAGCACCCAGAGGAAATGAACACAGACACGAGGAGAATGTGCAAACTCCACACAGACAGTCATCCGAGGCTGAAATCGAACCTGGGACCCTGGTGCTGTGAGGTAGCAATGCTAACCACTGAGCCACCGTGCCACCCCAATAGGATAGGAAAGTAAGTCCCACAAGTGGTTCGATTCCTGCTCTGTCCAGTGTCAAATGCTCATAATTATAATAGAATAATAATAGTTCTTATAATAGCAATAAAATAGAATAATAGGCACATGGAAGGAAAATAAATGGCCTGTAAACCATTTTAGGAAGCTCTGTTTGTTTAATGCAATGAAGTCAATTACTTGCTAAATTTATCATGGACAAAGTCTAGCAAATATTGCTATTTATTTTCTTAATTGGAGAAGGATCATGGAAGTTTTATTCAATATAATTAAGTATTCTTAATGAGTGCAACATAATTAAATAATTTAAAAAGAGAATGGATTTCAATTGTTAAAACCAGTTCTTCTCAAACACTTAACCCTCACCTGAAAAACAAACACCAAGTTTACACATTTCAGAATCAAGTTTATAGTTTATTTGTGAATCTTGTATAAATGTGTTAGGTGCTAATACCTAAACTTCTCCTTTAACGATTTAATCTGAGATACCCATGAAGAGATTGATTAATATTTCATTAGGAATCAGAGCTGCCCTTCAGGAGATTATTTTTAAAAATCAACATTTAGAATCTAACCAACAATGCGTATATTAACAAAAATTGCACAAGGTTAGACATCAGGTAAAAGCAGTACCCATGAAGCCCCTCACTGGTGGCACTTACCCCCTCAGTTCATGATTAGATGTGGATTTCAGCCATGCGGGACTGAAACACTGAATAAGATGACTTTTATGAAAATGAGGGAGAGGTGAAAAAAGAACAGAACTGCACTTCCCAGCTCTGATTTTGAACTCTGTGATGCAGGTGGTGCTGGCTGTATGAAAACCCTGTACAAATAGAATGGTGCTGGCTATCCCACCTGGTACCCCATGCTGACACCATCTGAGTCTGCATGGCAGGAAGCATGACCTCTGTCAGAGCTTCTACTGCAGCACTGAGTCATTGTGTAGCTTCTGGCGGCGCTGCAATGGCAGCTGAGGATGACCATGTGACCATGTGGCCAGGTCTGCTCATGTCGTTACAGAGTTGGCCACCACTTCCATGCTGGAAAGGTTGAGCTCCTAGCTCTGTGCATTTCTCAGTGTTACACTGGAACCCTCCTCCATGCTCTGTGATAGGAAACTGGAAGGCCTGCCTGAGCAGCGAGTATTTTCAGATTTGCAAATTAATCAACATTTTCCTGTATATTGCACCATCCAAGTCATCACCTCCCCAGCAGAATCTGTCTCTTGACCTCAGCTCTCTAACAGATGATTGATCTTTTTCCTTAGCATGGCTCCAGTCCATTTATGGCACAGTGATTCATTCTGTGCAGATTCTGACTCCATAGAAAACATTAAAGTTTGAGAAGTACCAGTATGTGAGCCAGTGAAATGTGAGTGTCAGATCAAATGATAATGCATCTTTTTCAGAGACCTGTTACAGCTTTCTATTTTCCTTCTGCAGCTGCTGTGGCTGACCATATAGTGATTCCTGCCAGTTGGAAAAGGAGGGTCATGGTGGAAAGCAGGAGGATTATGCTTACACCAGCACTTACCTGCACTTTATGCCATATTGTAGGTTGAGTTTGAAATGGGAGTTGAAAAGGGGCTTTACATAGTATGCACCATCACTGGAAATGTATTCAATACTGCTGGAAGTTGCAGACTCTGTCACAGCCTGTCCCATGCTGCAGAGCATTGTTTCCTCTGTCACAGTTAGTGGATAAAGGGCTGCCTGTCCTCCACTGTTTTAACTTTGCTCCTTTCTGCTCCCATCCTGCAACAGAAAGATCAGAAAATCAGTGATTGATCTGAACTAGGTTTTAAGTCTGCCATAACTAAATAATGGAATGTTTGTAGAGTCAGTGAGAACTGAGTGAGAGGCTGCATCATCGGTAGATGTGTAAGGCTAAGGTGAAAGTCAAACGTGAATCCTAGGGATTACTGATGAATGAGGTATGGGCCTTTGCTTCATTGAACATCACTGAAGTCTCAAGGGACAATGGCTAAGATACCATGTTAAGATAAATTCACTGACCTTGTCAAACTTCTACGGCACTGTTGTCAGATCCTCAGGGCTAGACTTCATGCATTGACCTTCTTTGCCTCTTACTGTAAATCCCTTTGGAATGTGATCTTCATCAGCACTTAAAGACGGCCACCCATGAAAAAAATACTTCTGCTGTCTTGTTGACTTTTGTCTTGAACATTGCTTAGTTCATCACATCTGTAGCTCCTACTAGCATCCAGTGTCAGTAAAAAGTAATCAGCAGCAGATTCCTTGCAATAAATGTCACACCTCTTTTGGGCACGGTAGCTCAGTGGTTAGCACTGCTGCCTCGCAGTGCCAGGGGCCCAGGTTTGATTCCAGCATCGGGCGACTGTCTGCTTGAAGTTTGCACATTCTCCCTGTGTCTGCATGGGTTTTCTCTGGGTGCTCTGGTTTCCTCCCTCAATCCAAAGATGTGCAGGTCAGGTGAATTGTCTATGCTAAATTGCCCATGGTGATAGGTGCATTAGTTGGGGAATGGGTCTGGATGGGTTACTCTTCAGAGGGTCAGTGTGGACTTGTTGGGCCGAAGGGCCAGTTTCCACACTGTAGGGAATGTAAAACAAAGATGGAGGCTAGATGTACCATATATTTGCAGTGCAAGATGCTTACATTCCTTCGCACCATAGTGAGCACTCAGTTAGCAAGCAGCTTGGACTTTGCACAGCTCAATGTTACGGTTATTTAAATGTGATGCAAAGTGTTGTCCATTACAATAAGAATGCTGTGGGAAGATCAAAAATCTTGATCCTGTCCCAAAAATTGGCCTTTGCCTTTTTGTTTTTTGGTCCCTTATGCCTTCCAATAAATATTTTGATTGACAGTGACTGAACTAGTGGACTTTACCAGAGCTTGATACAATGAAATATCATTCAGTTTTTAACATTATTGAGACTATAGCATAAGGAAAAAAAGAGAGAACAGAAGACATTTACTTCAAGTAAAACACAATCTCCAATTCAGTCTGTTGCATTTATGTTTGTTCTTTGTAGGAGCACTCCATCACCTCCACCTGCTAGCCTTGCAAAGTCTCCTTTTTCTCAGATAATAACACAACTTCCTGTTAAATACTTCAATCAGAACAGTCTTCACCATACTCCTCTGTCTTTTTCTAAAACAAACATATGGCTAAGAACGGTGAACAAATGGTCAATCTGAGGTTGATAAACCTTTGACAGTATTCAAAATAATTTCTTTTTTAAATTCCATTGTTCATATAACTGTCAATAAAAAGAAAAACCACGTAAGTATTTTAAAAGTACTTTCTGTCATCTAAATGCAAAAGCAGACTGAAGTTCACAGGCGTCTCTTTATTGTTCATCTTAGACAAAAAATACTTATTATTTTTTATCTCAATTTCAATGAGTTCTGGTTCTAAAAATAAGTGTTTTTTTTGTGATAATGTAAATAGATGAGAAAGTGCTGGCAGTTGCTTTCTTCTAGAATCCCACTTCCCATGAAGAAAGTAAAAATAAAAACATGGAGAGATGTAAGATAGATAGTCAATTCAGTGTCACCTATCTCACGTGAGTAGGGAGTGTTGAAAAGCACAGCACGTCAGACAGCATCCATGGCACCGCACGAGGTGCAAAACCTGTGGCCACATCTGCTCCCTCACATCCGTCCAAGGCCTCAAAGGATCTTTCCACATCTGACAGACATTTACCTGCACTTCCACACACGTTATTTACTGTACCCGTTGCACCCGATGTGGTCTCCTCTACATCGGGGAGACAGGATGCCAACTTGTGGATCATTTTAGACAACATCTCTGGGACACCTGCACTAAGCAACCCCACCATCCTGTGGCCGATCACTTTAAGTCCCCCTTGTACTCCACCTTGGACATACAAGTCATGGGCCTCCTCTATTGCCTAACCCTTACCACCCGATGCCTGGGGAAGAACGCCTCATCTTCCACCTTGGGACCCTTCAACCATATGGGATTAATGTGGATTTCAGCAGTTTCCTCATTTCCCCTCTCCCAAAACTTATCCCAGTCGCAAGCCTCCAACTCTGCACCACCCCCTTGACCCATCCCACTTATCCATCTTCTTTCTTTCCCACCCATCCGCTCCAGTCTCCCCTCCAACCTATCATTTTCACCCGCACCTTCATCTACCTATCACATTCCCAGCTACCTTTCCCCCAGCCCCACGCCTCTCCCATTTATTTCTCACCCCCCTTGGCCCACAAGCCTCATTCCTAATGAAGGGCGTTTGCCTGAAACGTTAAGTCTCCTGCTCTTTGAATGCTGCCTGACAGGTTGTACTTTTCCAGCATCAGAATCTCCACTCTGGTCTCCAGCATCTACAGTTCTCAGGTTCTCCTATTTTATAGGACACAGTCAAAACAATTCCCAATGTGCTCTCTTATTGTCTTTACCACAGATGTCTGAAATAATCTTGTGATTATGATTTGGACATGTTTAAGAGAAATACAATCTGAGAACCAAAAAAAAATAGGTAAAGAAAGCTGTGAAAAGGAAGTCATGATGCTTTATTTAAGTCAAAAGTTTTTGACAATGTTGCTGAAAAATGTTCTCATGCTAAAATCCAGTTTAAATTATAAATTTAACTGTCTTTACGTGCCACTAGCATGCAACCAATCTATAGAGTTATGAACACAACCTAGTCCATCATGCAAGCCAGCCTTCCATGTATTGACTCCACCTATACTTCTCATTGCCTCAGGAAGGCAGCCAATATAGTTAAAGATCTCTCCCAAAACCTATTATAATCTCTTCCAACCTCTTCCATCTGGCAGAAGATACAAAAGCTTCTGCACATGAACCAACTGATTCAAGAACAGCATTTTCCCCACAATTAGACTTCTGAATGGACCTCTCAAATTTTAAATTTTAATATTGACCTCACTATTTGTACGGCTTCTCTACAGCCATAGCATTGTATTCTTTATTCTGTTCTCTTACTCTAATGCACTTTGTATTGTATGATCTGTCAGTACTGCACACGAAACAAACTTTCACCATCCTTAAGTGCATTATATGTTCTATATTCTATGTAGTGTGTTTAGTATGAAGAATAAAAAGAGGCAATATAAAATATAAGGGTGATATGACTGTGGTAAAAATTGACTCAATTTTGAACTTCTATGATTTGATTTTAATGCCCAGGACACTTCATAGACTAAAGTAGTCTTAGAGGAGGAAAATCACTGATTTAAGACGCCCATAGTAGTCACCTGACCAGGGCTGAGCCAAGATTACAAAGGTATTAATAAATAAAAATCAGAGCTGATGTGAACATCATTATAAAATGAAATTGAAACAGATTTATATCTCATTTCTGAGAGATTCATGTATTAGGATGAAAGTCACCTGTAGATTATCCAGTTTGATAAAACAATGAGGCCAGACATGGGGATTCTCAAGTGAACTGTATTTCAGGTAACAGCATTTGGACAAAAAGAGAAGGAAAATTGATTATTAACAGCAGAACTAGAAAGCTTCCTTTCTCTACCTTTCTCCCAGATACTCAAGAATCAGCACATACGATAAAACAAACTAGATGAATATCTATTCACAGACAACTCAAAAAAATCTTTAAATTTTGCTTTCACTAGGGTTACATGTAATCAATTTTAAAGAGTGTGGTCTCAAATTAAAACATAACATATTAAGGACTCTCTGGACATTTAAAATTACCTATTTCAATTTGCCTTTTTGTGCTGGACATTCCCCTTTTGCAGCGTCTTTGCTTTTTTTGTGTATTTGTTTTTGATGTTATGTTTTAATATCTCCTTCAGGGTAAGTAATAAAACTTTGCTTTCTTTCACTTGAGGAAACCTTGCAATTTGTTCTTTAATTGTTGACTTGAACTTGATGTAATTGAAGCGTATTACAAAAATTCTTTGTTTCCAGGCATCTGAACCTCAGTTTTGTCTCCAAACTGTTTGCTGGTAGGGGATGGTCTGCTTAACTTGCTCCCCCAGAATCAAGTCTTATTTATCCAATGCACTTCCTTCCAGGATGAATTTGGGAAGTCGCAAGTTTTCCTAATTCTGCAGTTCTTTGTTGAGAGCAAATATTCTGACCAGAAACTCAAAAGCTATGAAATGATATTGAACTTATGTGTAATATAAGTTGTATGTCCCTAACCTGGCAGCATTGAGACTGGACTTTTGCCAGACCATGGCAAAGGATCATACAATTATTAAATGCAAGTTTCTCACTTCACTGTCATGATCAGTGCCTGAACTCCTGATGAAATCATTTAAAGGAACAAAAATATTAAATACATTCAATGTACAAATATGTTTTTTTTTCCCCACAATTAATGAAAGACATCTCCTTGACTAGTGTCAATTATATGCCAAATGGATAAGTGATTTTCCAATTGGATACAAGAAACATAATTTAATACATCTAAACTGGACAAAGTGCAGCCAAAAGTAATGTGATGAATAACTAATACAGAACCTCTAGATGTTAATACAAGAAAAACCAGAAATATTGTGGGTACAGGATAAGGGAGCACCTAATCAGGGAAGTAGAACCTGTAAAATACTTCTTCTACTTCAGCTATCCAGTTTCCAGTACCACACCTTGGTGAGTATGTGAATCCATCGGAGCAGAATTGCAAGACTGATACCAGGGATGAGGGATTTCAGTTATGTGGATAGACAAGGGTGCTGATCAAGACAGTTTCTTTGTTTTGGCTGGTACCAAACCACAAGTGTTGGAACTGCACTCATCCAAACAAATGGAGAGTATTCTATTGTACCCCTAATCTGTGCATTGGAGATGTTCGACAGGCTCTGGGGAGTTAGGGAATTCCCGCCTCTGGTATACACTTTTAATCACAATATTTACATGACTTGTCTAACTTTTGGTAAATAATAATCCCCTGTAATTTGATAGTGGAAGATATAGTGATGGAAGATCAGGAGGATGGTTAGATTTCTTATTTTGAAGATAGTCATTCCTGGCATTTGGGTTGTGTAAATGTTACATGCCAATTCGCATACAAATCCTGAGATTTTACTACTCTTGTTTAGAGGCAAGTACTGCTTCATTACACGCATAGTTAAGCATCGAATTGAACACCAACAAACAGTAGCGCATTTTCCAGTTTCTGACATTATCATACACAGAAGGTCATGATGAAACAGTTGAAAACAGTTGAGCTTATCACAGTCTTCTGAGGAACTAGGGTTTTCACAACTCAGTGATACTAACTGTGAGCCAGAAGGCCCAGGCACAAGTGCCACCTGCTCTAGGTGTGTATTATAACATCTCTGAACAGGTTGATTTTAAACAAAAATGCCATCAGGAACTCTTAGGTGTTAGTTGTGCGGGAAGTCTGGAGGTTGGCAAACATGGTGCCACTATTTAAGATGGGTGGTAAAGACAAGCCAGGGAACTATAAACCAGTGAGCCTGACCTCGGTGGTGGGCAAGTTGTTGGAAGGAATCCTGAGGGACAGGATGCACATGTATTTGGAAAGGCAATGACTGATTCGGGATAGTCAACATGGCTTTGTGCATGGGAAATCATGTCTCACAAACTTGATTGAGTTTTTTGAAGAAGTAATAAAGAAGATTGATGAGAGCAGAGCAGTAGATGTGATCTATATGGACTTCAGTAAGGCGTTCGACAAGGTTCCCCATGGGAGACTGATTAGCAAGGTTAGATCTTATGGATTACAGGGAAAACTAGCCATTTGGATACAGAACTGGCTCAAAGGTAGAAGACAGAGGGTGGTAGTGAAGGGTTGTTTTTCAGACTGGAGGCCTGTGACCAGTGGACTGCCACAAGGATCGGTGGTAGGCCCTCTACTTTTTGTCATTTACATAAATGATTTGGATGCGAGCATAAGAGGTCCAGTTAGTAAGTTTGCAGATTACACCAAAATTAGGGGTGTAGTGGACAGCAAAGAGGGTTACCTCAGATTACAACAGGATCTGGACCAGATGGGCCAATGGGCTGAGAAGTGGCAGATGGAGTTTAATTCAGATAAATGCGAGGTGCTGCATTTTGGGAAAGCAAATCTTAGCAGGACTTATACACTTGATGGTAAGGTCCTAGGGAGTGTTGCTAAACAAAGAGACCTTGGAGTGCAGGTTCATAGCTCCTTGAAAGTGCACTTGCAGGTAGATAAGATAGTGAAGAAGGTGTTTGGTACATTTTCCTTTATTGGTCAGAGTATCGAGTACAGGAGTTGGGAGGTTATGTTGCAGCTATACAGGACATTGGGTCAACCACTGTTGGAATATTGCGTGCAATTTTGGTCTCCTTCCTATCGGAAAGATGTTGTGAAACATGAAAGGGTTCAGAAAAGATTTATAAGGATGTTGCCAGGGTTGGAGGATCTGAGCTACAGGGAGAGGCTGAACAGGCTGGGGCTTCTTTCCCTGGAGCGTCGGAGGCTGAGGGTTACCTTATAGAGGTTTACAAAATTATGAGGGGCATAGATAGGATAAATAGACAAAGTCTTTTCCCTGAGGTCGGGGAGTCCAGAACTAGAGGGCATAGATTTATGGTGAGAGGGGACAGATATAAAATAGACCTAAGAGGCAACTTTTTCACGCAGAGGGTGGTACGTGTATGGAATGAGCTGCCAGAGGAAGTGGTGGAGGCTGGTACAATTGCAACATTTAAGTGGCATTTGGATGGATATATGAAGAAGAAGGGTTTGGAGGGATATGGGCCAGGTAGTGGCAGGTGGGACTAGATTGGGTTAGGATATCTGGTCAGCATGGACGGGTTGGACCGAAGGGTCTGTTTCCATGCTGTACATCTCTATAACTCTATGACTCTACAACTGATATGATTTTCCTTCAACAAATGCAGCCACCTTGTGTTGCACAAGGTGGGAACTTAACAAATGGCCACTTCTCCCTCTGTTTGCCATTGACTTAAATTTAGTTTATTGTAATATGGACCAGACCAAGCACTTTCAGTCAGTATTATTGCTGTAATGGAACAGATTAGCTGGTGTGCAACTAATTGAGGAGCACACATCTTCAGTATTACAGCCATTGATTAAGAGAAATTAGTTGCAGAAGTAAAGTGACTCGTACTGGCTGACCAGTTACATCTGTGATGTGGGTGACCTCAGAAGGAGGTAGATATTGATCACCCACTTGGTATTTTAGTTGAAGGTTATTGCAAACTTCACTCTTGGTTTTTTTCACTGATGCACTTGGCTCTTCTATCACTGAAGATGGACATGTTCGTGGGGTTTCCTTCTCAGGTTAACTGTTTAATTGTTCACTCCAATTCAAGACAGAATATAATAGGCCTGAAGTCATTCCATCTGATCCATTAGTTGTGGTATTGCTTAACTCTGTTAAAAACACATTGATCTCACTCTTGACTGTTCATGTGGTCCTGCATTACAGCTTCATCATAGGGCATCTCATCTTTAATTATGCCTGCAGGGTTTTCTCTTGCCTGTTTGCAAGGCGGAAAACATCTAGCTTTTATGGTTGATTCAAGTGTTCAGCTCATCTGGAATCAGCTTCATTGCAATTCCTTTTGGGCCTTAGTTATACCATTATGTAATATGTATTCTTGATATTGTTGGATTTAAGCACTGTGCAGATTCAAAATGATGATCAGGGATTTGAGCTCAACTGGTTTGGCTATGTTATATTTGTTTAGACACTTATCATTCATCTTGCATCAATAATGTGAAGTCAATTAAAAGCTCAAGGTTTTCCTTTGCTATCTCCTTTGAAAACTATTCCCTGCTCTTGTTTAAACAAGGATTTTTTTTTTGGCAGCCAATCAAACATTTCTTTTGGCAAACATGTTGGAACAGCTTGGGGATAGTCAGGATCTACCCGTGAGGAACCGGGTGTTTCTAGTGAACCATGCACAAAGTGCTGATGCAGCTGGTTTTCAACATAAAGCTAAACCTGTCAATTATGTTCAAGAGTTTGAATGATAATACCCTCTACAATTTTGTCTGATCTGTTGAATGCTTCCAGTATTTTTGCAATCTTTGTTTATAATTTGGTTTACAATGTGCTTCATTTGCAAATAATTTCAGGCAACAGACAATCTGATGGCTGAGTAATACATTGATTTGGGGCTTTGAATTGGAAAAAAAAGAAAGCAGAAGAAACTGTGTTTATATAAAAAACACTTTTACAACCTTAATGTCCTGAGGTCCCTTTATAGCCAGCTAAATATTTTTGTCGTGGAGTCACTATCAGCTAGCTCAGCTGGCTACACGGCTAGTTTGCGATGCAGAGTAACACCAATTGTGTGGATTCAGTATTAGTTGACCTTACTACATACCTGATGCAGGGCTTATGCCTGAACCATTGATTCTCCTGCTCCTGTAATGCTGCCTGACCTGCTTCACTTTTCGACTCTTGCTACAGTCACTACAGCCTGTTCATGTGTTGTACTGTTTTGTGTTATGAGAACACCCAATGAAAACTCCAATCAAGGAAATAGAGTAAATTCTCAACACATACAACAAAAGATGAAATTCTAGAAGAAAAATAGAAGTTAGTTGTTCTGAGAAGGAAAATTTATAAAACTAAAATTATGAAAACAAAACCAAAACAGCTAGCAAAAAATAAATAAAAAGGCACTATTCTTGTTGAGTATGGAAACTGTGAAATAGAATAGGATCTTTTTCAGACTGGCAGCTGATGAGTGGGGTACCACAGGATCCAGTGCTGGGAGCCCAGCTGTTCACAATACGCATTAACAATTTGGACAAAGGAATTGAAGGCAATACCACCTCATTTGCAGACAACACTACGCTGGATGACAGTGTGTGCTGTGAGGAGGATGCTAAGAGGCGGCATGGTTACTTGAACAGGCTGGCTGAGTGGGCAAATACTTGGCAAATGCAATATAATGTGGATAAATGGGAGATTATCCACTTTGGTGGCAAAATTCAAAAGGCAGATTGTTATCTGAATGGTGGCGGTTTAGGGGAGGGAGAGGTGCAACAAGACCTGAGTGTCATGGGTAGAACAGACACTGAAGATAGGTGTGTCGGTGCAGCAAACGATGCGGAAAGCTAATGGCTTGCTGGCCTTCATAGCGAGAGGATTTGAGGATTTGGGGTTGTCTTGTTGCAGTTGGTGAGGCCACACTTTGAATATTGCGCGCAATTTTGCTCTCCGAGTCTGAGGAAGGATATTTGTGCTATTGAGGGAGTGCAGTGAAGGTTCACCAGACTGATTCCTGAGATGGCAGGACTGTCACATGAAGAAAGCTTGGCCAGACTGGGTTTGTGTTTACTGGAATTTCGAAGAATGAAGGGAAGGGAATCTCATTGATACATAAAAAATCCTGATGGGACTAGACAGGTTAGGTGCAGGAAGAATGTTCCTGATGTTGGGGAAGTCCATACCTAGGGGGTCGCAGTTTAAGAATAAGAGGTAAGCCATTCAGGACTGTATCGAGGAAGAATTTCTTCACTCAGACTTGTGAGCCTGTGGAATTCTCTCCCACAGGAAGTTTATTAGAAATATTCAAGAGGGAGGTGGACTGGGCTCTTCTTGGTAAAGATATTAAGGGGTATGGAGAGAAAGTGGGAGTGGGATACCGAAATTGCATGATTAGCCATGGCCATATTGAATGGTTGTGCATGCTCAAAAGGACGAATGGCCTACTCCAAGACCTACTTTCTTTGTTTCAATGAAAGATGTTCATTTGTACAGAATTCTTCATAACCATCAGACATCTTAAAACATCTTCAGACTTTAAAAGTATTTCTTGGATGTAAAGAACACTTTAGTCCATAGTAACAGAAGGAATTTATGCACAGAAAGCTCTAAAAAAAAAGCAAATGTGCTAATGAGCAGACAATCCATGTTTTGTAGATTGATAGATAAATATTGGCTCGAATGCTAGGGAAACTCCCCTGACTGTTCTTCAAAACAGCCTCATCAGTTATACTATATCTTCTCAGATGGGTAGACAAAGCTTCAGTTTAATATCTTCTCCAGAAGACAGCCCTCTAATAGTGCAGCACCTCCTCACGTACTGCACTTGCTTTATGTACTTCATCCATTGAGTCGTATTTTAAACCAGACCTAGTGACTGGAGGTTATAGTCCTAATTCCTGAGTCACAGCTGAAATTCAAAAAGGGCTTAGAAAATGTTGATAATCACAAAGATCGAAGGGCACATTAAAAGAAAGAGCAAAGTGAGTAAGCAAAGAGAAATAAAGAAAGTAAAAACTAAACATATTTTAAAAAGATCATAGAAACCCTACAGTGTTGAAACAAGCCATTTGGCCCAACACATCCACACCGACCCTCCAAAGAGTATCCCACTCAGACCTATTACTCCTGCCCTATTACTCTATATTTTTTATTGACCAATGCACCTGATCTACACATTCCTGAACATTATGGGCAATTTAGCATGGCCAATTCACCTAACCTCCACATCTTTGGACAGTGGGAGGAAACCCACGCAGACAGGGGGAGAATGTGCAAACTCCACACAGACAGTCGCCCAAGGCTGGAATCGAATCTGGGTCCCTGGTGCTGTGAGGCAGCAGAAGTAACCACTGAGCCACCACGCGATATTTTTAAAGGCAACCAAGAGCAAATAGCAGAGGATGGTTTCCATCCATCGATCCCTGGTTTATGGGCCCAGCACACTCCAGCTGTGCCACTCTGCTACCAGTTAAAGTAGAAGCATCACTGAGATGTAAAATTTATGACAGGGAGCGAAAGAATAAAACTATTACATTGAAAAGGCCTCAATCTTGAAACATGGGTTGAAGCCAGCAGATATATTAAATCAAAATGATAAACAAGGAGAGAAATGAAAAATCATAATCAAAGGCAGTGGTGGTTTGAAGAAAGAAGAAATATTTTTGGATTCTGTTACATTTTGTTATTTTCTCCCCAATAATAAACAAACCAAAAATAACTTCATTTTGTTCAAAAAATAAGAATTATACACAACTGATGGTTTAGCAGTGCAAAATGCTGAATAATTAATTGAACACAGTGGGTGGGTTGCAACTTTGATCCTTGATCTAGAAGTAGCTGAGGCTAGCCAGGTGATAATAGAGGCGCTGCAACTGGTCCTGACAATTACTTAGAAACTCCAACTGAGAATGTAAATTTATAGAGGTCGCAGAAGGCCAAGTTGCCTGTGATAAACCTCTAGTTTAAAGAATGTTTTCTTACCAGCAACTGTGAATGCTTCTACATAAATAATGGTCACCTGGACAAGATACTGGAGGGCAAATAACTTCTATTGAACCTTACCCTAGCAAGAAATCAGCAGCTTTAGAGGAAATTAAAAACATAAAGAAATGAAACAAAGCTGTTAGCAAATACATCAAGTTGGATATATATACTTTACATGTGAATATATACATTTTCAGCAGTTCATTTTGTTTCATATCCATCACCTAAAAGCGTCCAATGCTTTACTATTATCAAATGAAATTTTGACTGATTTAATTATTCTCAAACAATAAAATGTTTCTTTTTAAAATAACTTCATTAGGTCCTGTTGGTCCCATTTCATTCAGCAACTCTGTTCAGCTGGTCTGCACAATTTGTTTGCAATTACAGCAAGCACAAAGAATTCCTTAAATACAGTACAAAGAGAATTTTAAAAAGTAGACCATCTGGCTGCTGTCTGAGCAGGAGACTTTCACTTTATAACATTTCCTTTTAAGAACTAACAGTTGTGTCCATTAACTGGAAGCAGGTGTATCCTGCTCCTCACCACCAAGTATCTGATTTTAGTTTCAAAAGTGCGAATTAAAATCTTTCCAGTGAGGAAATGAAAGAACACTGGTTTAAAAAGTCCAGGACATTATACCAGCAGTAATTAAACACTCCATGTGAGACACAATATTTGTTGCAAATGTTACTATGTTGCTCTATGATTCATTTCCGCTTTTTAACAAGTTGTTTCTCATTCTAGTCATTCCATTAAGGAACAATTTGCGTTAAAGTTGACAATTTGGCTTATGTTGTAGCTAGTCACTACCTCTTAATAAAAGTTACCTCCCACCAAGCCTGTCCTCCTGTGGTCACTGAGCTTTGAAAAACCAAGTTAGTGTCACACCTTCATTGCTTTTCCACTTACCTCATTTTACCTCTTACTCTCTTTTATTGTTGTTCTTTGTTTCACATTTAGAACAGAATAGAATCTCATCTCCTCTCCCTCAGACCCCTCAGTCTTTTACACTTATCTTTGGTTGTGAAAGAGCTTCTTGTTTCAAATACTAGTTCATGATAGTTTTTTCAAAGTTGCACTAAAGCTAACCTTTTCACTCTATGAAAAGTCATTCATTGTGGAAAGTGTATTTGGTCATATAAAACTTAATTTAAACACTCCGATTTGCATTATTTAACATATTCACTTTCTTATGTTTTTAGCGTTTTTGTCAGAGTTGGAACAAGAATGAAGATGAAAAGGAATTTCTTCTCCCAGAGGATAGTGCATATCTGGAATTTTTTACCCCAGTGATTCATGGAGGCTAGATCACTGAAACTGTTGGAGATGGTCAATAGATTTTTGGCGTATCAAGGAATGGAGAACTGTGATAAAATGTCACAAAATAAGACTTGAGGCCTTGAGCAGATAGCCATTATGTTGTCAAATGATGGGACAAACTGGAGGGGCTAAATGGCCTCTTCCTGCTTCTTTTTCTTAGGTTCTAAGTAGGCACAGTAGAAGTGTACAGCAAGTGAACAGACCCATCATGGTTAACTCCATTGCAGGGGTTGCCATCTCCTCCATCAATCCTTATTACGCATAATTGGCTGAGAGCCCAGAGCACTTAAAGTTTTTTTTGAGTGGAATGCTGTTGAGACAGCTGGAGAGAACTGTTAACTTTGTTTAATTGACATTTCAAATGGTTATTAAAAAAATTGTTCTTTGATCTCTTTTGCACAAGATTAAGAGGGGTAAAATGTTAGAAACTGTTGCTATTGATAGTTAAATGACCAGTTTGGATAACACCTTTATTATGTTGGAGGAGCAGCATTTACTGAAAAGATGTAAACTGTTCTTTTCTGAGCAGTTCCACACATGTCACTGGCACCAGAGAGTTCATTCTTCTGCACCTGAGGTATAATAAATGAATGGTTATGGAAGGGCAATGGACAATTAAGGGTTGGTGAGAGACATGAGTCCATCTAAGGAATGATTATGGTGGGTTTGGTGGACTATTGTGGCATAGAAGATTTCAGGAGTGTGGGGAATGTCTGAGGGATGAGAAGGCATGATGCCTGTAGAGATTCACCATATTAAATATATTTGTGCTGAAGTCCCAGACAATCTCAGTGAACTTGCTGTTGAGCCCATCTTGGATGCTGGCTCCTCTTATCTGTGTCTGGAGTCAGCAGAGTGACTCCATCACACACCCAAAACCCCCAGAGTCTGAGGTAGATCCAGCGAGCTGCCAAATTTCCAAACTTTCCATACCCGCATTGGTAGCAAAAAAAAACAAGGCCCAATCTTAGCTTGGCCAATCCGCCCTGAAGCCAAGAGACAACAAGGATTGGGAAGTCTAAACAGTTTCTATGATGGTCTCTCAAAACTCCAAAATTATCCCAAACAGCATGCTGTTAGATAACTCTTAAATATTGCTCATTAGTTATTTTCATTATTGTTTGAGATTTGGCTTTTGTTTCTCTGCACTGATGTCGGAATGTGATTGATTATTGACTGGTGGAGTTTAGCTGAAATATGTGTGTACACATAAGGCAACCAAATAAAACGCAGAATAAAAATCTATGGCTCACTCATTACATCACTCGTCAGTCAGCATGGCTCCCTAGAGTGATGCCAATTTGATTTTAATGTACACTGACTATTCCATGTGCTGTCACAGCTGCACACAGTCAGCATGCAGAACAGCAGGTCATTGACAGACAGAAAAGAATAGGCAGATAGGAGCACAAAAGTTGGAAACAAGAGAGTGAGCACTGGAAAGAGGTCAGCTGAATTGGAGAAACTAGATGTGATTGGGACAAGAGCATATAGCACCTCACAAAATGAGGGATAATAACATCTACAAGATGTACGAGTACCCAATGCAATGCCTGATTTTGTTGAGCAATACACTCTTGTTTTGTGTTGCTATTTGCTGTTTTAAGTTTATGTTGAACTATAATCCCTATTTTAACAATAATATATTTTGATCTAATATTACAGATCTGAGATATGAAGAAAAAAAGAAGATACTTGATTGTCTGACACAAATAGGATCCTTTTCCTCCAGTAGAATTTTGGTTTACCTCTTCTCCTCCTTACTGGTAATAATTGAATGCATGTTGTCAATAATGTTAAGGTCTGTACAGCATTTAACTTGTCAAGTCACCTCAAAATGATGTGCTAATGACTGATATTTGCAATCATCTAGAAATTTTGATTTCCCTAGGGTACTATTGACCACCCAGGCAATCTCTGTGTTAGAAATATGAACCCTTTCTGACTTGCATTTATCCTAAGGGCTCCTTTTTCTTTTTGTATTATCAAACTTACTTGTCTCTTTCATCTCAAGAACCTTTATTTTTGGCAATGCAATTTATTTTACTACCTCATTTTAGTACTTCTTTCTGCACTTAACATCCACCTGTAATCTCCATCAACTATTTTTTTGTACTGCAATCCCACTAGCATTCTGTCATGAATCATCTCATTCTGTAAATTCCCAAACTGTGGAAATTTATTATGAATCCTTGCCTCTTCATTTTAAATAGCTTGATTGCTTAGATTCAAACTGAAGGCCACTTGACCCATTGTGATTGTACTATTTTTGTTTGGTGAATTATGCAATTAACACCACTCAACAACATATCCGTAGCATCTTTAATGTAATTGTGTATGATCACTAGAGAAAAGTTTATGATCTTATATGAATATTTATTATATGAGAGAAACAACTCAGACCTTTGATTTCATGGACAAGACCATTACCCGCCATCCAGGAAATGACAATACTGCCAAGTCTGAGGTATTTTACAAAAGCATTTTAGCCAATAATTGACACTAATTCACATAGTGAGACATTAAGGTAGATGAACAAAATGTTGGTCAAAGAGGCATGTTTAAATAGCATTTTGAAGAAGGAAAAGAATGCAGAGAACTAGAAAGGTATAATGAAGGAATTCCATATCCTTGGGCTTAGTGTGTGAAAACATGGTTCCTGGTGGTGGAGTAATTAAAATCAAAGAAGCTCAAAATTCCAGGATTAGAGAATCTCAGAGTGGGAAGTGATCACTGACATAGCTCAGGGCAGGGATATGAAAGAATATGAAAACAATAAATTTAAAATCAAAATGTTGTCGGTCAGCAAGCACATGGGTAAATAGTGCTTGATTTGAGAAAGGACATAGGAAGCAGAGTGTTCGATATTTTATGAAAAATAGCATGAGTCCAGCCATGAAGAGTTTGTTTGTGGTGTGGAAAAGATGAAGCGGAATGACGATTTGCACGAGATGCCATTTATTTTAACCACATGAACCTCTCAGAAAACATTGCTTGATTGACAATTCTGACTCTGTCCTTTTGTTATCAATTGCCCGATTTATTTTTAAGGGCATTGACATCACACTGACACAAGTGGTTTAGATGTGGTACCTGTATATTAATGCTGGGATCTCCTAGAATCATGAGCATTTCTCTCCTGCTGAATGCATTACAAACCTTGGCGGCATAGGGTGTAGTTAATGAAGCGACCAACAGAGAATTGCATGAAATAACCTGCTAGGGGTCACAGAACCTGCCATCGTTGTCTTACTCATGTTTACCATTGCCATGTACTCTGATAAAATCAGTCCAAAAAGATCATTTTTTTAGTCTTATTGATGGCTGAGGACCCTGGCTTCCATTGTAAATGTGCAAATGTTATCAGACAATAATTATCTTTAAATGAATGGACATCATTTAATCACTGTTCAGGTCATTGGCCAGGCACTGCACTGGATGGTTGTACTCAGTTTTAATTGCCACACACATTGTAATATTTTGGTTTTAGAAACCTTTTAGAGGAAGGCTCCAAGACTGATTCCTGCATCGAAGAAACTGCAAAGAAATAGGTATTATTTAAGGTAATTAAATGCTTATTGAGAGATTATTTAGTTTAACAGAATCCAGAGGAAAAGGAGACATGTTTACAGTAAATATGAGCTGTGCATGGGTGAGGAAGGGTCATACTGGACTCAAAACTGGACTGCACAGATGCTGACCTGCTGAGTTTCTCCAGTATTCTGCTTGTTTCTGAAAGAAAATTTCAAAAGAAAACTGGGTAGGCTCCAGACTGGGACATAGATTAAATCATAATGCAAGTAAGTGATTTTGTAGGTAACGTGGTTCATCGGAGAGAATTTTCTCAGGTTGACATTTCCCGCATCAGCACTGATCTCTTTCTTTTATCTGTCCAATGATATTCTATAACTGCAGGGTGAGGTTAGGTAATAGGAAATGTCTTGTCCTGAGAGCTTCAGCTGTCATGAGGTTTAAGGTCAACTTAGAGGAACTGGTGACTTATTTTCTCCTGCCCATTAATTTTCAAAGTTCGTATGTAGCCTGATTCCACAGTCAGTAAAATTACTTATACATCGTGACTATTGTCATGGTTGCAGTGATGTTGCCACTGGGTACTATATTTTCAATGCACAAACATATGTTTCTGCTGGGAGCAGCAGTGAAAATTCAATCCTGTATCAGAGTCTGTGTGCCTTACTGAAGAATCTCCATTTTGGAAAAATTCCATTCCTCTTCATGCTGCTTGTGGGATCTTACTAAGTGAAGAATGAACTAGATATTACCAATTCAACCGCAACAGAATTGAATTGATAACAGTAAGCTATGTTGTTGAAAGATATGGTAATGCATCTCATAAAAGCAAGTCTTTCTGGTTAAATAATGAAAGGTCTGAATAACCTTTGCTATCATTTTGTCTTTTTCTTAAATTCAACCCCGACACTTATCAGATTTACAGAAGGCAAAACTCAATTGTCCATTCTCCGATTTAATGTAATACAATCCTTTGCGAGGAAATATTTTAAACATTAGCAAGCTATCCCTAATCTTTACCTCAAAGCTTTTTGATCCAATTATAAAATATTTTTTCTTTTTGTCACACAATATTAAGTAGCATATCCACTCCAAAGATTACACTTAACCTCAGGTCATGCTGAGAAACACAGGCATTATTAACAGTAATTTTGTCATTTCACAACAGTGTCCAATTTAGATCATACTTTTTAAATTAAAATCCACTAAACTTCTGCTCTTATTCTTACCATTATGAGTGCTGATATGGTCTTGACACAAGGTGCAGCTGGGAATTTTGATACCAAGGACCACACAGAAAGAGCATGTAATTGCCAAAAAGTCAACATCTCAGGTAAGCCAAGAAATAAAAATGAAAAAGAACAAAAATGGAAATTTAATCATATGAATATCGTGAGGATCTAGTGGCATAAATAATCTCTTTTCCATTTCATGCAAAAAGTCAGCTTGTATTTTTGACAAAAGCATTAATGTTAACATTGTTGTCTTGTTACAATAGAGACAATTAGTGGAGAACTCAACCTGTCAACTAATCTCGAGCCAGTTACTTTCTGTGGTGTGTTGAAAAATGTAGCAACACGAGCCCTTTCAGATATGTCTGATTAACGATGCAGCGACAATCTAGTCTTACTTCATTCGTTTCTTTTTCTAGTCCCTATTTGCATGGATTGTTTCTTTGTCCAGCAGCACTCTATACTTATAACTTATATTTCTGGGGTGTATTTATTTCACAAGATCAATTTTTAAGATAATTGAATCAGAAGTTAAAATCAATATTCTGTACAAATAACTTTTCAGATTTAAAATATTTTTCCTAAAATAAATATAAAATTACAATCTTTCATAAATCAAGACACTAAGTTGAATATCATTCAAACTGAATTAAGATTACAGGTGGAAGCAATATTGTTCAACTGGAATCATTTGGAAATTTAAATGAGAAAATCCAGAGCATATGAAGAGAAGATTTAGCATCCTCTTCAATACCATGTGTTTGAAGAAAGTTACTTTATCTGCTTAACAACATTGTTTTTCAACACAATTATATAAATAAGATGATGGTGGCTGATCTCTTGGAAAAATGCTCTGACTTACTTTGATTTTGTTTTGAGCTTTCACAATCAGTATAAGCTTCCTTGCATAAAGACCATAATGAGTTAAAAATAATCAATTTGTTTCAAGTAGATAAAACAGCTGAGTCTACTCAGATTATTCTGAAACACCCAGCATAACAACTCAGTATTTACTGTTTCATTCCCAGGTACATTTCTCTCTGGATTTATTTCATGTCTGTAAGATGTTTCTTCCTCTCTATTCATGTCTTTTGTGCTGCCCTTGTATTTCTGAGATTCTCCACATTATTCTCCAAGGCTAGGTTTCAGGTCCTGCCAGTTTGCTGTTTCCCTGCTAATGCCTGTCTCAGAAATATGCATCCCTGCTCTCGGCCTCAGATGCCCTCCTATCCTCTCCATCTATGAGATGATTTTCTGTGGTTTTGCAACTTTAATTCCTATGATATTTTCATGTCTCCCATGTCTTAAAAAATTGTTGCTGCAAGAGTTTCCTGTTCCATCTTTGCCTCCAGCAATATCAGGAGTCAAATACCTCCTTTCCTTTTGTTTCCCTTAACTTATATGTTCACTTAATCTCACTGACATCATGTCTGTATTTCTTGCCAGCACAAAATTTGTTGCTTCGCCAGTGCAATAGAGTAAATTGATGCATTGGTATTTCTAGTCCTGGGAGATAGATTAATTTACACAATGCTAATGGAAATGATTAATGCTATTTAGATTAGATTAGTTATAGTGTGGAAACAGGCCCTTCAGCCCAACAAGTCCACACTGACCTGCCAAAGCGTAACCCACCCAGACCCATTCTCCTACATTTAACACCTTCACCTAACACTACAGGCAATGTAGCATGGCCAATTCACTTAACCTGCACATTTTTGGATTGTGGGAAGGAAACCAGAGCACCCAGAGGAAACCCACACAGACACGGGGAGAATGTGCAAACTCCAATTGAACCTGGGTCTCTAGCGCTGTGAGGCAACAGTGCTAACCACTGTGCCATCGTGCCACCCACGCTATTTTGAAAATAAATGGATGGGACCTCTGTGTTGCAACCAGGAAATGAAGAACTAATGAGGAATAGTAATTGGATTGGTGTAAGTCAAAGGGGTTTATTTTGTCATTATACACGTCACTGGTCAGACCATATAAGGTGTGTAGTGCTCAGTTTTAGTCCTGACAAGATGGGTAATGTATGGGCCTCAGAACAGGTCACAAGGGGAACTGAGAGAAAATTGTAGCTTAAAAAAAGCCTCAGATACAGTACTTAGATGTGCTAAAAGATATGAAACATTAGAACAATGCTAGAAATGATCTGATTAAGATCTATAAAATAATTATTTCAAGATAATGTGCCTATTGTTGAATCATTTTAGTCTATCAGATTATAGAGGAGCAGCATAGGGGGTATTAAGCTGTAAGCATTTACCAGTCGCAATAGATATTAGGTTGCCTTCCTTTCCAGGGCTTACTTTCCAAGTTGTCAACATAGAGCTGAATTGTTTTTTTTTGACTGAAAAGGAGATTGCATTTCAGAACACACAGTGACTTAATAGACAATGTTTAGTCCATGTACTTTCCTAGTTGGCTATGATCAAAGGGGGTCAGATCAGAATTTCCAGAGCATAAGCCTTTCTGTATTGTCCTTTTTCTTTGCCTGTTCGAAGAGATTGCACAGCTGAGGCAGTGAAGTGGGAATGCATTTTAGTCAGGATGCTGCTTGATGTGTGAGGCAAAGTAAATGGACCAGCTGCTTGTTTCCTGCCTGTAACCATTGACTACTCAGAACTTGAAGGATTTCCCAACAAGGAATTAAATGGCACAGGAGGCAAGCAGAAATAGATTGTGCACAATATTAAAAATATTGAAGTTTAGAAGATAGTTATTTTTGTTACATTTGTGTCGAAACATTCTTCTTTGCAAGTTGAAAATTACGTTTTGAAATATAACCGCTTGACAGTACGGAACCAGAGTTCTGCTAAAGTGACATGCTATCACAATTCCCCATCTTTCACTCTTCAGGCCAAACACAAGAATCCTAAATTTCAACAGAGGCAACATCTGATACCAAATAATGAAAAGGGCAATGGCTGATTGGTCAGTCAACTCTGATTGATTGAACATTATGAAGAATGGAGAAGGGAATAAGAGTCACATGTGCTGCCATTTACTTTGAAAATCTACATTGTCAGGACACAATAATTTTTCCTTCAAAGGGCACGTCCCTAGATGAATGCATGTAAATTAGAAACAATGGTCCAGACACCACTATCACAATCCTTGGGTATGCCAAATCCCACCAGTAGGATAGACACAGCAGAGATGGCAACACAGTGTGATGCAGTCAGGATGGAACTATCCCAAAGGCTTCAATATTGACTCCAGACCCCATAAAGTCTCATAGCTTCAGGTCAAAAGTAGGCTATGAATACTCTTGCTGATTATAACTTACCACCCACCACAGTTAGCTAATGAAACTGCACTTCTCCATGTTGAATATCACTTAGCTGAAGTGCTGAGGATCATAAGGGTAAAGTAACCACCAAGATGGAAAAATATACTTTACCTCGTCCCCACCAAATTGCCACAAATTCATTTGTCCATGACAATATCAGTGACAGTGACTATGGCAGCATAGTTGTGGAGATTGAGTCCCCTCTTCATATTAAGGATAATTTCTATTTTGTTGTGCGGCATCACCATTGTAAGTGGAACAAATTTTGAACAAACATAGAAAGTTAAGGCTGGGGATTTCTGAGGTATTGTGTGCCATCAGAGTAGCAGAGCTGTACTTAAACTCACCCTGCAAACTCATGACCTGGCATATGCCCTACTGGTACCATTACCATCAAGCCTGAAGAGTGAAGGAGGGCATACCAGGAAGAGCCCCAGGAGTACCTAAAAATGAGTGGTCAAACAGGTGAGCCTCTAAATAGCTCAGTTTGCGTACCAAATAGCATGACCAGCAAGTAACAGATAAAGCTAGGTGATTCCACGACCAATGGATTAGATCAAAACTCTAGTCTGACATATTCAGTCATGAATGATGATGGACAATTAAACAATGCACTCGCGGCAGTGGCTCCACAAATATCCCCCTCCACAATGATGGGGAGCCCAGCTCAACTGTATCAAAATTGTTATGCTGAAACATTTAAATAATTTTTAGCCAGAAGTACTGAGTGAGCCATGCATCTCAGCCTCCTTTGGAGTCCCCTAGCATCACTGATGCCATCCTCAGCCAATTCAATTCACTGCATGAATATCAAGAAATGGCTGAAGGGACTGGATACTACAAAGCCTATAGACCCTAACAACATTCTGGCAATAATATTGAGGTTCTGTGTTTCAGAACATGCTGCACCCTTAGCCAAGCTTTTCCAGTACAGTTTTACACTTGCATCTATCTGGTAATGTAGAAAATTGCCCAGGTATATCCTGTACACAATAAAAAAGACAAATTCAACCTGGGCAATTATTAATCAAGCAGTCTGATCTTGATTACTAGTAAAATGATGGTAAGTGTCATCAGTACTATCAATAACATAATGCCAAGTTTAGGTTCCCCCAGATCCCCTCAGCTCCTGAGTTCATTACAGCCTTCGTTCAAAGCTGTACAAAAGAGTTGAATTCCAGAGAGTGAGCTGAACGTGACAACTGTTAGTAGCAAGGTCACATTTAACATAGTGTGACCTTAACAAAAATGGAGTGAATTGGTATCAGCGGAATACTCTCCATTGTTTGATGTCATACCTGGCACAAAGGAATTTAGTTGTGGCTGTTGGAGGCAAGTTATCTGAGCTGCAGGACACCTCTGCAGAAGTTCCTCAGAGTAGTGTCCAAGGCCAATCACCTTCAGCTGCATCATCAATGACCTTGTCTCCAACATCCGGACTGAAATCGGGATGCTCACTGATGATTGCACAACATTCAACAAAACATGGAAGATATCTAGACTTGGGCTGAAAAGTAGCAAGTGATATTTCCTAACTTGGAAATATTTTTCTGTTTCTTCGGTGATATGGTGTTAAAATTCTGGAACTCCTTCCCTAACAGCATTGTGGCTGTACCTACACTAAATAGACTGCAGCAGTTAAAGAAGGCATTTCACCATCACCTTCTCAAGGTCAATTAATGTTGGGCAATAATACTAGTCTAGTGAGCCCACATTCCATTGATGAACAAAGAAGAAATTTTAAGCATATGCATGTGAGCCATGTTACAAACCCATTTTATATCATAAATTGTTTGTCTGTAACAGTGGATTGTGCAACCAGAGCTGCTCAGCGAAGTTCATTTCACGTTAGATATTTTGTTTTCTGTTTTGGAATAAGATCCACTTGACTACAGACAGTCCTCTGCTTTTTGCAAGTAGCTCAAGGGATATACTGCTGAAACAATCTGCTAACCATTGGGACATCAGTATCAGAGTGACACTAGGTGCACAGGCTGTATTTCTGACATTGTAGTGCTCAACTCCAAACATGTTAGAAATGAATGCAAATAAAGCAGGAATGCAGCTTGTAAATACATTGTAATCTCAAAAATAAAGCCAGCCTCAGCACAGACCTTGGTGATCATGACCAGATTAGGGATTGAATAATGTAGAAAAAACTGAAAAAAAAATTATGAATGATTTTTCAAGACATATTTCAATATTATTATTGTTTGTCTTTCTAAAGATACCAGTAAAACATTTGTTTTTATTTTTGGCATTTTCAGACAAGTTTTCTGTTTGAAACAACAAATCTTTACTTATGATTTTTATTTATTTTTATTATGTGCAATGTCAGTTTGCAAAAATTTAAACTGTTGTTTTCGCTGGAACCCTGCTTTACATATCTACTCTCTTCATGTTCCCAAAATGTGTTTGATCCATAAGTATTTTTTTTAATCAGATATATTTTGAGAGCTGGGTCTTACTGTGCAAAATCAAATCATTCAACAAGTGAACAAATTTCATGGGATTAAAGATAAAGGTTACGTTAGGGTGTTGGTTACCTCATTTGGCTGGATGACCCTCTGAGACTATGGTGACTTTACCTGCCACTACTCATCTTGCATGAATTTACAGTCAGACTGATATACATGGAAACTGAACCCTCAGTCCAACTCATCCACGCTGGCCAGGTTTCCTAACAAAACATTTGCCTCAGCTTGGCACATATCCCTCTAAACTTTTCCAATCCACATACCCATCCAAATGTCTTTTAAATATTACAACTGTGTCTGCATCTACCACTTCCTCTGGCAGTTCATTCCATATACAGACCAGTCTCTATGTGAAATAGTTGCCCCTCAGAGCCCTTTTAAATCTTTCCCCCTCTCTTTAAACCCATGCCCTCTGGTTTTGAACTATCCTATCCTAGGAAAAATACAGTTGCTCTTCACCTTTTTTATGCCCCTCATGATTTTCTAAACCTCGATAAAGTTACCCTCAACATCGTATGCTTCAGGGAAAAAGTCCCAGCCATTCCTTATAACCCAAACACTCCAGTCCCAGTTCATTCTTGTAAATCATTTCTGTAACCTTTCCAATTTCATAATATCCTTCTTATTACATGGCCATCATAACTGTAATTAGTACTCCAAAGGTGGCCTCAGCAATGTCCTGAATAACCACACCATGACACCGCAACACCTAGACTCAGTGGTAAGAACAATGAAAGCTAAATACCTTCTGCACTACCCTGTCTACATGTGACACCACTTTTAAAGAATTATTTACCCGAACCCCTAAGTCTCTATTCGATAACTTTCCTCAGGTCTGGGTGGGTTACTTTTCGGAGGGTCGGTATGGACTTGTTGGGCCGAAGCGTCTATTTCCATACTGTAGGGAATTTAATCTAATGGAATCTAGACTCCATCTGTCACTCCTCAGCCTATTGGCCTGGCAGATCACCATCGTCTTGTACTCTTAGATAACCTTGTTCACTGTCCACTATACCTCCAATTTTGAACCATTGCAAATTTACTAACCGTGCTTCCTATATTCTTATCCAAATCATTTACATAAATGATAAACAACAGTGGACCAACACCATTCACTGTGGTACACTGCAGATAATAGGCCTCCCGTCCGAAAAACAATCCTCCACCACCATCTTATCTCTTACCTCCAAGCCAATTTTGCATTCAATTGGCTAGCTCTCCCTTGATCCCATGCGATCTAACTTTACTAACTAGTTTACCTTGTAAAATATGTAGAAGGCCTTGCTACAGTCCATGTAGATAATATTTATCACCCAGCCTGCATCTATCTTCTTGGTCAAGTCCTTAAAAAAACGTAATCAAATTTGTGAGACACGATTTCTCACGAACAAAGCCATGTTGATTATTAGATTACTTACAGTGTGGAAACAGGCCCTTCGGCCCAACAAATCCACACCGCCCCGCCGAAGCGCAACCCACCCATACCCCTACGTCGACCCCTTACCTACACTACGGACAATTTAGGGTGGCCAATTCACCTGACCTGCACATCTTTGGACTGTGGGAGGAAACCGGAGCACCTGGAGGAAACTCACGCAGACACGGGGGGAACGTGCAAACTCCACACAGTCAGTCGCCTGAGGCGGGAATTGAACGCGGGTCTCTGGCGCTGTGAGGCAGCAGTGCTAACCACTGTGCCACTGTGCCGCCCACTAAACATTGGTTGCCTCTCCAAATGCACAAAAATCCTGTCTCTGAGAATACCATCCAACAATTTGTCCACCACTCACCAGTCTACAGTACCCTGGCTTTTCCATGCAGGCTTTCTTAAATAAAGACACAACATTAGCCACCCTCCAGTAATCCAGCGCTTTTCTTCCTAAGCTTCCCGTCCTGGGAAATACTTGATCAGGTCCTGGGGATTTATCTACCTTTGTGCATTTTAAGTCTTCCAGCACCTCCTCTTCTGTAATGTGGACTGTTTTCAAGACATCACTATTTACTTCCCCAAGTTTCCCACCGTCCATGTCTTTCTCCACAGTAATTACTTACTCAAAAACGTTATTTAGCATCTTACCCATCTCCTGTGGTTCTACACATAGGTGGCCTTGCTAATCTTTAAGAGGCTTTATTCTCTCCCAATTGCTATTTTGCCTTTGATGTATTGTCGAAACTCTTTGCATATTCCATAACCGTATCTGACAATGTTATCACATATCCCCTTTTTACCCTCCTTATTTCCCTCTTAAGTATGCCCCCACTCCCCCTATAGACCTCAAGGGATTCACTTGATCCTAGCCTTAATATCTCTTGTCATCCAGTGTTCCATACTTCTACCAGTCCTGTGCCATTCAGTGATTTGACTTATTTCAAAAAGTTTTGTTCATTTTGCCGACATCTCAACATCAACTTTGGGTGAAATTAAAAATATGCATTCAACAAAATGTTAATTTTAAATTTGCAAATTTTTTGCTGTATGAATTATTTTTATCATTAATTGCTCACTGACTTTAAAATGCCATTCTAAATGTTGTCTGCACTCCAACACATTTAAGATTAATGACTTTGGCTTTCTCCTCTTAAGTAGAGATTGCAAAGAACACAGCACTAAAGGAAAATAAGGTTGGCCAATTAATAATCAACAATATATGCATTGGACATTCTCCTGAAATCGTGTCAACCGTGAACGAATTGAACTTAAATTTTATGTACTATTGCAATTAAAGTGACTGCCAAAGCAATTTTCACCTTATCATGTTTTGTAATTTAAAGGGTGACTGAGTGTTTGAATCACTAACTATAGTGAACTCAATTCTGCTAAGTGGAAAGTGACATTTCTTTAACAAATACAGAGGAATAATTTACCTATTGTGAAGGAATAAATTAATTCACAAAGAACCATCATGATACGAGTCATGAAAAGAAATGTTTGCCTCATGGATGGGACTGCTTGGGGAGCCATTGGTTATAAACCAATGAATGACAATCGACTCTACAAAAGCAAATTGATCAATTTTCATTTTCCATTGCAGTTTTACTTTCTGGTCTGTAGTTTATAATAGAATCTAAACAGCATTTTATTTTAAAGAAATAACTTTTTGTATTGTAAATAAATATTAACAGCAAATAAGTAGTATTTTTCCAATTTCAAGTTGCCTATGAGTATGCTATACAATGTCAAGGATCAAGAGAGGAGCAAAATATTTTCTCAAATCTTGCTACTGAGTCATGACCAGAAGCCATTATCCATATTACCCATTGTTGCAAACAATGTTACAAGGAGGAGTGGGTCACTCAACCTTTCAAACCCTCTCTTCTATTTAAGAAGATGGTGGTTGATCGGATTGCAACCTCAAGTTCACATTTCCCCCACCCTGTAACCTTTCAACCCATTTATTACCAGATATCCATCTTTGTCTTTAAAACATCATAAAGACTCTACTTCCACTGCCTTTTGGACAAGAGTTCATCTGCTGTGAAAATACAACTTGACTCATCTCTATTTCAAAAGCGGTACCTTCTTATTTTTATGAAGTTATCCCTAATCTTGATTCTCCTATAAGAGGGAACACCCTCTCTACATTAAGCTGTAAAGACCCCTCAAGATCTTATGTCTTTCAATCAATTTGACTCCAGCTGACACAACACTGCCCTGTCCTCAACATAACTCAACATGTCTATTCCTGATATTAGTCTGGTAAGCTTTTTTTGATATGCTTATCACTCATTTATGTTCTTCCATTAATAAGATAACCAAAGTAAGGGAATCAGTTTAGTTCAGTTCACTGGGTTGTTGGTTTATACAGCAGTGTAGCCCCAACAGTGTGGGTTCAATTCCCATCACCAGTTAGAGGTTTCTGGGTAATCCAAGATGGAGGATGGGAAGGTTTTCTGGCTGTAACGACTGCTCCTTTTTTGAGGTATTTTAGGTGAAGGAGGTGATTCTCTCGAATTCCAGAAGCAGCAATTACTGTTTTATATGCTGTTGCATTGTTTTGGAACTTTGGAAAATATAAGTCAAAACAACAGCAGTTTTAAAAGGAAGAAGAACAAACAAAGGAAGCACATGGTGAGGACAGTGCAGGAGAGAGAGAGAAAGAAACTGACAGTCCCTTTGCTCTTTGAATTCATGGATCGCTGGACATCGGAGTGTGTCTGGGAAAATTAACAAACAGTGAAATTCACAACTGATCTTGGAGGAACTGTTGGGCGAAGTTCACAACACAGAATCAGATAAGTGTATTGTTGTTTCAAGTGTGACCCACAGAAAGGCTGCAGTAGTGAGTAGAGTGAATTATTTCTTGATTATATGTTTTTGGAGATATGTCTCTTGATTAAACTTAAAATTTTAGCCATAACTATTAATTTAATATGGGGCAGTCTTTGTAGAGGAAAAGGACAGTGTTCTTTTCTGGGTTTAAATCGGGAGGATTTAAACTAGTAAGGTGGGGGGTGGGACCCAGGGAGAAAGTGAGAAAAGAGGTCAATCTGAGACTGATACAGTTGAGAAAAGGAGCGAGTCAAACTGTCAGGGCAGGCAGGGACAAGGTTGGACTAATAAATTAAACTGCATTTATTTCAATGCAATAGTCCGAACAGGGAAGGCAGATGAACTCAGTGCATGTTTAGGGACATGGGAATGGGATATCATATCAATTACAGAAACATGGCTCAGGGGTGGGCAGCACTGGCAGTTTAATGTTCCAGGATACAAATGCTACAGGAAGGATAGAAAAGGAGGCAAGAGAGGAGGGGGAGTAGTGTTTTTGATAAGGGATAGCATTACAGCTGTGCTGAGAGAAGATATTCCTGGAAATACATCCAGGGAAGTTATTTGGGTGGAATTGAGAAATAAGAAAGGGATGATCACTTTATTGGGATTGTATTATAGACCCCCTAATAATCAGAGGGAAATTGAGAAACAAATTTGTAAGGAGATCTCAGCTATCTGTAGGGTGATTATGACAGGGGATTTTAACTTTCCAAACATAGACTGGGACTGCCATAGTGTTAAGGGTTTAGATGGATAGGAATTTGTTCAGTGGGTACAAGAAAATTTTCTGATTCAGTATGTGGGTGTACCGACTAGAGAAGGTGCAAAACGTGACCTACTCTTGGGAAATAAGGCAGGGCAGGTGACTGAGGTGTCAGAGGGAGAGCACTTTGGGCGAGCAGCCACAATTCTATTAGATTTAAAATAATGATGGAAGAGGATAGAGCAGATCTAAAAGTTGAAGTTCTAAATTAGAGAAAGGCCAGTTTTGACAGTATTAGGTAGGAACATTTCGAAAGCTGATTGGGGCAGATGTTCGCAGGTAAAGGTACGGCTGCAAAATAGGAAGCTTCAGAAACGAGATAACAAGAATCCAGAGAAAGTATATTTCTGTAAGGGTGAAAGGAAAGGCTGGGAGGTAAATGGAATGCTGGATGACTGAAAAAAATGAGAATTTGGTGAAGAAAAAGGAGGCATATGTAACATATCGACAGGATAGATCAAGTGAATCCTTAGAAGAGTATAAAGACAGTATGAATATACTTAAGAGGGAAACGAGGAGGGCAAAAAGGGGACATGAGAAAGCTTTGACAAATAGACTTGAGAATAAAAAGGGCTTTTATAAATATGTTAAGGATGAAACGGTAACTAGGGAGAGAATAGGGCCCCTCAAAGATCAGCAAGGTGGCCTTTGTGTGGAGCCGCAGAAAATGGGGGAGATACTAAACGAGTATTTGGAAGATATAGACTGTAGAGAAATAGATGGTGACTTCTTGCAAAATGTCCAGATTACAATGGAGAAAGTGCTGGATATCTTGAAACGGTTAAAGGTGGAAAAATCCACAGGACCTGGTCAGGTGTACCCAAGAACACTGTGGGAAGCTAGAGAAGTGATTGCTGTGCCTCTTGCTGAGATAGTTGTATCATCGATAGTCACAGGTGAGGTGCCAGATGACTGGACGTTAGCTAACGTGGTGCCACTGTTTAAGAAGGGTGGTAAGGAAAAGCCAGGGAACTATAGACCAGTGAGCCTGACGTCGGTGGTGGGCAAGTTGTTGGAGGGAGTCCTGAGGGACAGAATGTACATGTATTTGGAAAGGCAAGGACTGATTAGGGATAGTCAACATGGCTTTGTGCATGGGAAATCATGTCTCACAAACTTGATTGAGTTTTTTTTGAGGAAGTAATAAAGAGGATTGATGAGGGCAGAGTGGTAGATGTGATCTATATGGATTTCAGTAAGGCGTTCGACAAGGTTTCCCATGAGAGATTGATTAGCCAGGTTAGATCTCACGGAATACAGAGAAAACTAGCCATTGGGATACAGAACTGGCTCAAAGGTAAAAGGCAGAGGGTGGTCGTGGAGGGTAATTTTTCAGACTGGAGGCCTGTGACCAGTGGAGTGCCACAAGGATCGGTGCTGGGTCCTTTACTTTTTGTCATTTACACAAATGATTTGGATGCGAGCATAAGAGGTACAGTTAGTAAGTTTGCAGATGATACCAAAATTGGAGGTGTAGTGGATAACGAAGAGGGTTACCTCACATTTTGACCAGATGGGCCAATGGGCAGAGAAGTGGCAGATGGAGTTTAATTCAGGTAAATGTGATGTGCTGCATTTTGGGAAAGCAAATCTTAGCAGGACTTATACACTTAATGGTAAGATCCTAGGGAGTATTGCTGAACAAAGAGATCTTGGAGTGCATGTTCACAGTTCCTTGAAAGTGGAGACGCAGGTAGGTAGGATAGTGAAGTAGGCATTTAGTATGCTTTCCTTTATTTGTCAGAGTATTGAGTACAGGAGTTGGGAGGTCATGTTGTAGCTGTACAGGATATTGGTTAGGCCACTGTTAGAGTATTGCGTGCAATTCTAGTCTCGTTCCTATCGGAAAGATGTTGTGAAACTTGAAAGGGTTCAGAAAAGATTTACAAGGATGTTGCCTGGGTTGGAGAATTTGAGGTATGCTGAAGAGGCTGGAGCTGTTTTCCCAGGAGCGTCGGAGGCTGAGGGGTGACCTTATAGAAGTTTACAAACATATGAGGGGCATGGATAGGGTAAATAGACAAAGTCTTTTCCCTGGGGTTGGGGAGTCCAGAACTAGAGGGCATAGATTTAGGGTGAGAGGGGAAAGATATAAAAGAGACCTAAGGGGCAACTTTTTCACACAGAGGGTGGTACGTGTATGGAATGAGCTGCCAGAAGAAGTGATGGAGGCTGGTACAATTGCAACATTTAAGAGGCATTTGGGTGGGTATATGAATGAAGTTGTTTGGAGGGATATGGGCTGGGCACTGGCAGGTGAGACTAGATTGGGTTGGGACATCTGGTCGTATGGACGGGGTGGACTGAAGGGTCTGTTTCCATGTTGTACTTCTTTATGACTCTATGACTCTATGACTCTCCTTCTCAACTCCTTCCCTCGCCTGAGTTCTGGTGGCCCTCAGGCTAAATCACCACCAATCACTTTTCTCTAATGAGAGAACAGCCCCCATAGGTTGGTAAGACTATCGGAACACAACAATAACAAGGTGACCAATACTGTACATAATACTACAGATGTAGTGTGCTTGGTGGCAAACAAAATAACTGCTATGATAAAATCAAAATGACCCTGTTTTGCCAAAGTCAGATACAATAAATCTTCCACTTCAAGTTCAAAACACAATTCCAATCAATCACTCAAATATTAAGATGAAATTCACAGTGTCATAAAATCCCTACAGAGTAGAAAGATGCCATTTGACCCATTGAGTCTGTATCCACACTCTGCCCAGACCCAGATCCCTACCTTATCCCCATAATCCCATATTTATCATAGCTGATTCATTTAGCCTGCAAAACATAGTCACTATGAACAACTTAGCAAGGCCAATCCACCTAACCTGCATGTTTTTGGACAGTGGGAAGAAACTGGATTACCAAGAGGAACTCACACAGACACAGGGAGAAGATGTAAACTCCACACAGACAATCCCTCATGGATGGAATTGAACCTATATCTCTGGCATTGAGAGGCACCAGTTCTAACCACAGTGCCACCACATCACTGTCAACTTGTGCAATATTTTTTCCTGTGAAAGTCACATAGATCAAATTATGGTCATCAACTTCTCCCATCTTAGTACTTATGATTGCAACCAACTCTCCAAAATAGGAAAATGATGCAACATTGCAGCTTTAATCTGTGGATTTATCTAGCATAACATGATCTGAAAGTGGCTGATATTCCAATTTCAGAACTTTGCTGCACACACTAAAAACATGACAACATAATTTAATTTACCTTCTTTAATGTAAGTGAGAGAAGCTCCATTTCAGTTCTTGAAAGCAAAACAGAAATATTATTGAGGGATGACTTTGAGTTATTATAAAACATGCATTATTACTTCACATTGAGAATGCAGATCAATTCCATTGACTTCTAGCTATCAGATGCAGTTCCATTATAATGCAGCACTATTTTCAAAATTGCTTGCAATTTTGCCACCTGTTGCAAGTACCTCCTGAATACTCGTACCAATTTTAAGATAATGCAGTGAATTTGTTGCTTTCCCATTATCAGTGGAAAAAACTTTTGTGAATCAAGTCTGAATGGTATATCACACAATCTCTTTGAACAGTGTTTGAACAATCCATTGTTTTGTCATGGAAATCACAAGCTCTTTAGACATGATATTGCTCCACCTTTGCTTTTCCATGAATGGAACAAAACATGATAATTGGCATGATTTTGAAATGTAAGAACAATTTTATGAAATCCAAGTGTTATTATGGAATGTAGAACTGTGAAGAGATATATATAGCAACCAGATGGTATGAAAAGGGCAAGTGAGGAGATTGATGTGTTAAATTGTACCATCTGCAAAGTAGATATTTGAATTGTCCAGCTGGATTCTTAGAATTGAAAAATGTAGCACCGAGGACTGAAAATGATCAAAGCTACATCAATTTATCAGAAACAGTGATATAAATTGTGGACAACTAAAATGTGACAGGGAACTTTCGCCGATCAAAGCATAAAATCGAGAGAGTAAACTGAAGCAGAAAAGAAGCAATAAAATTGAAATTTTCCCCAACATTTTTCAAGGAATTTCCTAATCAACATCCTTGAAGTTAATATATGAATTAATAAAAATAAAACCAGAATATGAGTTGCAGAGTACTCTACCTGTGGAGATCAAAGTTCATATCGCTTCATATTTGGCATTCCATTTTCCACATAGTTTTCCATAGCTACTTCATTTTGGTACCCTCCTGAGTTCTGCTGCATCATGGACATCAGAAATCAGCAAGTTTGATTTGTGCCTTATGATATCAAGGAATGGAAGAGAATGCTGGATAAAACTGAGGGTACGACTCTGACAAAATCCCTGGGGTTCTGCTGGAGACGTGTGCTGTCGAACCAGCAACACCTCTGGCCAAGCTATTCCACTCCAGTTGCAACACTAACAACTACCTAATAATGCACAAATTTGTCCAGGCATGAGCTGTTCACAAAAAGTGAACAAATTCAAATCCAACCACTTCTTTTTTTACCCTTCCAGTATACTCTCACCATCAGTAAATAAATGGAAGGTGTCATCAACAGTGCTGCCAAGCTTCACTTGTTCATTAATAAATTGCTCACTGATGCTCACTCTGGATTTTGCCAGGACTACTTGTTAGTAATCTGCCCTTTTTTTAGAAGCAGAGTACAATTTGAGACATTGATTTTTCATGCACTCATGGTAACTTAAAGGAGTAATTTGTGCACATTCTGTGTGGGAACTTTCAGGTAATTTAGACAGAACACTTTTCATTATAGCTTTAGTCAAAATGCAGCAAAGTAATTAAACCTATCTTTGTCACGAAGCAGTACTTAGGGGAAAAAAAAATTCTTGAATGCTTAGTTTCAGTTCTACCGGTGTTACACTTTTCCTGACCCCAGCCTTTGGCCAACCAACATGGACAAAACAGCTGAAATCTGAAGGTGAAATCAAAGTGACTGTCCTTGAAATCAAGGCTGTATTTGACAAATGGTGGCATCAAGGAGCCCATGGGAACTGGGGGAAAATGCTCAAATAGTTGGAGTCATACTTGGCATAAGTTGTTTGAGATTTTTGGAGGTCAATCATACTAGTCCAACTAAATCATTCCATGAGTTCCTCAGGTATTATTTAGGTCCAATCAACTTCTTCTTCAATGCCCTTCTCTCCAACAAAATCAAAAGATAGAGAGTTTTCTGTTGAGCACAGATTGTTCAGTTCCATTTGCAGTTTGACAGCTCACAGGCATTGTTCTCTCACCCCAAGTGATGGGGAGGACAATAAAACAGTGGAAATACCTCATGGAGCAAGTTCCCTACCACAGTCCCACCATTATGATAGTTTCCTAGCTGATGGTTCACCAGTTGATAGTGGTCAGGTAAATACAAAATTAAACAGATGGTACTGCTGGCATTTCAGCAAAATAGAAAGGCAGGATGCTGGAAGAACTCAGCAGGCCAGGCAGCATCAAGAGGTAGAGAAGTCAACATTTCAGGTGTAACCCTTCTTCAGGACTGGGGTAGGTGTGGGGGGAGCTGCACCCATCCCAGTCCTGAAGAGGGGTTACACGCAAAATGTCAACTTCGCCTCCTGATGCTGCCTGGCTTGCTGTGTTCTTTCAGCCTCCTGCCTGTCTCTTTTGGATTCCAGCATCTGCAGTTTCTTTGTCTCTAATCAGGCATTTTAGGAAAGGCAAGGCATCCCATTTGCCACCTATGGGAAAGGAGGCCAGCTTAAAGAAATGTCCTCCATTCAACCAGCTGAGAGCCATCAGAATTAGATACACGAATGCAACTGGAAGGCCCCTCACCGAAACCTAGCCTTGTGAATACTGAATGCTTTGTTAACTTAACTGGCCAAGCTTCTGTGATCCTGCTGTCAGACTCAGCAGTGACCGCCTTCTCAGATGACACAGCTGACGTTTCCAGGACTGCCAGCCTTCTGACCAAGTCTGCCTGCTGTCGTTCACTGGAGAGCAGGGCCACGCATCGCTGATTGGAAGGCTCCCTGTGCTAAAATTGCTGAGCTGGTCTCGCTAGCACACAGTTGCAAGCTCAGCATCAGCTTTTCATCACAATGTCAGTCTCACAAAGCCTGTGACAAAGTTCTGGCAAATAAAGCAGTACATACTTACACGCAATAAGACATTGAACATTCAGTTTGGGACTACTGAATGAAAGTGGCACTTGCATCATCACCAACAAAAGACAATCTGACCAGCTCGCCTTGGGAAATAAAGGCACTACCTTCGCTGAATTTGAGAGCATGCCAAATGCTGTGGCATGAAATCACCTCGTCTTCGCAAAATCTGCTCGCCATCAAGTTACAAGTTAGGATGCAAGAATGCTTCCTATTGCCAACTCCGATAATACTTGAAACGATTGACACCATACAGGATGAAAAACTTCATTTGATTAGCACTTATAGCATTCTCTCCCTCCACCAATGGTAGCTGCAAGTACCATTGACAAGATGCCCTACAGTAACATGCCAAACCTTCTTCAGCAATCCCTTTTGCTGAGATACACAAGGGTAACAGATATGAGACCAACTGATCTGTAAGCTCCAGTTCAAGCCTCAATGTTTTTCTTTGGAAATTTATCACTGGTTCTTTCATTGTTAATGTGTGAGAGCCCTGGAAACTCTTCCTTAAACATGCACTGTGGCTAGCTACAGAACACAGGCTGCACCACGTTAAGAGGCAGTTCACCATTTATTTCTCAAGGGCTAGTCAGGATGGACATCCAAACATGATCTTATCAGTAATGACCACATACAATAGCTAAATGCACAAAAAAGGAAATAAGACCATCTATAATTGGCTATTAATTCAATGCCATCAATTACATGTGATTGCTCAAAATTAAACATACTCTGAGTTTTGTTTCTCAAGAGGAGAAAACAAAAAGATTGTCTTAGAAAATGAAACATTGGGACAAATTCAAAGAACTTTTCTTCACATTCTACCTTGAATCCAACAGTTCTCTCACTTAATCGCCATCAATTCTTGAACTCAAATTATAATCTAGTTTTAATTTCACATTTCAGTCTGGGAATTACACTGTAAAATTATTCTCTCTCCTTTTAATCTTTAACACTATTCACACATAAACTGCTATCATTTTTATTTCTAATGATTGGTCAATGATACAAAGACACTACCATTGCTGAATTCGAGAGCATGCCGAATGCTGAGGTGTGTAAATCACCTCATCTTCACAAAATCACAAAAGATTAAAAGATAGTTTCGCATAAACACTACTAATCCAATTGAGATTCTTTTGACAACCTTTTGTGATTTAACTTCAAGTTGTGTTCAGACATGGTAGCTCAGTGATTAGCACTGCTGCCTCACAGTGCAAGGGATCCAGATTTGATTCCAGCCTTGGGTGACTTTCTGTGTGGAGTTTGCACATTCTCTCCGTGTCTGCGTGGGTTTCCTCCAGGTGCTCCGGTTTCCTCCCACAATCCAAAGACGTGTAGGTTAGGTGAAATGGCCATGCTAAATTGCCCATAGTGTTCAGGGATGTGTGTGCTCGGTGCATTAGTCAGGTGTTAATTTCGGGTTGGGGGAATTGGTGTGGGAGGGTTACCCTTCAGAGGGTTGGTGTGGACTAGTTGGGCTGAGGGGCCTGTTTCCACACTGGAGGGAACCTAATAAAAAAAAATTATCTGTTCTGCTCTATTATTTTTTAAGTGTCTCTGCCAACGTCTGTGATATCAAGTGAAAAGTTGGGGCAAATGGACAGTTCTTAATTAGTAACAAATTGGCAGTTTTGGATAAGCAGGATGATTTGAAGTCTTGGACATCGGAATGGTGACACCAAGTCACCCTCTTCCAGCTTTCACGGCCTGAATCTTCCAATATGGGAGAGAGTGAATGATCAGAGATAAGTTAACATTCCTCAGGACATCGACAAGCTCATGGTGTATGCACTAGCACAGTACTTTGACCCAGTTTTTAACCCCGATGTGTCTTAGACCTTTTTGCAGCTGTTGTAACATCTGTCCACAAAGCAGCCCGAAGTAAGTCAGATGGATTATCAAAGTCTCCCAATGGCACACACAGTAATATTTTCCTCCAACTCTCATCTCCTCTACTAGTCATGTGTACCTTCCCCCTGCCTACCCTCCTCCCACCCTCAGCAATGTTCTCCTAACCTCCTGATAAAAGTTACACTCTCTCCAGCAATTCCCATTCCCTCTCAATACTGAAGTTCCCCAGATGTAACCTTCCTTCTAACTCAACTTCGGGAATTCCTGCTATTGTTAGAAAATCAGGAGTAGGAAGACAAAAGGTGTTGTTGTCATTGTTGTTGCTGGTGATAGTGGAGGCAGTGAGTGTTGTTTGGGGGTGAGGTAGGGAGGGTGACTGGGAAGGTGAGCATTGATAAGATTGAGAGAAATGATAGTGAACATTGTTGGATGAGGATGGGACTGAAATCAGTTGATCATCAGGTGGTCAGGTCAGGGGTATAGTCAGGTGGTTGTCAAGAAGTTATTGGGGCTAGTCAACAGGTCCAGTGAGGATTCAGGGATAAGTTGTACCCAAGCAGTAGAATGGATTTACATTAGTCCAACAGTTCTTGGATACCAGTAAGTAATTCAGAACCTTTAGAGGTTTTTGACTCTCAGAGTTGGAGACATTTGTGGGGGATTGTGGATGTTGTATAACTGTCAATTGAAAGCTTAGATTTCCAGAGAGCCGATGTGATAGGACTTCTAAGGATCTCATGGTGAATCTGTCAGGGTGTATTCAATTTCAACTAACTGGAGACCTGAGGGTCTGAGTCCTCGTCCATTGTTTGAATCTCAAATAAATGTTGGATGCTATATTCCATTCTTTAGCATATAGACTAACTATGTTCACCCGTGTAACATTGACTATGAACTATCTTGACTGCTCTGCTGATAATAACTTCACAGATAGTTTTCAAATCCCCTTCTGGCTGGCTTCCTATTTAACGACCTCCTTAATCCTTGCATGTATCCTACACAACTCTGTCTACATGTGCATTGACTCCTAATCCGCCAAAGCCTCATCAGAGAAAATTAGTGATTTGAAAAGCAAACTGGATGGGTGCTTGAGGGACGTTGGCTACCAGGATGAAGTGGGGAATGGGGCTTGACTGGACTGACATACAGAAAGCCATCATAAGTTCATCAACTGACCTATTGCTATACTATAATTTCACCAAGATCTTACGATTTTATGTTAAAGTCTTTTCACAGGCTCAAACCTCGTCTGTAATCTCTCCTATTTTTTATGGCTGGAGATGTTTGTCAACAGATGTACCTGGTGATAACAAGGTGATATCTGAAGTATTCTATATGGTTTAGGTGTCCTTATTTAATAAAGCATGTAAACGCTTCCAAAGCAATTTAGAGAAGGTTCATGTAGCTGAGCGATGGAAATGTGAGTTGTGCTATAAGGAAAGGCTGGACAGACTGGGCCTACATCTATTACAGTTGAGAAGAATGAGAACTGGAACTGCAGAAAATATTGTTTTACTGTTTAGTAACAAAATTAATTCCAGACTTTCAATCTTGCTTTACAACAAAAACTGAAGGAAGATTTAATTTTTTTTAAAAAGCAGCTTACCAAGATCAGTTGCCCAAAATATTGAGATATCATGAGGGAACAAGTGAGGAGGGTCTGTGTGGAAATTTTTTTGTGCTTTAAATGGAATTGCAAAATATTAGATTATGTTGAACAGCAAGACTGAGGTAAAAAAAAACATAACAGTGATTTAAACTCAGATTTTCAGGGCACCTATACATTTTATTGGAACAGGCCAATGTAACTGGAGAACCTTTCAATCTTACTGTGATGAGATAGGACTTGCTTAATGCTGAATTGTATTTGCTGAAAAGAACTTTTGGGCAAAATTTTAACTGCAGTATCCATTTGCTAATGGTGGAGAAGGTTGGTCCCTATTTGTGTGGTACTTTGCTGGTTCCCATTAGATTAATATTTAATGGCAACATGCACGGTAGGACACATGGGATTGTGCAGAAGGGGCAAGCTTTTCTGTGGTGAAACTCTGCTATCATTTGACACCACAGGAAATATGGGTGGGCTTTAGAAGAACCTCCAGAACAAATAAGACAGCTTTTCATCATCAACAATAAATTTTCTCTCAATTCCTTCAGCATGGATTAGCCATTTTAATCTCAAGTGACCATGCAAGGTGCCACTCTCCTGCTTCTCCCCTTGTGCCATGGACTTAAGAAACAAAACCTCTGACCTCAATCACAACTGCACTAAGCCAACAGTTACACATTACTGTTAAACCAATGTGAAGCTGTACCACAAGTTCCTTGTGTTGCTGATTTCATCTTGAAGATAACACAGATTGAAATCAGATCCATACTGAAATGAGTATTCATGGTATGCAAATATTGACATACCATGGGACTATATGAGTCCTGACACACCAAAACTATTCTGCAAACTTAATCCCTGTATCACAACCTGCCATCCAGAAATTGAAATTTCAAATACTGCCAAATGTACTCAACCCATATGCCACATTTCCATCTATCAGATCCAATCCCTCCCACTGATGTGCCTTATGCCAAATAACGTGTTTGAAGTTGGATAATGACAGCACATCACATTTGTTTCTCAACTTCTTATGTATTCTGTCCAACAAAACAAACACATTCTAAAGCCATCCACTCATGATGTTTCTTGCTTCTTCCTCCTCTGTGACCTCTGCTCCTTCTATATTGATTGAATAATCCTGGAATTCATTGATTAACAGCATCTTTCTTTGTTATCCTTGCAGCCAGCTTTTGCTGTTGCTATGAAATTTAATTCATTGTCCTGGTTTCATGCTTTCATTCAGAATGGTCTGGATTTCATGGCTACCCTGTCCTGATTAAGTTGGTGTCAAAGTCAGATCCCTGATTATTCCTTCACAGGGTGTGGAATGAGGTTGGCTATTTCACAGACATATAACAGCTCACTTACTGAGTCTAACACTACATATTTGCCCACATTTCTTTTTACCATCTTTTAACTTCCTCGGTCCACCCTACAGCAAACTCAACTGGATTTACCACATAAACACAATGGCTACAGGACCAAATCAGAGGCTAGGAACTCTGTGGTGAGTAATACACCTTCTGACTCCCCAGACCATGTCCATTGTCCACAAGGCGCACGGTAGGTGTATGATGGGATACTTCCCACTTGCTTGGATGAGTGCAACTACAATACTACTGAATAAACTTGACATCATCCAGAACAAAGCAACCCACATGATCAGCACCACATCCACAAGCATCCACTCCCACCACCATTCACACGCAGTAGCAGCAGTGTATACTACCTACAAGATGCACTGCAGAAATTCACCAATTATCCTCAGACAGCACCTTCCGAATTCATGACCACTTCCATCTAGAAGGACAAAGGCAGCAGATATATGAGAACATCATCACCAAGTTCCCCTCTAACTCACCATCCTGACTTGGGTATATATCACCGTTCTTTCACTGTTGCTTGGTTAAAGTCCTGGAATTCCCTTCTTCATGGCACTGTGGGTCAAAACACAGTAAATGGAACTGCAGCAGTTCAAGAAGGTAGTTCACCACCACTTTTTCAAGGGCAACTTGGGATGGAACAATAAACGCTGGTCAGCCAGCGACACCCATATCCCAAATAAATTCTTAAAATATTACATGTACTTCTTCATTTCAATACGCAGATATCCAATTTTTTTCAACTTTTCACAGATACATTTGTTTCTTTCCCTAGTATCGCTTTATAGTTGAAATCCACTTCTCGAGTCCTTCACTCTGTAATTTACTTTGAACTAAGGTCATCACATTTTAAATTTGACAAATTATAAATAGATGCTTCTCATTCAATTTTGCTTCAGTCCATTGTTCCTTCATGATACCTAATATTCCTTTGGGCAACCAATCTTGGTAAGTTTCTCATTTTTAGCATCCTTCAGTTCTCACTGCAATGCAAGACTGAATCACCAGAAATAATTTTGTTACTAATATTTCAAGCAACATTAATTACAGTTCCAGTTCATCTCAAGGTTTAGAAAAAAAAACAAACAGTTCTTATGCTTTGAGTGAAAACGCTGGAATAGACTGATGGTACAGTGGTTAGCAATGTTGCTTTACAGTGCCAGGGACCAGCGTTCGATTCCTACCTTGGGTGACGTCTGTGACGAATTTGTACATTCTCCCCATGTCTATGTGGGTTTCCTCCCACAATCCAAAGATGTGCAGTTTAGGTGGATTGGCCATGCTAAATTGCCCATAGTGTTCTGGGATGTGTAGGTTAGCTGCATAAGTCAGGGGTAAATGTAAAGTAATAGCGTTGGGGAATGGGTCTGGGAGGGTTACTCTTTGGAGGTCTGCTGTGGACCTGTTGGGCCAAGTGGCCTGTTTCCACACAGGGATTCCATTATATGCTTAAAGTCACCTACCTTCATTGAAGAATTATTGTGTTTGTTGAGCAATGAATGGGGAGAGACATCAAGCAATTATCAATAACATGGTGGCTAAAACCAAAAGGTTGCTATCATGATGTAAAAAATGAAGCAACATAAAATCTGTAACAAATTTTAGAAATTTGTAAATCATTGTGCATGCTATAGATTCCCTAAACATGCTGATAAGTTGCACATTATTGATGCCTGATGATGTTAATGGGCTGTTATTTTAGAGAAAGGTTTGGCCCATTGTTCTGAATTTGAGGCAAATGCATTGTCATCTTAAGAAGTTGACAAGTTACTCTGTTGTGTTCCTTGGTCATCCAGTGATGGAATGAAGCTGTAATCTGCTGGAGGACTAATTATGATACACTTCAGAGAACATCATAGAGAGCCAGAAGTGATTCAACCAATGTCCAAGGTGTTGCACGTTTATTTGTTTTTGCTAACCTGGCATCAAGTAACCTGGCATCAAGTAACAATTGAGTAGTTTTCCTTTTACCCTGTTATATATACAGCGACAACATAGTTTTGTATATTTTAAAAGGAGACAGTTGGGTAATGCAATATGTTCATATTTAATATTAAAATGTTCAATATAATTTCAAGAAGACATTCATGTTATGATGGGCTGGATCTTGCATGAAATGGCAAGATAATGCGGTATGCCTCTCTTGCCTTTGTTTTGAAATGGCAGGAACGATCTCTCATTTTTCAGAGAAGATTTGGATCAGTGCTCCTTCAGAAATGTGGATTTCCATTCTGACAGTTCTTTTGTAGAGTAAAGCTGTTGGGGAATGCAAAGCCGGCCCACTTTTCATAGCAATTGACTGCCATGTTCTAAAATTTAAAGGTGTGTACAGCCAATTAAGCAGCTACCAAGAAAGAACAAGTATGTAAATTAAGTGCAATTTTAGGGTGCTGTGTGATTAGGGTGCCAGCTGGATAGGAGTAGAGTGCCAGGTGTTAGGATGCCAAATACCTAGAGGGGTAGCATGCGCAGCAATGTGTTAGGTGCCTGATGGATAGGACAAGTGGAAAGACGGTCAGCTGCTGAGTAAGGTACCAGGACACAAAGTGGCAAGGAGGCTAGGTATGTGATGCACTGTTTAAATTTGGGTGACTGGAAGAAATCGGGTGGATCATTCTTGGGTCTGGAATGTTCTGGTCTGGTGGTGGGATTTGGGTCAGGTTGTGTCTGGTGACAGGTAAATAGTGGGGGTCAGTTTGACTCTGGCCATGGGCATCTGGTGCCACTCTGTCCTGTGCTGGTTGGGGATCGTTGAAATTTGGGTTCTGTTTACCAGAGGGGAGATGGATTGGCTTGGAATGGAGGGAACTCTGTCCGGGTTAAAGGCTTGTCAGGCTGTGTTTGGCAAGGGGAAATGGAGGTTAGGAGCAGAGTGAGGGATGGTGCTTTTGGATGCCACCTGGGTGTTGTGATAAGCTTTCTGGGCAAGGTGTACCTGAGAGTGTGAGAGGCACAAATGTTGTGTCTGTTATAAAATCAGAGTCACACATAAATTGACTCTTCATTCAAATCAGTCTGTGCTGACCATAATCCCAAACTAAATATCAAGGAATCCCTACAGCATGGAAACAGGCCCTTTGGCCCAACAAGTTCACGCCAATCCTCTGAAGAGTAAACCACCCAGATCTATTCCCCTACCCTATATTTTCCCCTGACAAATGCACCTAACCTACACACCCCTGAGCACTATGGGCAATGTAGCATGGCCAATTCACCTAATCTGCACACTTTAGGACTGTGGGAGGAAACCCACGTAGACACAGGGAGAACATACAAGCCCCACACAGGCAGTCATCCGAGGCGGGAATTGAACCTGGGTCCTTGGCGCTATGAAGCAGCAGTGCTCTGAGCATTTCTCATTCATGTACTTATCCAAACGTATTTTAAAATGTTGTAACTGTACCTGCATCCACCACTTTCACACACAAAACACTGTGTAAAAACGTTGCCCCACATAATTTTTTTAATATTTCTCCTCTCACCTTAAAAGTATGTCCCTGGTTTTGAAATCCCCCATCCTAGGGAAAGCCACCTTTCACTCAACTAATCTATACCCATTGAACAGGTACTCAGAGTTACATTACATTTTTAGTTGTCTAAACTTTCCTGAGCAACTATGTTATTTAATTTCATTGGAACCGCCGAAATCTATGACTTTAGTGAAGATTATTGGAAGTTCAAAATGTGGGGGAATTGCCAAATAGAGTCTTTAGTTTCCTAAGCAATTGCTTTGGAGTCAGCTATGACATGGATTTTGCAGGGTCCCCAGGCCCAAATTCCAACTAAGTTGGAGTAAGGTAACTGTGCCATAGCCCTTCTGGACCATGGGGCTGCTCTCTCACTGGAGGGACACGATTGGTGGTAGTTTAACCTGTGGGTTCCTTTTCTGTCTATGTTGTTGGTGCCACCATGGACTACATAATTGGCCTTCCCCTCTCTCTCCAGTCCTCATCTGAAGCCAAATTTCTGGAATTTGCTCCTTAACAGCATGTGGATCAATGTTCATGAAAGCAGCTCACCATGATCTTCTCAAGGGCAACTAAAGGTGGGTAATAAATGCTGGTCAGCCAGCGATGTCCACATCCCATGAAAGAATGCAAAGTAAAATGTGCCTCAGGTGAGGGGAGAGGTTGTGAGGACAATCCTTCATGATAACCTCAGGCAGTGCAGGACTTTAACCAAACTTGTTGGCAGCAGTCTACATTGCAAACCAGCCATCCAGTTAACTGAGCTATGATGTCTGGTCACTGAAAAACCAAGGCTGTTATTGACATTCATTAACGAACCATTTTGCTGAAGTACCATGAAGTTCTGATGCCATAAGTCCATTTGGTTAATGATGTGTAAATGCTCAATTGCTTGCTGAATGTCTTTGTGCAAAACATGAGCAGATGTGAAGTAATTCCATTGAGGAAGAGGAATAACAAAATGGAACCATTTTTGAATGTGAGAAACAATCTGGTTGGTCTACACAAGCATCTGTTGGCCTAATTCCAAGATGGCTATAAAAATAAGGAAATCTTGATGTAATTGTGTTGATCTTTGGTATGACAACATCTGAATTATTATGTGCAGTCTTGGTCTCTGTATCAAATAGGAGAAAGTGAGGACTACAGATGCTGGAGATCAGACCTGAAAAATGTGTTGCTGGAAAAGCGCAGCAGGTCAGGCAGCATATCTGTATCAAATAACCAATTGCCCCAGAGGGTGTGCAACTTGATCGATTCCTGTTTTGAGAAGGTGGTCCTGTGAGTTGAAGTAGAGTTGAATGGGTATGTATACTCTGGAGTTTAGAGGATTGAGAATGTTTACCCTAGTAGGAGAATCTAGAATTAAGCAGCTGAGAATATATCCTGACTCATCTAAATGGGGAAGGGTAACACATGCAGCAGTGAATATATCTTAAACCTGCGAATTTTGATCATTTAAAAAAAAGAACACCAGAATAAGTGCCGTTACAGAGAAGCGGTGGTCTGATTGGCTAGTAAGGGAGCTACATTAAGGACTAGCCTGAAATATTAGTAGATTCAGTAAGTAGTATAATAATTTAGGGACTATCACAGAATAACTATTTTTAAATAATAAATGAAAACTAATTAACTTCATAGAAATGGCAGTACAGGCAATGTGTGGTCCTTGCATGATGTGGGAGCTGGTTGGGTCCCTTTGCAAGCTACAGTGACCCTGTCTGCAGTATGTGCTTGCAGCTCAAGGAACTCTGCCTCAGGGTTGATTAGCTAGAACCAGAATTTCATCCCTGCAACACATCCGGGAGGGGAAGGGTTTACCTTGATGCTGTGGTCCAGGCAGTCATAACTTGTACTTTAAATATTTCAAACTTGGCCACTGGTGAGGGACAGGAGGATTGTAGAATGTAGCATTGGAAGAACCTCAGCTCTTGACCTTGTCAAACAGGTATGAGGTAGTTCCTTCCTATGTGGAAACAATCTGCAGGGAGGATGGTCAAACTCACTGCTACCCACAAAGCCATTTGAGCAGGGGGAGCACAAAGAAAAGTGATAGTGGTAGGGGATTCTTTAATTAGAGCAATGGATAGCAAGATCTTTGTGAGCAGGATCAAGAGTCCCAGGTAGTATGTTGACTACCTTGTGCCAAGGTGAAAAACATCGAGTCATCTTCAGGAGAGGACTGGGGTCAGGGGGAGGAGGATCCAATTGTGGTCCATGTTGGCATGAACAACATAGGCGATAGTGGACAAGATATCCTGTTTGGGGAATGTCAGAAATTGTAAACAATTAAAAACAGGACCTCAAATGTTAAAAGTCTCTGGATTATTACCTGAGCCATGTAAATTGGCAAAAGGATAAAATGGTTATAGAAGTAAGCACGTGGCTGAAAGAGTTGTGCTGGAAAAATATTTCCCATTTTGTGAAGCACTAACATCAGTATTGGAACAGAAGGGAACTGTACCTGCAGCGAAGGCTACTCCTGAACTGATCTGGGACCAGGATCATGGCACAAAAGGCTAAATAAGTTGTCATAAGGACTTCAAACTAGTTGATAGGAGGCAGGTGTAAGCAAAGGTTATTAAGCGTTTCCGGAACAAGTAATAAGATGGTGAACATAGAAAGGATCAGAAATCTAAGTTTAGGCACAGCAGACAGGGGATGACTATGAGAAGGTCAGGGTAATCAATATAGCATTGAGGATATTGCGCTTAAATTCATGCAGTATATGAAACAAAGAAAATTAGCTTGCAATGCAGATGGCAATTTGTGGGTATGATTTTCCAGGCATCACAGAGATGTGACTCCAAGGGATCAGGGGGCTGGAGATAAATAGTGAAGGATACGTGTCCTTTTGACAGGTCAAGCAAATAGGCAAAGGGTGTGGTGTTGCCTTGTTTGTAAGAAATGAAATTAAAATTGATAGTGAGAAGTGGTATAGAGTCAATGGTAGAGAATCTGTATGGGTAGGTTTGAGGAATTGCAAAAGAAAAAAGAACCAGATGGGGATTGCATATAAATTCCCTAGCAGTAGTCAGGATATGGGACAGAAAATAAATCACAAAATGTGAAAAAAGGCACTATTACAACAGTCAATGGGGACTTCAATATGTAGGTGGACGGAAAAAATCAGGTTGGAAGCAAATCCCAAGTTTTTTTTTCCAAAGCAGCTTCTGATTGAGCTCACTCAGGAGCAGGGATTTCTGGATTTGATGATATGCAATGAGGCAGATTTGATTAGGTAGCTTAAGGTAAAGGATAGCCAAGGGGATAGTGACCGTAATCTGATAGAATTCTCCCTGATGTTTGAGAGAGAGAAGCTGCAATCAGAGTAAAGGTAACGACAAAAACATAAAGGAGGAGCTGCCCAGCGTTAATTGAAAGGAGAACCTCGACGGTAAAGCAGTGGAACAGAAATGCCAGGAATGTCTAGGGATAGTTTGGGAGGCACAGCAGAAATTCATTAAGGAAGAAAAAGATTTATTAAGGCAAGAACAAGGTAAATGAGTCTGGCAAAGAAAGTCTTGGACAGTATAAAAGCCAAATAAAAGGCATACAATGTGGTGAAGAGTAGTGGGAAGCCAGAGGAGGGGAAACCTTTAAAAACCAGAAGGTAATTGAGAAAGCAATAAAGGAAAAACAAGTTGAAATATGAGTGTAAGTTGGCCAGTCATATAAAAGTAGATTGCAGGAGATGTTTTTCGATATATAAAAGGTAAGAGAGAGGCAAGAGTGGACCTTGAATCACTGGAAAAATTAAGTTGGAGAAGTAGTAACGGGGAACAAAGAAATTGCAGAGGAACTGAATATTACTAGACATCAGTCTTCACAATGGGAGCCATCAGCAGCATACCAGAACTTCAAGACAGTCAGGGCAGAGATGGGTGTAGTGGCCATCATTAAGGAGAAGGTGCTGGGGAACCTAAAAGGTCTGAAGGTGGATAAATCCCAAAATCAGATTGATTACACTCTAGAATTCTGAAGGAGATAGCTGAAGAAATTATGAAGGCATTGGTGGTGATCTTTCAGGGAACACTAGTCAGGAAGAGTCCCAGAGGACAGGAAAATAGTTATTTTTAAGAAGGGAGGGGGCAGAAGAAAGGAAATCATAGGTCAGTTAGCCTGAACATAGTTGTTGGTAAGATTTTCAAACCCATTGTGAAGGATGCGATTGCAAAGTCCTTGGGTAGTACATGTTAAA